>NC_136424.1:186660052-187260052 GCF_052625555.1 Lactuca saligna | reverse complement strand
TCTAATATGCTATACTAAGAGTTAGGGAAGTTACCTTGGTGATTTGGAGCTTAAATTTGATGTTTTTGGACCTTAGATTTGGTTTGAGGAGAGAGGTTAGAAAGAGAGTAGTGAGAGAGAGAGTAAAAGTTTCAAATGGAAGCTTAAACCACTGTAAATATGTTCCAAGTTTGGGACACAGTGGAATTCTACCTGATACCGATGTTATACGATGCTTTTGGTCGCACCCGATTAAGTTGTCGTAACCCGATATGGTCGAAACCAAAAAATTTCTAAGTAATTGTTTGGGATGTTTTCATGAGTTTTTAACGTGTTTAGATACCAATTTAGTCATAATAGAAGTCTCAAAAATAATGACTTAATTTAAAACTTAAACAGAAACAATTCGAAAGAGACGAATTTTATGGACGGAAACGGGTTACGGCGATGGGGCAAACTTCTGGTTGTCAAATTATCCCCCCGTTAGAGGGAATTTCGTCCCGAAATTCATACTTTAAATACGACTTAGGGATTTCAAAAGAGATGCGAATACTTTAGTTTCATCGGATCTTTACGCTCCCAATGAACTCGTGTCTTCGTATGGCATTCCAACGAACATTTCACTTATTGGGAATAGAACTTGTTTCGTACGTTTAATCTCTCAATCTATGATTTCGATTGGTTCTTCCATAGGGTTCAAACTCCCGTTGATTCCGATATCATCAAAGAGATTACTATGGTTTCGTCAGGTAGGCACTTCTTACCAATAAAGACGAGGAATACTGGATGGATGTTGCTAAGTTCCGAAGGTAGTCAGAGTTTGAAGGTTATGGAATCGACCCTAACGAGGATCTCGAAGGGTCTAATGTACCACGGGTTAAGTTTTCTATGCTTTCCAAGGTGTACCATGCCTTTCCAAAGTAAGACCTCCTACAAGAGGGTACATCTTTCGGTGTCGGAATGATTAGGGTTTTGGCGATTCAGGAAAAAATTTGGATGAACCTACAATAGTAGCCAGCGAGACCCAAGAATTGAAGAGTTTCTGTAGGTACCTTTGGTGCCGACTAATTCTCTATTGCTTTTATCTCAGGAGGATTCCACACGTATGTCTTCATCGTTTACTACATGACCAAGGAAAATGGTTTGACTGATGGGCATCACTACGAACTTATAGCGATCATATCGAGTCCGACATATTATCTACGGGACATCACTCTCATGGATTTGTAGCTGACGGTACTTTGACCTAAGGTTTGTCTTTGAGAAGTGGCTGGTTCTCTGAAGTGGATCGAAAAGGTCATCTATTCGAGGAAAAAGGATATCGATTTTGATGGTCATTTTGGCTACTGAGGTAGTTCCAGGAATTAGGTTGATGCGAAATTCAACCTGATGTTCGGAAAGAATTCCCGAAAGCTATACAGGAAATACATCAGGAAAGTCATAGACTTCAGGGATGTTCTTAGGGTCTCTAACTTCCTTTTTATTATGGATAAGATGGGCTAGGAATGCATGGCACTCATTTCGGGGAAAACTCTTGAGTTTTGATGCACGAAATGATACGAAGGTCGGAACCGAATCTATCATCGTAGATCATGAGGGTCTGACCAGAGAGAAGATTGGGACGGATGACTTTTTCAATACAAGGGTATCAGCACGATTAGGACTTAACTGGTCCATGCCACAGATAACATCAAAACTATTTATGGAAACTGGCATATGATCAATGGATGAAGCATGGTCGTTCAGAGTAAAGGTACAACCTATAAATGTATCGATAAAGTTTTCTTTCCCACTGTTATTCGTCTCGATGGTGAATGTTTCATTTACTAGTGAAGGGCTAAGATTAAGAAGATGTCTGAATGAATATTTAACAGATTTTCTTTTAGCACTAGAAGCGAAAAGGTTTGCAAGCGTAAGAGTTGATGAGGAGGAATATACTTGAGGCGACGATGGGATCAACGGCTGTCTCCTCTCATCCTATTGCTAGAACTCTTCCGGTGTTACCAGCCGTTGCTGCCTTGCAGCAGTTTCACTTAAAATGCCCGACTCCTCCACAACCATAGCAGGCCTGACCAATGCCCGCTCCGAAAGCCTGATTGATTAATTGAGTTGGTGTCTTGCAGTTCTTTGCAGTGTGACCCTTTTTGCCACAACTGTTGCAAAACACCTCTAGACATGGGCTGGAAGTGAGGTGATGATAATTGCCCGCTACATCGGGCTCCGCTCGACATCTGAATCATAAGTGGTATATCACAAAATTTTCAAAAATATAATCCAAAATTTTCATTTTTAAATCATTAATAAAACCATAAATATCATTCATCATATAAGAATCATAAGTGGTATATCAAAAAATATCATAACATCTGTCAAAACATATATCAAAATATAACATCCCAGGCTAAAAAAGGGTGTGTGCACTGTAATCATCTCAAGCTCTTCCCCTTGCTACTGGAAGTACCTGAAACCAAAACTGAAAAATGTAAGCACAAAGCATAGTGAGTCTCCCCAAACTACCACATACCATACACATAATCACATAATAGCATAGATTGGGCCTTGCCCGCTACATCGGGCTCCGCTCGATATCGGATGAATCCGGAATCGGGCCTCGCCCGACATCGAACCGAAGTCTGGTATACATATAACATGTCAACAAGCATATAACATAAACATATAAACATTCCTCGGGCTTTCCCCGACATCGGACCAAAGCCCGGAACATATAACACATAATATATAAGATAAACATTCCTTGGGCTTGCCCCGCATCGGACCGAAGCCCGGAACATATAACACATAACATATAAGCTAAACATTCCTCGAGTTTGCCTCGGAATCATACTAAATCCCGAAACATATAAACATACACATGCAAGAATCACGAAGACATCAAGCCTACAAACATTCCCCAGGCTTTCCCCGGCATCAGACTGAAGTCCAGAAACATATAGCCTACATCAGGCTAACCCTGGCATATGATAAAACACATAAACGATTCGGAATTTGTGCCTTCGACCCATTCCTACTCCTACTGGAGGAAAACTCACCTCACAAAGCTAGCTGTTGAATCTCTCGGTAAGGAATCTTTATCGGCTGCTCCCACGACTACCCAAGCTATCATTACCAAATGACACTTAGTTAAAATCCAAAAAATCCTTCTTAAGGTAAACTGACAACTTTACCCCTGATCTACATGGATCCATGAACTAGGCCCAAATCCACAACATGAAGGCCCAAATCCATATATTCTCACCAAGCCTACTAATGGCCCACTTATGGCACAATTTTCTAAATTGGGCCCAACTATTCAAATGGGCCTTCCCTCAAGTCTATTATGCAACAAAACCCATTATCAACCTAAGAGAATAATCCACCATTACCTATTATCATCTAGTCCAAGGAAATGGCCGAAAAAGGTCCACTGACGCAACGAAAACAGGGAGTTCCCTTGTGGAACGTTGGGCGTTCCTCCTTGGTTCAAATCGCGAGTTCTAGTGGGAACGCAGGGCGTTCTCAAGACCTACACAGGACATTCGTGTCCAGTTTTCAAAAACGGGCCATTAATCACTTAATTCTTAAGCCATGCTATTCAATCGCAGATCTAAGCTATTTATGACTTCTAGAATCATAAAGTCACTGACTTGGTGACTTTGCATGACCCCATAAGTACAAATCTCAAGAAATAGCAATTAACTTCCATAAATGTGGTCCTAACTCTTGCATGAACCCATTAAGACCTAAAAGATCGAAACTTTATTGATGTGGGGGAACCATTAGCATCAAGGGTGGCAACCATAGGCCTAGAAACGAATTTGACTCATAAAGATCCTTTCCTGAGACTAAAAAGGTCCAAAACATCATTACACTAGATCTAAGCATACTTGATGAATGTTGTGAACTTTATACCTTCAAAGAGTCCCAAATAATGATGCTATCCTGGATCTACGAGTTCAAGATACTCAAGTTCCTCTTCAATAGCTTCTCCTTCCTTCTTTCAAGCTTCTAGGCTCCAAAACAAGCTTCACAAGGCCAAACACATAAAAGAATGAGAAAAGAGGGGTATTGAGGTTGAGAGGTTGGTAAGGAGGCTAGGGTTTAAGTCATAATGTTGTTTATATAGGTCTCAAACCCTAAAATGAGGGTTTGCATTTAGTGTTGGAACGCAGCGCGTTCCTCAAGGGAACGCCCTGCGTTCGGCCTCTGCCTCCAAAATCCAAAGTTGGCAGAAATGGTCCCTCTTTCCTCTAAATTCCATAATAACAAGGTCCAAAAGCAGCAATGAAATATATAAAGGACCAAAATGTAAATAATACCAAGATTGGGTGTTACAATTCTCCCCCACTTGAATCAAACTTTGTCCTTGAAGTTCGTTGCGTCTGGGAATAACTGTGGGTAATGCTCCTCATCTACTCCTCGGGCTCCCAAGTCCAGTCCGAGCCCTTGCGGTACTTCCACTATACCTTCACCAACTCTACTCTCTTATTCCTAAACTGCTTCGTCTTCGTGTCGAGAATGGCTACATGTCGAGAATGGCTACTGGTCTATTGATGTACCTTCACCATCTCTATTCTCTTGTTCCACCACTTGCACAACTGCGGAGTCATCCACTAAGCACTTACGCAGCTGGCAGACATGAAAAATGTTGTGGATCTGGCTGATTTCTGCTAGAAGATCCAAACATTAAGCAACTCGGCCCACCCGAGCCAAAAACTTGAATGGACCAATGTACCTGGGGCCCATCTTGCCCCGCTTCCTGAACCGGATGACACCTTTCCAAGGTGACACCTTCATGAGGACCATGTCGCCCACCTGAATCTCCAAGTCTGAACGGTGCTTGTCGGCATAGATTTTCTGCCAAATCTAAGTTGTCTGGAGCCTGCTCCAGACCTGCTGGATCCTCTTAGTGGTATTGAGTACTACGTTAGTACTCCCCATGACCCTCTGACCGACCATGCCCCAACAGATTGGGGTCCTACATTTCGTCCCATAGAGCATCACGAAGGGAGGTTGGTCTATGCCGGTGTGGTCCCTGTTTTTATACGAAAATTCCGCTAACGGAAGATACGTATCCCAACTGCCACCGAAGTTCAATACACATGGGCGCAACACGTCCTCAAGAGTCTGTATCGTCCTCTCGCTTTGCCCATACTTCTGAGGGTGGAAAGCGGTGCTTAAGCGCAGAAGAGTACCCATCTCGTTGTGAAACCACTTTCAAAATCTGGAAGTGAAACGAACATCCCGGTCTGACATAACCGAAACAGGCACTCCATGTTGTGCCACTACCTACCGTACGTAGATCTCGGCCAACTTCTCGGCTGATATACTCTCTTGGATCGGGATGAAGTGAGCACTCTTGGTTAATCAATCCATGATGATGTCGAATCTACTCTGCGTGTGGTCCTGGGGAAGCATCATGATAAAGTCCATAGTGATATCTTCCCATTTCCACACGGGAATGTCTAACGACTACATCTTTCCGTGTGGGCGCTAGTGTTTGGCCTTGACTTTCCTGTAAGTTAATCACCGCTCTACGTACATTCTACATCCCGCTTCATGCAGGGCCACCAGTAATGAGGGAAAAGATTCCGATACATCTTCGTCGCTGCGGGATGGATGGAGAACCTCGACTTATGGGCCTCATCCATCAAAACTTGTTGTACTCTGCCCCAGTACGAAACCCAGACCCTCCCATGCAGGGTCAACAACCAACGACTATCATAATCAAATGAGGCCACCTGGACTATGATTTGCTTACACTTCCGGTGCTCCTCCTTCATACCCTCGACATGCACCTCCCGGATCTACTCTAGTAACAGAGTAATCACTGTCATCCTCAGACATATGTCTTGTATCAGAGCTGTCACTTCCTTATGGCTAACAGCATCGGCCACCACATTGGCCTTTTCCAGGTGGTAAAGGATCTTACAGTTGTAGTCCTTAACCACATCTAACCACCGACGCTTCTCCATTTTCAGATTCGACTGATTCGTGAGCTACCTCAAGCTCTTATGGTCAGTGTAAATGGTACAACGAACCCCATATACGTAATGTCGCCAAATATTAAGAGAAAAAACCAAATTCCCCAGCTCTAAGTTATGTGTCAGATAGTTCGCCTCGTGAGGCTTCAACTGCCTCGAAGCGTAAGCTATCACGTGACCCCGTTGCATCAAAACTGCACCCATGCCCGTGATCGAAGCATCACAGTAAACCACAATGTCATCGACGACCTCTAGCAAGGTCAGAATCGATGCCTCACATAACCGCTGTCTGAGAGTCTCGAAGGCTGCCTGCTGCTTAGGCCCCCAATAGAATGCCATTGACTACTTGGTCAGTCGGGTCAAAGGAACATCAATCTAGGAGAAATATTGGATGAATCTCCGATAGTAACCCACTAGACCAAAAAAACTATGAATCTCAGTTGGAGACCTCGGAACCTCTCACTTCATCACGACCTCTCTCTTGGCTAAATCGACCAAAATATCCTTCTGGTTGATAGGATGCCCAAGAAACTGCACCCCGTCCAACCAGAACTCACACTTGGAAAACTTTTTGAAAAGTCTCTCCCTCCTCAATGTCTCCATCACCTCCATCGGGTGCTCCTCATGTTGCTCCTGATTCTTGGAGTAAACGGGTGCTCCTCATGTTGCTCCTGATTCTTGGAGTAAACCAAGATATCATCGATGAAGACTATCACAGACCGGTCCAGCATCGATCTGTACATGCGGTTCATGAGGTCCATGAATGCAGCAGGAGCGTTGGTGAGCCCAAACAACATCACCATGGACTTATAGTAACCATAGTGAGTCCTAAAAGTTGTCTTCTACATAACGTCATCTCTGACTCGCATCTGGTGATAACCCGATCGTAGATCGATCTTGGATAACCAAGATGCACCCTATACACATGCGATGTGACCCATCCTTCTTCTTTACAAACAGGATCGGGGCTCCCCATGGCGAACTTCTTGACCTGATAAATCCCTTGTCTAGCAGCTCCTGAAACTACGTAGGCAACTCTTGCATCTCGGGAGAAGACAACCGATATGGTGCCTTGGCTATCGGAGCTGCACTAGGGACTAGGTCAATCCTGAACTTAACCTGTCTCTTCGGAGGTATGCCACACAAATCCTCCAGGAATACACACGGGTACTCTCGCACGATCGGTACATCGTCTACTGTCACCTTACCCTTATCTAGGGTATCCATAACATAGGCAACATAACATGCGCAAACCTTCTGAAGGTAGCACCTCACTCTCGCTGCTGAACATAGGGTCAGTCCATCTCACAATAAATCACTAACCCTCCCCTACTACGTCCAAACTCTCAATAGTTGCTTCTCGCAGTAGATCACTACCCCATTAGGTCTTAACCAATCCATACCAACTATAACCTTATTCACTCGTAGGGGAATAGGGACTAGATCCACAGAAAACTACTCATCAAACAACTGCAGTGTACATCCTTGATGAACCCTCGCAACCTGAATGGTCCTATCATCTTCTATCTCTGCGTCAAGTGGGCAAGCCATATCCCCTGGAGCCCCTACGAATCTCTTGATGAGCGTGAGTGACACAAAAGATCGGGTAACCCCCGAATCAAATAATAACAGAGCCGATATACTGTTCACTAAGAACTGTCCTATAACAAAACACATAAATATAAGCAACAATCAGTATAAATAAAGAGATAAGGAGAAGATACATACCCATCACCATGTTGGGAGTTTCACATGCCTCCTCTGCTTTCAACAGAAAGTCCCTGCGCTTCGCCACATGCACCTCTAACTAGCCCTAACGGCCATCTATAATCCTCAATGTAGCAGGAGCAAGTGCTGCCACCAGTCCTGTTGCTGCTAAACTTGGGCACTGGGACCGCTTGTGTCCCCTCTGATTGCACTAGAAGCAAATCAGATATGATACTATTGTGCTGGTGGTAGTAGCTGTACAATCTCTTCTCACATGTCCAGTTCGGCCGCACTTAAAATAACCCGAACTCCTTGCCTTGCATGTCCCCTCGTGCAACTTGCCGCACTTGCCACAACGGTTGAGGCTTTGCTGGCTCCTAGGTCGGTGATCTGATACCTTGGGCTTCTTGCCCACATTCCTTGATGGAACCCCCTCTATTTTCCTCTTCTTCTCCATCACTAAATCCAACTCTCTCTCTCTCTCTCTCTCTCTCTCTCTCTCTCTCTCTCTCTCGCCCTAGCAATCATATCTTCCAGCGTCTTGCAGATGGATCGGCTCACAAACTGGCGGATATCACTTTGCAACATCTCTTGGTATCGGGCCTTTTTCATATTCTCTTCTGCCATGTACTCGGAACAAGAAGGGCCCTCTCCCTGAATATAGTGGTGATCTCCGTCACCGTCTCAGTCGTCTGCTGGAGATCTTGGAACTCCCTAGAAAGCTGTTGCACCTCTATCACAGGTGCAAACTCAGCTTTGAACCAGACCGAGAAGTCACTCCAGGTCATAGTGTCAAGGACAGCGTCACCTACAGCATGCCCATTTGCTGGTACAGAAAGCATTTGCGACATCATCCAACCATCTGGTGCTAGCAATAGGGTCCCGAGCCCCATGATAGTTGTAAGCTCCATAATATCTGAACTCCCTGAACGTCAGTGTACGCGACCTCATCATTGCTGCCACCTCGGTGCGGAATGCACCCAGTCTCTCATCCAAAATCTCCAAGTTACCATCCTTGATCGTGCCGAAGATCACAGGAGTCTGATCCAGAATACTGCACGTGATCTCAGATGAGATGAACTCCCTCATTTGTTCATCTAGCTGCCCAACTTGAGAACCCGAGCATGATCCTCACCGGCGCCTGAACTGTCGACTGGTCGAGTGCGTAGTACCACCATACTAAAAAACACATCATACCAAACATCATAATACTCATCATATCTCGAGGGATCCCATATATTACAAGTTCCCAGGATTCATCTCAGCTTTCCTTAATCTGAGTACGGGTCCTTTGCTTTTAGTAGTACGGGCCCATATTACCTTCCACAACTATCCGTACTTTACTCAAGAATTTCCTTAGCTTCACCAAGTCCCTTCTACTACTACTTATTCACGCGCTAATCTCATCCTAGGCTTGCCCTGGGAAAATCACCATCCCACTCTCCGTCATTAACTGCCTAAGAAGTCCCTGCTATCTCCCCCTAACAAGCTCGAGAATACCATTACATACCACTAAGACTAGATAATTCTTCGAATGAGAGATCCTACCCTACGATATTGCCATATTTATACTTATTTTTAGGCAGTATTTAAGTACATTTTTATTAATAAATTGATAATATGTCCAGAATAGTGATATTTATGAGTTTAAATTGTTATTTGCAGTCAATACAAAGGATTTTCGAAGAGAGGGACCAGAGGTGACAAAATGGGGAACATGGGAGGCTTGGAAGACAAGAAAATAATAATTTCATAATAAGAGCTTAATTCACGAAATGGTGGTGCATCCCACGATGTGGCACGGGTGTTCCAGTAGATAAACATCGCGACGCGGAGGATTTCCTTGAAGGATACGTTTTACTTGGAGCCCACGATGTGGCGCATATGGCCACGACGTGGCGCAGGTTTTTGAGGATTATATAAGTTCTCCTATTATTACGAATAAGGAGACTTTTGGCAGAAGAAAAGGAGTTCTAGGAGACATTTCAGAAGAGAAGAAAGGTCCTGGAAGAGGGATTTCAACACCAAAAGAAGTAAAGTTTTATATTTAGTTGATTATAAACATGTTTTTCATTAGTTTTAGCTGTGCTAGTTTAATTACTATGATGAGCAGCTAAATCTAGCTACTTTTGCTTAGCTAGATGAAGCTTTGAACTTATGAATAGTTATATGTTTATGGATTAATTTGAGTTGGTAAGAGTTGTTTGTGTTTGATTTGTATAACCTAGCATGTTATTATTTGCTTATCTAATTGCTAGATTGCATGTTCTGTGTAGCTTAGTGACTATGAAACTACATGAACTTGTTTACCTAATAATTTAGTGAACATTAAATTGTTAGAGCTAGGATTGAGCAATCTTAGTTAGTAATTAGGCTAAATAAATCTTAGCTGTGCTAGAGAACGTAAATTGTGACCATAATTGCGTTTATACAACAAATCTTACATAGCATATTCACATTCATAATTAGTTATGTGTTTAATTATGTGTGAACATACATGGTTTAACTTGAATTAGTTACTTATTGGTAAGATAGAACTAAATTACTAATATAACTAAAACCCAACTTAATAACCCATAATCATTTGCTAGCCATAAGGAAGAAGTGGATTCAACTAAGCAAGAGTGTGTTTTTATTAATTTGATTAAGTTCATTTGATCTTGCAAAATCAGATAAAACCCCCTTATTAAATTTGTTAATAAATTAGGTTAATTTATTAGTAATTAGGTTAATTAGTAACACCGTTCCCTGTGATCGACACCCGACTTACCTAAGCTATACTGTAATCTGACTAGGTACACTGCCTATAAGTGCATAGTTAGTCTTAGTTTGTTAGGTTATAAATATTTAAATTAGTGGGCACTTTCGTGCACATCAAGTTTTTGGCGCCGTTGCCGGGGAACGGTGCAGATTATTAGTTTATTTAGTTGCATTAGATTAATCGTTTTTTTTTAGGAATAAAATCTGCAGAAATCTTAATTGGTTATTTATTTTGCTAGTTTATCTTTAATTATTGTTTTGTTTGTCACAGAGTTCACAACGTGAGATTTAGTATACTCACGACGTGAAATCTGAGAGTTCATTTTTAGTTTTTCTTATTTTAGTCCAGTTTTACGTTTTATTTTAGCAAGTTGCAGGAGTTAATGACCAGAGGCTCAAACACACCATTGGTGCCACCACTAGAAGATCCCGAGTTTGCAATCCACAAGAAAAAGATGCCCTTGCAAGAATTGAAGTCAGCCTTCTCTAGGAAATCAGGAAAGAAGACAGGAGAGTCAAGTTCCTCAACGAAGCACGAGAGCAATCTTGAGCATTAGGATCATTCACCTGTGCAAACCGAGTACGAAAGCAACACCGAGCCAGAATTTGAAGAACACACGAGTAAACCCGAGAACGAGCCAAGGAACGAGATGGCAAATATTGAAGAAATGTCCATGGGAGCTTACAAGAAGCGGATCCGCGAAGATGTGGGTCCCGGATTAGTCCAACCCGGAATACCTGCCAATGCCACATACGAGCTGAAGGGACACATATTGACTGCGCTGAAGGACATCCCATTTTTCGGGAAAGACCATGAGGATGCTTTTAAGCATCTAGATGAAGTCAATGACATTGCTGATTACTTCAATGTACCAAATGTCAATAGGAACACCGTCCTGCTTAGGATGCTGCCCGTTACTTTCAAAGGAACTACTAAGGAATGGTTAAAAGCACTCCCACCGGGTACAATCACCACTTGGGCTCAAATGCGTGAGCAATTCCTAGACCAGTTTTGCCCGCCATCCAAGATAGCCAAACTCAAGAAGGCAATAGCCAACTTTGAGCAACAGCCGGGGGAGTCACTGTACGAAGCGTGGGAGCGTTACAAGGGCTTACTCAGAAACTGCCCGCAACATGACCTAAATGTGCAGCAAGAGATGTCAATCTTTTATGATGGGGTCAATGTGATGACAAGAAAACTCCTTGATTCTCAAGTACCGTTGTCAAGGAAAAATCCAAGGGAGGTCAAGGAGCTAATTGAAGAATTCGCGAAACACTCCCGCGAATACCATAACCTGAGGCAGGATGGAAGCAAAGGCGGTGGGGAAGCCCAAACTGAAGAAATTGCAGCTGTCATGGCCATGCTGAATAACATGGATCGCAGGATAACACAAATGGACCAGTCGATACACGTTATAAGAGTGGGGTGCGAGCGATGCAATGGTCCACACTTGACCAAGGACTGCAACATGGATGAATTTGGGAACAGAAAAGCTCAAGTGTGCTACTCTAATGGGGATAAGTTTGAAGAGGACTGGAGGAAACCGAAGAAGGAGTGGCTGCCATATGAAGAATATAGGAAGCAAAAAGAAGAGAAGTATAGGCAGACAGGTCGAGGCCTCTATCAAAAGGAGCAGCCACCAGCCGAGAAGAAACCCGACCTAGAGACCATTTTAATGAAATTTATGGAAGCATCGGAAAAGCGACACGAGGCCACGGATTCCGCTATCATGGAACAACAAACATTGATCAAGAACCAACAAGCCTCCATCCATAACCTTGAAGTACAATTTGGTCAACTAGCAACTTTAGTTCATGAAAATTTTTCCCCGAAGAGTCCCGAAGTACAAGCCCAATCTCACGTAATGGCCATCAATACTGAAGAAGATACAATATATGAGTTCCTGGAGGCGTTGGAAGAAGAACCGCAGCAGCCCAAGAAATTAAGGATCGACAATGGAGAAAGTGCTGAACCAGGCGACCCACGACGTGACTCTCCTCTCGCCACGACGTGGCGCAAGTCTGAGCAAAAACCCTTTGCGCCTATTCCAGCTTATCATCCACCTATGCCATTTCCCACCCGCGCAGCACTTAGTCGACTGGAGAAGGAACATTTAGAGTTTGTGAAGCATGTGAAAGGGATCCCAATTAATACTCCCTTTGTTGAATCCTTATCCAAAGCTTCCGAAAACCAGAAATTACTGCAAGACTTGATAGATACGCGAAGGAAATTAAAGAAGCAGTCTATAGTGACTCTGAGTGAACAAACTTCAAAAGTTGTTTTGGGAGAAACACCAGAAAAGATGGGGGATCCTGGACGCCTCACTCTTCCATGCGAGTTTGGGAATAAAATGAAGGTTAATGCTTTAGCCGATTCTGGGGCTAGCATTAATCTAATGCCTTTTTCATTTTATCAAAAATTGGAGATTCAGAAGATGAAGGCTACAAAAATGAAGATTCACATGGCGAACCGTTCGGTGACACAACCCCGAGGCATAGTGGAGGATATTTTGGTGAGAATTGGAAAATTTATTTTTCCAATAGACTTTATAGTCATGGACATGAAAGAAGATCTAGATGTTCCGATAATCCTAGGACTGCCATTGCTCAACACTGCTGGTGCCCTCGTTGATATCCGCGAGTCGAAGCTAACTTTGAGGGTTGGAGATGAACAAGAAGTCTTTGGGATAAAGGATGACTTTCAAGAAAATAAAGAAGAGGTGTTCACAATTAATGAAGAGAATGAACTAGAAGAACTGGAAAAGCTTATGGAAGAAGAGATAAAAGTAGTTCATCAAGTCAAAATGACAAAACCAAAGGCATCTGTTCCATATTGGATTGAAGTCATAGCCTACAAGAGCCCGCCTTCTTGGGTAAGCAAAGAGGATGAGGAAATAACAAGTGATGAAGAGGAGGACCCTTCAAGAGTAACAAAGCCGGTGGTGAAAGCAGAAGAGAATGACATAAAGTACAAGGAGGAAACCACGGGCACAAACCGCAAGCTTGAAGAAAAGGGAAAAGCTAAAAAGGAGAATTCAAAGAAGGCATATAAAAGGAGAGTTCAAGCTTACAAAAGGCCGTTCAAGGAACAAAAGATCTTGGTGGAGGACTCTTCCGAAGATTCAACGTACAAGGCACGGAGTCCAGCTCAAGACTCCGAGAAAAAGAAGCGCTTCTCGGGAGGCAACCCGAGTTTGGTTTGCATTTTCTTTTTAAAACTTTCTTTCTTTTCTTTTTAAGTAGGAAAGACATCGATTCATCATCAAAAAAAACCGGTAACTAGTAGAAAATTAGCTGTAGGGAACTTTAAATAATGATTGATATGCAAAATAATTAATTAATATGATAAATATTATTGAGACTTTTGCATCTGGCAGTCTCCACGACGTGGGCATAGCCCAGCCACGTCGTGGGAAAAAGGGAATGCGCGACTGAGAAAACAACAATTTAAGGTCCACGACGTGGGCATCACCCGCCACGTCGTGGCCGTTAAAAATCAGGGGGGACCAATTGTTTAAAACCCTTTGACTGATAATTCTCATTCCCACTTGGCTGCCGCACGAACGGAAACATTGTAACCCCACAGCTAATTTCGTATTCTACTTCTAATTTCCTTGCAAGATCTTGCCAATTAATCTATTTGGTACGTGTTTTCTTTATTATTTTGTAGTAATTCTTCTAATTTCAAGTTTTCATGGTTAGGGTTTGTATGATTCACGAAATTGGTTGAATCTAATGGTTGATTTTAGATTAAGTATACCTTTAATGGTCATAGGAACAAACCCCAACCATTGATTTTAGTAGAAATCACATGCAATTAGATCGAGCCACACGCTGTGAACGACGCGACCCACAACGTAGCGCAGCCTGGCCACGTCGTGATTTCTGTCAAATTATTTAAACTGTTTAATGTGTGTTGGTTGCTGTTTTGGTTTGTTCTGATTGCAGAAATGGGACCACGACGAGCTGTTCCGCAGGAAGAAGACCCGATAGATGTCGCAAGCATACATCCTTTATACCAGTTTCCTCAAAACATTCCCCGACCGTTGCTAACAACCTACGAGAATCGGCTTGGATGGTTATATAATAGGGAGTTTGCAATAGCCCCGATTATTGATTGGGGATGGCTAGGTGGAGTGGGCATGGTAGCGGAGCTAGGACGTTATTGGTCAAAGACTTATGTTGGAGATCAATTTTCGTTTACTTGTCACGGGTGGAGGAATTTATTCACCATTCAAGAACCCGTGTACCGGGAATTATCGGTAGAATTTTTCTCTACCATATGTTTCGAAGAACGCACCCTTGATGCCACCTACAATAGAGCACTTGTTTTTCATTTGGGTGGTGTATATCGTGAGTGTAGCCTTCGGGAATTTGCTTGGCGTATGGGGCTCTATACGGAAGTGGAGACGCAATCTCCGTTTTTTATCCCTTTCTTGCTTGGATGTGTGCGGAATTTTACTCCGGGTACCTTGGATGTGCAGTTTTGGCGGGGCATTTCTAACCATGAATACAACACTCGTGACTCGAGTGATTCACAAATTCGGAATCCTGTTCTCCGATTTTTGCACCGCCTCATCACGTTTTCAATCAATCACAAGCATCATGGTGACAAGGTCCCCATCCAGAATCTATTTTATTTATGGACTCTTATTACCCCGGGGGTTTGCTGTGATTTGCCTTATATGTTGGCAAGGTTTATGGGGAAGAAAGCGGCCAACTCTAGGCCTGGGAGCCCGATTACTGGGGGGCATTTGGTTACTCGCCTGGCTAGGTCATATCATATTTTGTCCCATGACTTTGTGAGGAATCTTACTCGATTCCCGGATACCGACTTGACCATTCAAGTCTTGGGTGTGATGCGAGCAGTGGTGAATATCAGGGGTCGTTTTATGATACCACCAATAGA
The DNA here is from genome assembly GCF_052625555.1 of Lactuca saligna. NCBI lineage: Eukaryota > Viridiplantae > Streptophyta > Magnoliopsida > Asterales > Asteraceae > Lactuca > Lactuca saligna. The sequence goes on along the minus strand of NC_136424.1, from coordinate 187,244,716 downwards.
TGACGAGGAAGAGGAGGGGCAGCCGGGACAGCAACCACCCGTTAGGCCGAGGCGTCGAAATGTGCGGGCTAGAGGCGAGGTCGAGCTAGAGCGTGCTGCTTCGCAGTATGTGCAGGGAGTGCCCACCGATCCTTTTCAGAGTCGGGTTGGAACATATTTGGATAATCTACGGGGTCATGCCATTTACCATACCCAGCTTACCGAGGGTATTTATTCACATTTGGGTGTGACCCGACCACCTGCTATGCCACCGCAGTATCCCTATTTTCCGACATGGGAGGAGTTATGGCGTCCGCAAAATGATGAGGCAGGGCCAAGTGGAGCACAAGATCAAGATGATGATTGATTTTATTTTATTTTATTTTATGATGTTACTTTTTGTTTCTTTTGGGTTGTTCTAACTTTTCAGATTAGCATTGGAATTCTAAGGAGCATAGCCAGTTATCTTTCGAGTCGTGTTTGTCTAGTCAAGGAAGCTTAGAGTTGTGAGTCTGAGTCCACAATTCAAGATAAGTATGGGGTATATTAGGAGAGAGGTTCTAGTTGGGACATATATTTGCATAGAAGTGTCGGACACCAGTTAGCCATTGGTCAAAGCTGCTAGAGTAAATAACGACAATAAGTCATTTTCTATTGATGCTCAGTTCCACAACGTGGATTCCTTATGCCACGTCGTGGCACGCTTGCAGTTTGTAGTAGTTCAGCATTTTGGTGTTCGTAGTTTACACCCGAATCACGACGTGTCCAGATATATGCCATGACGTGATCCAGTTTATCATTGCCATATTTTTCATTACCAATACCCACTTTGACGAATTGAAGTTCGAGCCTTGTTCGTGGTTTATTTACATATTCAACCAGTTCTACACCGAGCTTCTATTTTTGGAAGTCCAATTCCGCATTTTCCACACTTTTCGAGATGCTCATGCCGCTTTTCCAGGGGAGTCTATTCCTTTTTCTTCCTTTTCTTTAATTTTGATTTGTTTTTATACATACAATGAGGGCATTGTATGAAATGAGTGTGGGGTAGGGGTAGAAAAAGTAAATTGCTAGGAAATTTTGAAAATTCAAATTTTTATTAATTGAATCTAGTAATAATAATTTGAGCTATAATTGCTAGTATTATGTGGGATGATCCAGTGAAAGTTCAAATGTTTAGTTAAGCCAATATACGTTATAGTGCATTTGTGGCTTCCCTTATTTTAGTGAAATCATGGAACAAAAACATAACCCCGCTCGGTTTGAAGGATGCAATATGTTTAGCAGCCTAAACCTGAAATGTATCCAGGAAAATTATTATCATTAACCAATAAAGGTTGAGGTTGAGCGCCTCTGCTTAAGCATGTAGGTTTTGAGCGAAAAAAGAGAGGTACATGTAAAAAAAAGAAGAGAGAGAATTGCGAAAAAGTTTGAAGAATTTTGGAGCAAATAAAGTGAAGATCAAAAGATCAAAATTCTGAAGAAATCCAAAAAGTTGAAGATACCAGAAATCAATTCAAATAAGGTGTTGAATTCAAAGAAATCGAAGATCAAAATGTTCAGAAAGTGAAGCATTCAAAGAAAGCTCCATAGTGGTATCGGAAAATTGTAATTCTAGATTATGTATGCTTAGGTTGCTCAACTAAAAATACCTTGAGGTTATGTGGTTTTCTGAGGATGGATTCGGAGGGTTGCATAAAATGAGCATTGTTCGGAAAAAGTGGGCAAGTGTTTATGAAGATTGTGAGTATTTAAAGTATGGGGGGGTACTTAGGAAAATTTTAGACACAAATGCATGCATTGAGGTCTTGGCATAATGGCTGAACTAGAGTCGGATTGTTCTGTGTAGTGTTAGTAATTAAGAATTAAGTGTAAATTTGCTTGAGGGCAAGCAAAGCTTAAGTGTGGGGTATTTTGATATTGCCATATTTATACTTATTTTTAGGCAGTATTTAAGTACATTTTTATTAATAAATTGATAATATGTGCAGAATAGTGATATTTATGAGTTTAAATTGTTATTTGCAGTCAATACAAAGGATTTTCGAAGAAAGGGACCAGAGGTGACAAAATGGGGAACATGGGAGGCTTGGAAGACAAGAAAATAATAATTTCATAATAAGAGCTTAATTCACGACGTGGCGGTGCATCCCACGACGTGGCACGGGTGTTCCAGTAGATAAACATCGCGATGCGGAGGATTTCCTTGAAGGATACGTTTTACTTGGAGCCCACGACGTGGCGCAGGTTTTTGAGGATTATATAAGTTCTCCTATTATTACGAATAAGGAGACTTTTGGCAGAAGAAAATGAGTTCTAGGAGACGTTTCAGAAGAGAAGAAAGGTCCTGGAAGAGGGATTTCAACACCAAAAGAAGTAAAGTTTTATATTTAGTTGATTATAAACATGTTTTTCATTAGTTTTAGCTGTGCTAGTTTAATTACTATGATGAGCAGCTAAATCTAGCTACTTTTGCTTAGCTAGATGAAGCTTTGAACTTATGCATAGTTATATGTTTATGGATTAATTTGAGTTGGTAAGAGTTGTTTGTGTTTGATTTGTATAACCTAGCATGTTATTATTTGCTTATCTAATTTCTAGATTGCATGTTCTGTGTAGCTTAGTGACTAGGAAACTACATGAACTTGTTTACCTAATAATTTAGTGAACATTAAATTGTTAGAGCTAGGATTGACCAATCTTAGTTAGTAATTAGGCTAAATAAATCTTAGATGTGCTAGAGAACGTAAATTGTGACCATAATTGCGTTTATACAACAAATCTTACATAGCATATTCACATTCATAATTAGTTCTGTGTTTAATTATGTGTGAACATACATGGTTTAACATGAATTAGTTACTTATTGGTAAGATAGAACTAAATTACTAATATAACTAAAACCCAACTTAATAACCGATAATCATTAGCTAGCCATAAGGAAGAAGTGGATTCAACTAAGCAAGAGTGTGTTTTTATTAATTTGATTAAGTTCATTTGATCTTGCAAAATCAGATAAAACCCCCTTATTAAATTTATTAATAAATTAGGTTAATTTATTAGTAATTAGGTTAATTAGTAACACCGTTCCCTGTGATCGACACCCGACTTACCTAAGCTATACTGTAATCTGACTAGGTACACTGCCTATAAGTGCATAGTTAGTCTTAGTTTGTTATGTTATAAATATTAAAATTAGTGGGTACTTTCGTGCACATCACCCTACAACGGTTGGACTCAAACAAGAGTTGCGGAATATAGCTAGAGTTAACCTTATGAAATTATTTAGTCCTCGCAATATGTAACTTAACATATTTATTTACTAGTTAGTAAACGATAACTAGAACTCCTAAAAGCACAAAGCAAGCATCATTAGAGCATTGAGTAAACATAATCAAACATATCCTAATCAGACCATCATATCACTGACTAATCTGTACTAACATGCAGTTCATAAAGCACAAGCACATAAGGCATCCTTCCTATGTCCTTAGCCCTAATCCAGCATTCAGTTCTCATAAACATATCATAACATAAACTTGTATGGGTAGTTTGGGATTACTTACTTCAGCTCGGCTAATTACATGCACCACATGCTTTTTTCTTTCCAAAATTCCTTTCTCTTTTCAAAATTCTTTTTATGAAAATGGGTTTCTTTTGAAAATTTTTATACCAAGTCCTTAGTTTGAATTCAAAGACACCCGAGAGTATGCTCGAATCCCTCAAACCAAGCTCTGATACCAACTTGAAACATCCCAAAAATTCAGTCCAAAAATTTCATTTTTAAATTATTAATAAAACCATAAATATCATTCATCATATAAGAATCATAAGTGGTGTATCACAAAATATCATAACAATTGTCAAAACATATATCAGAGTATAACATCCCAGGCTAAACAATGGTGTGTGCACTACAATCATCCCGAGCTCTTCCCCTTGCTACCGGAAGTACCTGAAACCAAAATTGAAAACTGTAAGCATGAAGTTGAGACTCCCTAAACTACCAACATATCATACACATAATCACATAATAACATACATTGCGCCTTGCCGTCTACATCGGACCCCGCCCAACATCAGATGAATCCGGCATCGGGCCCCACCCGACATCAGACCGAAGTCTGGCAATGGGCCCCACCTAGAATCAGACCAAATTTTGGTATACATATAACATATCAACAAGCATATAAAAAAACATATAAACATTCCTCGGGCTTGCCCCAACATCACGCTAAAGCCCGGAACATATAATAGATAACATATAAGCTAAACATTCCTCGGGCTTACCCCGACATCGAACCGAACCCCAGAACATATAACACATAACATATAAGCTAAACATTCATCGGGCTTGCCCTAACATCAAACCGAATCCTAAAACATATAAACACATACATGCAAGAATCACGAAGACATCAAGCATACAAACATTCCTCGGGCTTTCCCCGACATCAGACCAAAGTCAGGGAACATATAGCATACATCAAGCTAACCCCAACATCGGACCTAAGTCTGACATATGCTAACACACATAAACAGGCCGACATTAGTGCGTTCGACCCGTTCCTAATGGAGGAAAACTCACCTCACAAAGCTGACTGTTGAATCTCTCGGTAAGGAATCTTTATTGGCTGCTCCCACGACTCCCCGAGCTATCATTACCAAATAACACTTAGTTAAAACCCAAAAAATCCTTCTTAGGGTAAATAACCATTTTACACCTGATCTATATGGACCCATGACCTAGGCCCAAATCCATAATATGAAGGCTCGAATCCATATATTCTCACCAAGCCCACTAATGGCCTACTTCTGGCTTAACTTTCTAAATTGGGCCCAACTTCTCAAATGGGTCTTCCTTACAGTCCAATATGTTAGATAAGGTGTCTAAGTCCATAGCTATTTCTGGTATGTACTTGACCCGGTTTGGCATGGTCCATTTGTGTTGCCTGGAATCATGCATTTGGATAGACTAAAATGAGAGAAATCAAACTTATGTTTTATTAATATATTATAAGTTCTAATATATTAATAATATTATTTAATTATTATTGATCAAGAATTAATTTAGAATTAATTAAGTGATCAAAAAGTGACCAATTAAATATATGGGTTGATTGTGTAAATCATCCATACTTGTATAGTGGGCTAATGCTCCATGGATTATTAAGTTAGGCTAAAACCCATAGGATGCTCCATGGTGGTTATAGAACCCATGGGTCATGGAAATGAAAGGTAATGACAATTAGGGTTTACATGGTGTAACCCTAGTTGTAACACAGTGTATAAGGATCCTTATGATCATCAAAATCGGCACTTAAGCAAGAAAGAAGAGGGCTAGCCGATTTCAAGTAGTGTGACATTTCTCTCAAAGTTTATTCCAAGTGCATTTGGTGTTGTGTGAGACATTTAAGGCATCACACTTGGGGTGCTGGGCTCTCAAGGTTTTCAAGGAATCCAAACTACTAGAAGGTATGTTGTCTAGCTTACTTTTATGATTAAAAGTTACCCATGTATGCTAGATATGATTATGAACCTCTGAAAATCAATTTTGCATGTATCTTAATCAAACATAGATCCAAGATTTCCAGGGTTGCATGAACACCTTAGGAGTGTTAGAATGCTCAAAACCCAACACAATATGAATCAAAATCCATTATCAGCCCAAAAGAATAATCCAGTAAGGCCCATATCATCTAATCTAAGGAGATGGACCAAAAAGGCCCACTGACGAAATGAATGCAGGGCGTCCCCTTGTGAAACATTGGGTGTTCCTACTTGGTTCACATCGCGAGTTCTAGTGGGAACATAGCGCGTTCCCAAGACCTATAAAGGGTGTTCACGTCTAGTTTTCAAAAATGGGCCACTAAGCACTTAATGCTTAAGCCATGCTATCCAATCTTAGATCCAAGCTATCTAGGACCGAAATCATAAAGTCATGGACTTGGTGACTTTACATGTCCTCATAAGTTCAAATCTAAAGAAATAGCAATCAACTTCCATAAATGTAGTCCTAACTCTTGCTTGAACCCATTAAGACCTCAAATATCAAAACTTTATTGATGTAGGGACACCATTAGCATCAAGGGTGGTAACCATAGGCCTAGAAACAAATTTGAGTCATAAAGATCCATTTTTGGGACTAAAAAGGTCCAAAACATCATTACACTAGATCTATGAATACTTGAGGAAAGTTGTGAACTTTATACCTTCAAAGAGTCCCAAATGATGATGCTATCCCGGATCTATGAGCTCAAGATACTCAAGTTTCTCTTCACTAGCTTCTCCTTCCTTCTTTCAATATTCTAAGCTCAAAAACAAGATTCACAAGGCCAAAAACACAAAAGAATTTTGACTATTTCAGCTTTGAAAAACAAGCAAGCATAAAATATAATTGAAAAAACAATCCTAGGCTCTGATACCATGTTTGGGTTTTGAGCACTATAACACTCCCATAGTGCACATGCAACGTTAAATGCTTTGGATCTATGTTTTCTCTATTATACATGCATACTTTTTATTTTTCCAAAGCATTGTCCTAACTAGCAAACAAATTGACAATTAAACAAAACATCTAGATACATGACATACCTTTTGGAGGACTTGTAGTTCTTGAACCTTTAAAGATTGAGCACCTCAAGTGTGGTGCCTCTAATGGTTCACAAACACCAATATGCAAGATAATGATTTAAGAGAATAATCTATTTATCTCAAGGAGAAGAGGCAACCGATTTTGGTCAATGGAGGGTTCTATTTAAAGTGTTGGACATGCTAGGGTTACACTTGGTAAACCCTAATAACCCATGGCTTTACACATTCTCATGATCCATGGGTTTAACCTCCATGGACTATCCATGGATTAGTGTCTAAGTCTGTGACTATATTTGGTATGTACTTGACCGGTTGTGCATGGTCCTTTTAGGTTGCCTTCACAAGAGCAACTTGACAACGTAATTTAAGGATAGAGAGGATATTATGATTTATTAATATATTATAAGAATAATATATTGAAAAAAGAGATATCATATTATTTATTTAGTATTGGTTATAAATTAATTAGGGGTTAATTTGGTGACTAATAGAGATTAATTAAATAAAGGGGTATAAACTGTCAAATGTATGATAGTTGAGTTTTTGGGCTAAGGAAACCTAATGGATCAACGGGTGAACGAAATTATGATGGGGATCCATCAAAATTTCGTCCATAGGCCTTATTCAAGAAGGTTCTTGGACTGCTTGGCGGCTAAGCTGTCCATTAACGTTTAGACTGAAACCCTAGCAACCTACAATATAAATATGACCCTTAGGGTATGAAAATCAACTACACTTGATTCCAAGAGAACCCTAGGGCCGATTTTAGCATCTCTCACCCTCTCTCATATTTCCTTCTTGCTTGTGGGGTTTGTGAACAATTATAGGAGTTACAATTGTGACTCTAAGCTCGATAACAAGAAGACTACAACGATTTCAAGCCATTTGGAAGAGGTAAACACTTAGATCTGTTCTTGTGATGTTAATTTCAAATTTTATATGATAAATCTAGGGTTGCAAGTCTTGGATTCAAAGCATGTACAACAGAGAAATCTAGATCCAAGCAATAGGGTTAGTATGAGCACATAGGATTGTTCTTATGCCTAAAACCCATCAGTGGTATCAGAGCCTTGATTGGTTTCTATTGTATGTGATGCTTTAACTGTTTGATTGTTGAAAATCATTTTTTTTGCTAATTGTTTGATGAACTCGACGAGTCCCATGAGGTACTTGACGGGTAGGATGAACTCGATGACTTCCAATGTGGAATCGACGAGTTTAACTGTCAGACAGAGGATATTTTGGGATTTTGTTGCTGTTTTGTCATGGGATTAATGCCTATAGCGTTTTTTAAGATAAAATCCGAATTTTATAGTAATTAACTGATTATCCATGCCAAAACCATAGATAATTTCAAATCTTTTGAATAATAGTTTATTTAAATGATAAATATGGATTATTTATTTTATTTGGTAATTATCTTGTAACTAAAATTGGATTAAGTCAAATATAGAAAATTATGAAATTAATTGGTTAATTTAAATTATTTGTTATTTGATCCCTTTTGTTTTGAAAAGTTCAAAACTTGTCCTCAAGTTTTGAAATTTAAATTTTATGATTAAAATTATAATTTTGAGTTATTTAAATTTCAAACCCTTAGAGTTTTACACGTTTAAAATTGAACCCTATACTATTATATTATTACAAGATTAATATATATATATATATATATATATATATATATATATATATATATATATATATATATATGTCACACCCCAAAAACCAAAGGCGGAAACGTCTCCGGGGTTGACTACCACGTTGTGTATCAAATCCAATGTACATAGTATTCACAGTAAACAAACATTACATTACATATATATGAAAGTTTACATGTGTTTCAAAAGTAAAGTTATACAAATATACATATGCATCATATTAACAAAAGTTGAGACGAGTCTTCTACACACTCCGTCTTCGCCAAGAGAGATCATCGGGTACCTGTCTAACTTGGACCTGAGAATACAAGCGGTTTGAAAATCAACATAAAGCTGGTGAGTTCATAAGCGGTTTTGTTTTGTGAAAATGTATCGGTTTCCTTTAGTTTCCGAAAAGATTTGTTATCCAAGAAAATCCCATATTTTCTTATGTGAAGTTGGTTAAGTTATCGTTTGTTACCAATTCGATTATGTATTGTATTTACTCCAGGAAAATCCCATATTTTCCTAATTGTAAGATCAATAGTATATCACAAAGTATAGTTTAGCACACAAAACTATATAATGAAAATCTTGGGATCACTATCCCGAAAGACATATAAGTTAGTTTGAGATATTTGAAAGTACGGTTCAAGATCATGGGACTATCATCCCGAACTAACACGAGATAAGTTAATGTATGTATGTAAATATAGATTTGAAACCATGGGATCACTATCCCGAATAAGATACAAATTTTAGAACTCATGGGATCACTATCCCGCATAAGATATAGATTTAGAAAACCTTGGGATCACTATCCCGAATAGTTCACAGATTTAGAAACCATGGGATCACTCTCCCGTATATAGATTTAGAAAACCATGGGATCACTATCCCGTATAAGTTATCGATATGAAACCTTGGGATCACTATCCCGTATAAAATATAGTTAAAGACCATGGGAAAAGACATCCCGTACAAGTTGTAGACATAAAACCATGGGATCACTATCCCGAACTAGATACCAAATAGTTTAGTTAATACCATGGGATCACTATCCCGAAAGAGATATAAGAATAAACCATGGGATCATTATCCCGTATAGGACATAGATATAGAATAGTTTGATAATACCATGGGATCACTATCCCGAAAGAGACATAGAAACAATACCATGGGATCACAATCCCGAAAGAGACGTAGAATATAGATACAAAACCATGGGATCACTATCCCGAACGAAATAAAGATCCTGAACCCAAACTATGAATAAGCTGGTATTAATACATATTGTGAGTCGGGTAACCATACTAATACGACAACGTGACCTCCTTGACGTTTGTCAGACGTCGAACGATATCCAGAAATTTGTCACCCTAGGCGTGCCCGCCTAACTGTAGCTAGCAGTTAAGGTGTGGGATTGTCAGTCCCGAATAGATCTATTCACAAATTCCGCGCTCTCCCTCCAGGAGACTCTGGTTACACTTCCGGAGAGGATTTACTGATCATCCATAAAGGGTAGTGACTATCTCACAAGCTAGTACTAAACTATTCACAGGGTTCTTATAAGATATTGACATACAGAAAGTTATGAAACATAGTACAGTAAAGTATAGATACATACATGAAATCATCGGATAATACATTCAAATGATACGGAGATAAACTGAACGGACATAGTTTATCTAATAATTTAGTATAGATATCAGTATATGATAGAAGGAACAGTAAAGATCCCCAAATTATTCCCAGAATAACTTGATTAGTTTGATTGTTTCTTAACTAAAATCCATTTAGTTGAAATCGAGTAGTCATTCCTTATGCTCAGCATAATACATAAGGAGTAAAAGAGTTTATAGATTTGTCATATATTGTTTGAAACACATCAATGTTGTGATTGGAAAACAGTTTTAGTTTGCTTGTATTACCCCCCTGAAAACATTGAAAACAGTGAAAAAAAAAAAGCCGTAGGGGTATGAACTCACCGGACGAGATACAAGACGGTTTGGATGCTAAGAGTTGATCTGGAACTTGTAAACACACGAGGTTCCTAATTATCATGTAAAGATACACATTTGTATCTAATTAGGACTTAGATTGATTGTCGGATAGGGACAATTGCTTCAGGTCGCGATAACACTCCGATACAAGTGTTTGGTGGGACCCGGGTGGCGTTTAGGGACATGAATGGCACAAGGGACTTGGGAAATGAGTTGGGACATCAAAGGAACACTCCCCTTAAGGGAGTTTATGGCCAAAACACCCTTCCCCATGAGTTTACGGCCGTAAACTCATGATGGGTGATTTATGGTGCCTTTTGGACTTCCAACACTTAGGGAATGATTTCTAGACTTGGTTTAAGGACTTGGAATGATTCAAAACATCAATTTGACCCTCTTTGATGGGAGTTTACGGCCTAGCAAGTTCCATGGCCGTAAACCCTTGTTTGTCCAAGAAAATGATGTTTATTGTTGCTAGAACAAATCACATGTGATTGGTAAAATTAATCCAAGGCCTAACATGAGTTTATATGGGACTTTTGAGTGATTTATGGAGTTTACGGCCCATGAAACTCCCTTCATGTCCGTAAACTCTAATACTTGGTGCTACAAGGTGTTTCAAGGTCTAGAACATGCATGAATGGACTTCTAAAATTCATCTAAGGGCCTTAGGGGTGTGTAGTTTGCATTATTACACCAAAAATTTTGGAGTTTACGGCCCAAGAACATGTCTTGGCCGTAAACCCTTAGAAACCCCATAAATGTTGTGTTTTAGGCCCTCAAAGTATTTTTGGTTGGTCCCTTGATTTATTCCAAGGCTTTTGGTGGTGTTGGATGGCTTTCTAACACCTTAGAATGGGATTTATGCCAAGCTTTGGGGAGTTTACGGCCCAAGAACTCTCCTTGGCCGTAAACTCATCTAAGTCCCCCAAAGTTAATGTTTCAACTGTCCAAATGTAAGAATCAAAGTCCCATAATTCATATCTAAGCTATAGGGGTGATTTGGAACGGTTTAAGGGCATAAAAACCCTCATTATATGAGTTTACGGCCCAAGAATGATCCTTGGCCGTAAACTCCTTCAAACATCACAAAAATTATGTTTTACATGTTTAGATTCCATATTTTAAAGTCTCATATCCATATCCAAGGTCCAAACTAGTCAAGGAAGGGTTTAAAGGCTCAAAACCCACCATCTTGGGTGTTCACGGCCTAAGCACCTTCTTAGGCCATAAACTCATGCATTTTGTCCAATTTCATGTTTAAGTGTCTAATTTGGAAGCTAAACATGCTATAGATTAAGGCTAGGAAGGTACCTTAAGGATTTGAAGCCATAAAATTGAGTTTGGACACTAAATCTTTGGATTTTGGAGAGAGGTTAGAGAGAGAGTAGTGAGAGAAGGAAAAAGCTTCAAATGAAGGCTGAAACATGTTTATATAGTTCCTAAAATTTGCACGCGGTGGAATTCTACCCGATACCTACGCTAACCGCGGCTTTTGGTCGCACCCGATTGAGTTTCCGTCACCCGACGGGAACATTTTAAAAACTTATGAAATAATGATTTTGGGCGAATAACATAAGTTCCTGAGTGCTTTAGACACTCATTAGGATAAAATAAACATATAAGTTTATACAATTAAATTCCAAAGAGGAATCGGAACGAATCCGATTACGGCGACTTCCCGGGTAGAACGGGTTTTGGCGACGAACAAATTTCGGGTTGTTACAATATATATATATATATATATATATATATATATATATATATATATATATATATATATATATATATATATATATATATATTATATTTACATATATATATATATATATATGTGTGTGTGTGTGTGTATGTGTGTGTGAAAGATTAAAGTTAGTGTCATCGCTAGTAGGCCTCATTCACGAAGCTGATCTATAAGGTGGATTTAAGGTTACCGCCCATAAAATGACGCTTAATGGGTGTACACTCACACCCACAACTCTCTTGATTGGTGGAGGGTCGTTATCCGAACGGATAGGATAGGGCACTTAATACCTCATTACAAGTATATTGAATATTGCAAAGTAACTAACATGTTTTTACAAATTCCCAATCTTAGTTACTTTAGGGAAAAATGTGAAAATGATGTTATCCCATGGAATTACACCTTGTACCCTTATCAAACGTCAGTGGAGCGTGCGTGGTTAACCGGCACACTAATTTGGGATTGAAATTGGTGTCAAAGGATGACTCGATGTTTGTCGTAGATCAATGGAGTGTGCATGGCTAACCGCCACATTGATTAGATGATAGAGACATTGAATGCACCATGTTGATTCGCAAGGTTATTCACAAATTGTTTGCGATCCTCGGCATTCCAGTCGCAAATTTGAAATGCATATCGAGATTTAAACATGCCACTGAAAAGTTCAATGAATCTCAAAGATCTAGGAGTTTTCAAATACATTTAAAACTTAAATCTCTTTTCAATTTTTCATGGTGAGAATTAGTGAATCGTCATTCACTTACCTTCAACTTATTTACTTTTAGAGTACGACATCCCTTTGTAAGTTGTAAATAATGTTTTTGGGTCCTAGCCCTAATTTATCATTTGGGTGTTTAATTAGGGACTCATTTCTAATAAATCTTTTTTCCTTTCTTTTTCAGATGTATACAAACAACAACAACAACAACGCTTCTGGATTATTCTCGTTGATGGACCTATGTCAAAAGATTACATTTGATGGGTTAAACTTCAACGAATGGATGAGGTACATTTTCATGATCACACGCTACGAGGACAAAGAATATGTCCTCGATGAAAAGCTTAAGAAGATCATCCCAGATGTTGCTACTCCTGAAGAGTTGGCCACCTTTGAGGCCCACGAGCATGATTCTGTGAAAGGTCATTGCATCATGCTAGCCACCATGAACCTCGAACTCTAAAAGTCCTATGAGGACATGTATCCGTATGAAATGCATCAGGATTTGCTGGACAAGTACCACCAAAGCGCAAGGCAAGAGAGCTATGAGATCATTACTAACATGATCACCACTAAGATGGAGAGTGGAGAATCCCTAACCTCTCATTTGTAGAAAATGCAGAGGTATGTTGATCGTCTTCTCAAACTTAATGTTAAGTTTGATGAGGATTTGGCTATCTACATAATCCTCCACTCCCTTCCCTCATGCTACAACCAGTTCAGAATGAGCTACCACATGAATAAAGAGGAGGTCTCCTTGAGCAAGCTCCAAGGACTGTTGAGGACTGTTGAGAGCAACCTGAAAGACAAATATGTTGCACCATCCCCTGTTGTGGCTGCTCCCATGTTGGCAATTGGCCAAGGAAAGGGTAAGAAGAGAAAGGCTCCATGTAAGGGCCACCATAAGGGTAAGACCCAAGATGGTTCCTCTTCTAGTGGAACCAAAGTTGGTTCGGTCAAACCCTCTTCTGACCCCAAAGAAGCAGAGTGCTATTATAGCCACAAGAAGGGCCACTGGAAACGAAGTTGCCCTCATTATCTGCAAGACATAAAGGATGGGAAGATTAAGCCCACCTTCGCAGGTATGTATTCTATTAAATCTAATAACTCATCATTTGCTACTTCTTGGGTTCTTGATACAGGGTGTGGTTACCACATTTGTTCTGATTTGCAGGACCTCAGAAGAAGTAGGGAGATGGAACATGGGAAGGTAAACTTGATTATGGGAAACAAAAGATCGTCGCCTGTGACCAGAATCAGAGTTTACTCTTTAGTGATGAGTAATGGGTTAGGATTAGATTTAGATAATTGTTGTTATTCTCCAGATATGGCAAGAAACATTATTTCATTTCATGGATTGTTTAGACAAGGTTTCATATATTCTTTTGATAATAGTAACGGCTCTATTAATGTTTATTTGAATGGTGTCTTTTATTTCAATGTATTACTTTGTAATGGGATTTATGAATCTGTGATGGTTGTTGATAATTTAGGAAATGATGTATTGAATATTGATTTGTCTACTAGCCTAGAAAAAGCATGCTTGTAGCATTGTCGCCTTGGCCATGTCAACAAGAAATGCATAGCCCAACTCCAAAAGGATGGAGTGTTGGAGTCATTCGACCTTAGGGACGATGACACGTGTGAATCTTGTTTACTTAGGAAGATGACTAAGTCACCCTTTACTGGCACTTGTGAAAGGGGTGAGGGTCTATTGGATCTCATACACACCGATGTGTGTGGGCCCTTTAGATCCACCATAAGGGATGCTTGCCGCTTCTACATGACTTTTACGGATGATTATACCAGATATTGATATATCTACTTAATAAAGCAAAACTCAGAAACCTTTGAAAAGTTCAAAGAATTTAAGAATGAAGTGGAGAATCAGCTGGGCAGGAAAATCAAGATGCTTCGGTCTGACCGAGGAGGAGAGTACCTAATTCTTGAGTTTCACGACTATCTAAAAGAATGCAGAATTGTTTCTCAATTCACGCCTCCGAGAATGCCACAATTGAATGGTGTGGCTGAGAGACGTTATCAGACCTTTTTAGACATGTTTCATTCTATAATGAGTCATGCTTCATTACCAATAGCATTCTGGGGGTATGCCTTAGAGACTGCTGCCCATATCCTTAACTTAGTTCCCACCAAAAAGGTTGCCAAGACTCCTCACGAGATGTGTACATGGAAAGCTCCCTCGTTGGCACATATTAAGGTTTGGGGTTGCGATGCTTTCGTAAGATGAGAGACTCATGACAAGCTTGAACCTCGTAGTGAGAATTGTTATTTCATCGGCTACCCACAGAAGTCATTTGGCTATCTTTTCTATAGACCGAGTGACAATGTTGTCTTCGTTGCTAGGAGAGGAGTTTTCCAAGAAAAGGAATTGATAAGCCAAGAGGAAAATGTGAGGAGAATTGATCTTGAAGAGATTCAAGAGCAAAGCAATGAAGCAACCTCTAACACTGGCACTCAACTCGAGGAGGAATCCCCTGTTGAGCCCGTTCATGAATCCTTACCTCTTAGACGTTCTAGTAGGGTTAGTGTTCAACCCCAATTTTATGGTTTTCATATTACTACTGAAGGGGATACATTTATTAGTGATGAAACACTAATGAATTTGGACGAACCTAGTAGCTACATGGAATCCATGGCAGGCCCGGAGTCTGCTAAATGGAAAGAGGAGATTGATAGCGAGATTTAGTCCATGTACGACAACGAAGTTTGGAATTTGGTTGATAATGTATTGGGTCGTAAGACAGTCGGGTGCAAGTGGATCTTCAAGAAGAAGACGGAAATGGATGGGAAAGTGCACACTTATAAATCGTTGCGAAGGGCTTTACTCAAACTCCCAGAGTTGACTATGACGAGACCTTCTCACCAGTTGTGATGATAAAGTCTATTAGGGTAATGCTTGCAATAGTTGCATTTCATGATTATGAAATATGGCAGATGGATGTGAAAACCGCTTTTCTTAATGGGAAGTTGGATGAGGATGTGTACATGAATCAGCTAGATGGTTTTGTCGATGCGAAGCATCCAAAAAGAGTGTGCAAGCTTGAGAAATCCATTTATGGATAGAAACAAGCGTCTCATAGATGGAATCTTTGTTTTGACGTGAAAGTCAAAGAGTTTGGCTTTCTGCGAAGCGAAGATGAATCTTGTGTATATGTCAAAGCCAGTGGGAGTATAGTGAGCTTCCTCGTATTGTATGTTGATGACATACTACTCATAGGAAATGATGTCCCAACCCTGCAGGAAGTCAAGTCATGGATTGGGAAATGTTTTGCTATGAAGGACCTCGGAGAGGCTGGTTATATTCTGGGAATAAGGATAGTAAGAAACAGAGAAAATAGACTGATAGGACTTAGTCAGGATACATACTTGGATAAGGTACTAAATCGTTTTAGTACGTAAAATTCCAAGAAAGGGGAATTGCCAATCCAAAGCAATACCAAGCTGAGTAAGACTCAAAGCCCGAGTACAGAGGCAGAGATAGCTGATATTAGCCGAGTACCTTACGCTTCTGCAGTAGGCTCTATCATGTATGCTATAACCTATACTCGCCCTGATGTGGCCTTCGCTTTGAGCATGGTCGACAGATATCAAGGGAATCGTGGTAGAGCTCATTGGATTGCAGTTAAGAATATTCTTAAGTACCTACGAAGGACCAAGGAATGGCTTCTAGTCCTTGGTAGGAGTGATTACTTAAGGGTACGAGGGTATAGTGATGCTAGTTTTCAGACAGATTGGGATAGTTACCGATCGCAGTCAGGGTGGGTCTTTACCCTAAACGGAGGAGCAGTGACTTGGAAAAGTTCCAAGCAGGAGACCATAGCTGATTCAATGTGCGAATTAGAGTACATTGCGGCGAGTGAAGCATCAAAGGGGCTAAATGGTTGAAGAACTTCATTGGAGACCTAGGAGTTATGCCATCCATAAAGGATCTGATGGAAATTTTCTATGATAGTGAAGAAGTGGTTGCCTTAAGCAAGGAACCAAGAGATAACGGTAGATCTCGACATATCTTTAAAATACCATTTTATCAAACATCGGGTAGAAGAGGGACTCCTCGTTTTGAAGAGGGTATCATTAGAAGAAAACCCAGTAGATCCCCTTACGAAGGGACTGAGTAGGGTCAAGCACTTGCAACACGCTAGGAGCATTGGGCTGAAGGATGATATAAGTTTGGATTAGATAGATAAGAAACATGTAATAGATATTTTGTACCTAACATTTGATGAATAAATAAATTTGTGTTATTTATGAGTAAAGCTACTATCTTGTGTTGGTTATTTATCTATTGTTTAAATTTTGCATGTTTTAAATTCCTGAATAATAAGATTATTCGAACAGTCCACATTCATTCACATTTTGGAAGTAGATGTGAATGAAGACTGTCATGAATTGTTTGTAGATTGTCTAAAAGGTTTTGGGCATAGAAAAAGTTTCTACTAAAGTTCATGAGTACTTAAGAATATGATTTGAACATTGGTATAAACCCGTGCTTGCTGGTATCACTATTTTTGATGAGTGATCGCAAGATGATAAAATCATACGATCTTTGAACCTAGAGATATGGTTATTGTTTGCTGGTTGATCGTACATTGATAATGTGAAAATGCATCAGTAACTTGATGTTATATAACACATTATTGTGTGTGACTTAGCTAGTGAATGATAAAAGCATATAAGTTGAAGTTTTTATGTTCCTTTTATCTTAAGAGGATAAAAGCGATATTTGGCCACTCGATGATTTGGTTTGAATTATGTGTTGGGCCTGGTCAGAATGAGGTTGATGTGTTCAACTAAAATTATATGTCGAACGAATCAGAGATTGAGAAAAAAATGATGGACAACTAGTACTGACAGCATGATATCTAGAACAATGGATTATACGATCCCTTATCTAAACGACTAAATTTTTATCAGAGTTGACAGAAGCATATAAGAGCTACGATTGCTAATTGGATCCTGAAGTCATATATGAGATATAGTTACTAGACTTATCCAAGTGGGAGACTGTTGGATTAGTGTCTAAGTCCGTAACTATATTTGGTATGTACTTGACCCGGTTGTGCATGATCCTTTTAGGTTGCCTTCACCAGAGCAACTTGACAAGGTAATTTAAGGAGAGTGAGAATATTATTATTTATTAATATATTATAAGAATAATATATTAAAAGAGAAATCATATTATTTAATTAGTATTGGTCAAAAATTAATTAGGAAGTAATTTGGTGACTAAGAGAGATTAATTAAATAAAGGGGTATAAACTGTCAAATGTATGATAATTGAGTTTTGGGCTAATGAAACCTAATGGATCAAAGGGTGAACGAAATTATGATGGGGATCCATCAAAATTTCGTCCATAGGCCTTATTCCAGAAGCTTCCTTGGACTGCTTGGTGGCTAAGCTGTCCATTAGGGTTTAGATTGAAACCCTAGTAGCCTACAATATAAATATGACCCCTAGGATATGAAAATCAACTACACATGATTCCAAGAGAACCCTAGGGCCGATTTTAGCATCTCTCACTCTCTCTCATATTGCCTTCTTGCTTGTGGGGTTTGTGAACCATTAGAGGAGTTACAATTGTGCCTCTAAGCTCAAGATCAAGAAGACTACAAGGATTTGAAGTTATTTGGAAGTGGTAAGCACTTAGATCTGTTCTTATGATGTTAATTTCAAATTTTATATGATAGATCTAGCGTTGCAAGTCTTGGATTCAAAGCATATACAAATAGAGAAATCTAGATCCAATCAATAGGGTTTGTATGAGCACATAGGATTGTTCTTATGCCTAAAACCCATCATAGTTTAGCCAACACTTCAAGAATGATTAATTTACATAATCAATACCCATAAGTTTAATTAGTCTCTTTTGATCACAATAGTAATAAATTAGTTCTTGATCAATACTAATTAAATAATTAGGTATTAATATATTATACTTGTAATATATTAATAAACCATAAATAACCTTATTCTCAAAATCCATCCTATCAAATTGCACCGGTGAAGGCAACCCAAAAGGACCATCCTACAATCGGGTCAAGTACATACCAGTTATAGTTATGGGCTTAGACACCAAATGTAACATTCTTCAGGGGAACACCCCGCGTTCGGGCTCCGCCTCCAAAATCCAAAGTTAGCGGAAATGGTCCCTCCTTTCTCCAAATTCCATAATAATAAGGTCCAAAAGCAGTAATTCAATATATAAGGGACCAAAATATAAATAATACCTTGATTGGGTCTTACACGAATGGGCAGGCCTTGGTGCCTTCTACCCATAAGTACAATGAGTAAAACTCACATCTCGACCTGATCAATAGCTGGTGAGGACCCGATGCCGAATCTCACCTACAACTGCCACCTATCCATCCAAGTGACCACTCACAATCAAAATACCCATAATACCCTTATGTCAAACTTGGTCAAAGTCAATGTCAAACTGGTCAAAATCCATAAGTCAACTAAGTCAACCCAACTGAGTTAACTCAGCCAAGCCGACTCAGAAGATATACGTTGGGTGTACTCTCAAGGTATACGGGGCATACTACCACCTTGACCAGCATATCGAGAGTTAAACGTGTACGCACTATGTACCCAAACTTCATTAAGTGTTTAATGTCTTAAGCCCTTACGTCCCACTTTTAGATCCAAGGTTAAAATACCCTCAAGAGTTATAAATTTTCCAACTTTATGACTTTGCATGCCCATTAAGTGCTTAACTCAACTTGTTAATGCATTAAGACCCTTAGAGAATGCATGGAATACAACCAACCATTTGGAACCCATTTTTATGACTCAAGACCCCTCCAAAGGTCTGAAAGGACAACTTAATAGGTCAAGAATATGCTATGTTCATCAATCTGCACATTTAGGACAAAAATGACCAAAAAGCAATTG
Source organism: Lactuca saligna (assembly GCF_052625555.1). NCBI lineage: Eukaryota > Viridiplantae > Streptophyta > Magnoliopsida > Asterales > Asteraceae > Lactuca > Lactuca saligna. The sequence goes on along the minus strand of NC_136424.1, from coordinate 187,225,125 downwards.
AACTCAAGATCTAAATGAAACTTCACTAAGTTCAGAACTTTTATACCTCAAAATGGTGTGAAAAGGTAGTGTGATCATGGATCAAAAGAGCTTTACTCCTCCAAGGTGGTCTCTCATTCCTTCCTTCTTCTTCAAGAGCGTAAAACACACCCTCTCAAGCTTAGAAATGCTTTACAAGGAAGATTAGGGTTGAAAAAATGTTTCAAGAGGATGGAGGCTGATGAAGTGAGGGAAATAAGGCTATAATGGGGTTTAAATATGAGACAAACCCTAAAAATTAGGATTTGCAAACCTCGAACGCACGCTCTGCATGCATATGTATGCCCAACGTACTAGGGCTCGCCCTAGTACACTTAGCATACACACATACGCATGGTGTATTTCCCCAACTTCCCCAAATTACAAAAATTCCATTAGGGCCTCTTATGTACTATTTTCTCACTTAGGGACCAAAAATGCAATAAATCATAATATAAGGGTCAACAATGGAAGTGCCATAAGACCAGATGTTACATATTTGCTTCGATAATCTATTAGCACTTATGTTACCTTACCACCATGTTGCTTCATTTCAGCCATATGAGCAAAACATCCCCTATTCATTTCATATTTACTGCCCTAAATGGCATAAATTTCAAAAAAAAATCAACCAAACTTACACGATACTCAACTGCAGAATCAAGTACAATTATGAAAAAACAAATTATAATACATATAGTCAAGCACCGATTGCTACTGAGAAACACCATAAATCAAGGTGTACATAACACAATCACATGATTTCACTACCTGTTCAAGAAAATATGAATTTAAATTAACTTACTTGATAGAAAGAGAAGAACCGATTGGAGGAGAAACATTTGGGGATGTTAGTTTGTTTGAAGAAGTCAACAACTTCAACCACAAGATCTTCCCTACAACTTTGTCTCATCTAGCCACCACCGATAAGGCGTCACACCACCAGTCAATTTGACGAATTTCTTTTTAATCGTTCAAAACTCAGGCAATCAATTTGCTTCAGAGTTCATCAAAGTCGGTAAGGGTATGCACCAGAAATCACTGAGAAGAGTCAAGGACCGAGGAGCAAGAGGAAACCCTATTTAACCTCAAATTAATCGGTTCTATAACATCAATATATGTTTTCAGCATCTAATAAACATGTTTTTCTAACATCGTAAGTCTCATAGGGAAGTTTGATGGACTGTTTATGCGAGAAAACGTAGATGTATTTGTAGGTGGCAATCTTACCCATTTGAAAAAAGACAAATGATAGATGTTCGGACGTCGATTGTAAGTTTATCCGAACCAAATAGTAATTTGTCTGACACTGAATATAAGTTTCATCTGACATTGTGCGTAGCATAGGCATGTTTGATGGATTGTTCAGGATATGAAACACAGATGTATTTGTTGGTGATAATCTTGTCCGCATGAAAATACAAGTGATATTAGTTTAAGTTATGGACACCAAACATATTTTAACAGAACCAAATAGTAATCGATATGACACCGTACATGATCATTGGCGAAGAAAACTTTATTTTGAGTGGTGATAATGGATAAATAGTTTCTGGAATTTAATATTTGTTCTCTACACTGAATATAGTTTTTCGACAACATGATCGCTAAATTAAACCAAACATAATCAAAAGAATGTTCAATGGAGAATGCAGGTTTGGGACCGAATATATTAAATTGACATATATATATATATATATATATATATATATATATATATATATATATATATATTTAATGCCATCTTCATTTTTTTTAACGTCAAATCTAACCTACTCCTAAACTACTCCTTAAATCCACCTATGTCTACGACGGGACTTGAACCATCAACCTCAAAGAAAGAGGTCATCTTGAATTTTAACTTTAACTTACAATAATTGTCCATTATTATCAATCTTGTTCAAGATGTAGTAGAGATTATTTTTTTGAATAGCATGACTTTTAATACGGTCCGTAGCCTTTTGTAGATAATATGAAAGCTTATGTAAATGTATAGGTATAATGTGTTGACCATGGTCATCATACATGTGGTTTGATCGCAAATTTATCATTATTGTTCTAGTAGTTATTATTTTTAGAATACTGATATACTACCATTAGAAAAATACAAATATATAAATATATTTGTATAAACTGTTTAACAAGATATTAGTAATCATTCTAATATCTTTTTTGATATATTGAAAAGTAAAAACATAAAGTAGACTACTAGTTACCATGGTTCTAAATAAGTAAGGCATGACTTGAAGGCATTAGCTTCAAGCTTTGAGAAACATGGTGAGGCCATGGCGTGACAAGGCGGAAAAATTTTATAAGTGTATATATTTTTACCATCATCCAATAATATATAAAAACAATATACTAACAAAAAATCCAATGTTTTCACATGTCAATATACATTTTATCTAACATATATACAGTCATACTAAGAGTTTACAAAAGTGTTAGGTTTCAAAACGTCGGTGAACATTGCAAAAGCATGTTACATCCTTAGATTAGTAATCGTCTTCATTTCTATCCACAAAACCTTCTTCATCAGAATTAAATTCAAAATCTTCTTCACATTCCACTAGTTCTTCATCTGATACAAAATCATCATCATGGAGTTCTCTAGCCTCTTGGTTTTCATTATCAATTGCTTCTTCACCAACCTCCAAACCCTCACCTTCTTCCATTTCCTCATCATCATCATTAATAACAACAATCCACGATTGTGCCTTACTAGCATCAAGAGATCGCAATACATCTATATTTTGGTTCTTATTTCTTTCCCATTTGTTGATTAGTTTGGAATTAAATTGAACAAATACAAGATTGTGAAATCTTTGACTATCAAGCATATTTCTTTTCTTTATGTGTATCTGATTAAAAAAAGACACAATAAAGTTAGATAATAATAAAATTACTTATTAAGTAACATATTATTACTTACCCCTTCAAAATCTCTCTAGTTTCTTTCACAACCAGAGGAGCTAGTGGTTAATGAGAGGATCTTTATAACCATCTTTTGCAAATTCGGAGTTTCATTTTTATAAGTCATCCACCAAGTACCTAATAAATAAAAAGAAAAATTAAGTAGTTTTTGTCTTGTTTTACAAGTATTTTCTGTGTACATTTAGAAGTTTTCTAACATACCTGGATCAAAACTGTTGAATCATGAAAGTGACCCTCTTAAACTTGACCAACCGCAGACTTCCAAGATCCGCAGCCAAGTCAGCTCAGCAACCGCATCCGAAGTCATCATCATCCGTAGTTCACTATCTACCTTTCTTATATTAGCTCTTTATATGTTTTTCTTAGGATACTCTCTTTTTTCCAGTATGCCTTGCATGGCTACATTTAGATAGTTGAACTAGTGTAATCTTCGAGCCTCTATATATAGGACTCAATGTTTTCAAACAACATCAAATAACACTTCGCATCTTGAATCTCATATCTAGTGTTATTTCTATCATCTCTTTCTTACTAGTAATGTTCACTATATTACATCTGAATACCATCTCTCTTCGGAGCAAGTCATTCTTGACTTAATCACTAAGTTTGATCTCATTTACTAACTCGGTCTTAATGCATTCCTTGTTAATAATCAACTTATATGTATACTTGATATAACACCTGCTGTCATTTATATTTCCTAACATTGCCGCACCTAACTCTCTAACTATCTAACTCTAACTTATTATTATTGTTGAGCTTTTAGATATTTTGAGATAAACTATTCCGCAACTATACTTGTTCTAACGTTTGTTCAAGTGTGTCTCAAGTTTTTCTCTCAACAATTAGTATAAGAGCCAAAGTGGTTGCCCTTTAAAGCAAAACTTTGATTTTCAAAAAGCCTTCTATACCACTAAAGCTCATCTCTTCAAAATAAAAATAATAAAAATAACTTTTTAAAACAAGGAAATATGGCACATGCATTATCTCTTAATGTATCAAATAGTGTTGGTGGTTCGAATAGAGCACCGATACTTGTGGCGACTGAATATCATCACTGGTCCCAGAGAATGGAAAGATATTTAAGGAAACTTGGAAGAGACGTATGGAGATCTGTTGAAGAAGGGTCTCATGTTTACTCCAGTATGCCACAGCCAGACTAGGAGGAGGTCAACCAACGTTGAATCATCCCACCAAAGATGATCTAGAGAAAATGGAAAATGATGTTATTGCATTTTATGAGATTTCGTGTGGAGTTACGCCTAACAACTTCAACACAATCATAAATTGCAAGTCTGCAAAGGAAACCTGGGATGTACTAAAAAACTTGTATGAAGGAACTGAACAGGCTCAAGACAAAAAACTTACTACTACACTCAATGAGTTTAATAACTTTAAAGCTCGTGCAGGTGAAAGCTTGGAAGATTCCTTTAAAAGGTTTAATCTGATAGTCACTAAGTTATCCAATGCTGGCACTATGTGAAGCAACCATGAAACAAATCTTCAATTTCTTAACGGTTTAGGAAGACACTGGACGACTGCCAAAATGATTGTTCTAGGGGATAAAAAAATTCATTCTCTATCTCTCTATAAGCTCTATGGTGAACTACAACCCCAAGAGTCTATCGTACTCAAAGACTGTGCAGACCTCGGTGGTTCACTAGCCCTTGTAGCACAATCTCCTCACTCTCAATCATACTCTGTAGCATATGACAACCCTTGGCAGTCATATGAAGCAGACTCAAAGTATGACGACAAAGAAGAATTTCAGAATGCAATCGCTCTTATCAGCCAACAATTCAACCGACTACCACCTTCTTCATTCTGAAAGAATCAGTAGTGTAAAAAACCACCCTTCAACTAAAATGTTAACCCTCAAAACAATCACTCTCATTTCACTAAAAACACTCACCCGCCACCACACTTACAAAATACTCAACCCAAGGAAGCATCAAAGCCCATCCAAAACATTGACTCTGATACTCCCTCAGAAGACAAAAGTGATGTTGTGATATGTCACAAGTACAACAAAGAGAATCATCTTGCCAAAGACTGTAACGCAAATGTAGTGAAAGATAGAGCATTCTATCTCATACTCGCTCAGGAAATGGAGGAAAAAGAAAAAGGAAGGGCATATGTTGCTCAAGTAAAAAGAGATCATCAAGTTTGGTCCTCTCGGTATGAAGATGAGGACATCATCAGCATCAAAGGAAAGGGGAAGATCTGTATGATTGCAACTTCTGAGGATGATTCTAGAAAGATGGAGAAGAATTACTGCTATATGGAGAAAGATGAGACACTCAACATTGTCGAACAGATAAAACTTATGATTCAAACTTTAAATTATAACATGCCTGATTGTCATCCCTTCACAAACAACCATAATGACACATGTGTTGCCATCCTTACAGACTATAACAAAGCATTAGATGAGAACAACATTGCATCCCAGGAGATGTTTCACGTAAGAGGATGACTGGACAACAAAAGACTCAAAATGGTTATGTTAGGAAAGGACTTAATGTTAGAGAAAGATGCAAGAATGTTGAGTGAAACACAGTTAGACATAGCTTTGAATCAGAGAGATTTAGGTCAGAGTGAAATTGTACGCTTAAATCTTTTAATAGAAAAAATGTTTAATGAAACTGAAGCCATCGAGAATCTTGTTAACAATGGGACTACTGATACTACTTACAATTAGGGTTGGTCCAATGGGTACTCTACCGCAATGGACTCATCACCCCGATTCAATAAGGACCGTCCCTATATCCCTCCGGATCATAACTTTATGTTTCTGGTCAATGACAAAACATATCCTGAAGATATGAAAGTTCACTTTGGTAGACTTCATGATCTGAGTAACAATTGTGTTATCGAAGAAATTATTCCCGAATTATCTAATCCTATAGATAGCACCACTCTTCCCTATTCTCAGACTTCATCAATTGCTGATGAGGAAATTGTCAGAGAAGATTCTGAAGTCTTAATAGACTTCCCATCTCTACCGTCAGACCGTAGTATCCCTTACTGCAGTCATGAACCGCAGTCTGTCCATCTACCTTCCATCAATTGTCCCACCAATGTATCTACTCAGACTTATTTTGCATTTGTTCAAGGCTCAGAACCGCATACCTTAGTCAAAAGTATTGTGACCACCCAACCAATTCATCATGACTTACCAATCGAGAACTTTGAAGTTGGTCAATGTTCCCTGAATATTGAACTCTCCAATTCGGATGAATCAAGTCCTCGTTTTTCAAAATTACCAAATGTTCAAGGAAACCGCAACTCAATATCAAGGATTGCGGTTCTCCTAAAATCAAGGCAAAAAAGGCTTTCAAAGAAGAAGTTCGTTCCCGTGGCAAAAAGCAAGAAAATCTTTCAAAAAAAAAGCAACTTGTCAAAATTCCCAAGTCTAGAAGTCCAAAAAAAGTTGCTTTATCAAATTATCTGTCCAAAAACTCTGTAGTCAAGAAAACAAAGAAAAGGGAATGTACAGTTCCTAAATTCATTCAAAACTCATCTGACTCAACCTAAAAGAAAGTAAAGTATTTTCGAAGCAATGGTTTTCAAATCTATTCCTCAGATGATCCAAAATGGAAGGATATTTTTCCAACTCCAGCACTTTTAAAGTCACATCAAAGTTTTAAGAAATTACTTTAAAAAAGGTCTACACGTCCTTTTACACATGCAAAATCTATTTTTTCAAATCCTACTGTTAGACCTCACAATCCTCCGACTGGTCACAAGCATACTCCCTCACCAAGACCACTGATTAAACAAAATGTCAAGACAAATGACAAAAGTTCAGTTTGCAAATGTCAGTGTCAAAAGATTTCTTCTCATGTCAAATCACGTTCTTTTCAAAAAAAATTCGTAACTTTTCTCAATCTCACAAAACTCCAAAAAACTTAAACACCCAGGACTAGGTCTAAAAGTTTACACAAAACCTGTCCTTGCAACCTCGTATCATGCATCAATTAAGAATTCATATGTTGCCCCGGGCTCTAAACTCGTTTGGGTGCCTAAACTGACAATTTAATTCTCAGGCTTTGTGCAAAGGAGGACCAAGAATAAGAATGGTTAATCGACAGTGCTTGCTCCTTACACATGATTGGAAGGCTAGAGTACCTTTGGGATTTTAGGCCAATTTGTAACCGGGGTAAATCACATTTGGTAGCAACGCGAATGGGATCATCCGAGGTTATAGTGTTCTTACTACTTGCAATTTTTCTATACAAAAGGTCGCTTATGTGGAAGGTCTTAAACATAATCTCATCAGTGTTGGGCAACTATGTAAGGCAGGCCATGGGGTTGAATTTGATAACCAATTATGCTACGTAATGACAAGAGATAGGAGCACTTGCCTGATCAAATCCAGATCTGAAGGTACTATGTATCCTCTGGATGTCTCTCTGATCATCGGGAAACCGCAACTATGTTTCCTATCAAAAGCCATATCCGAATTTAGATGGCTCTAGCAACGCAAGCTCACTCATCTCAAGTTCCGGTATATTAACAACCTGGTCACGGGGGAACTTTTCAGAAGTCTCCCTATTCTTAAGTATCAAAATAACACTCTCTGCCCTGCATGTAAGTGTGGAAAACAGTCCAAAGCAAGTCATCCTATAGTGATCGACACCTCAATCTCAGAACCACTGGAACTTCTCCATATTGATCTCTACGGTCCATCCACCGTAGCCAGTCTTCACCACAAGAAATACAAACTGGTTATAGTAGATGACCTCACACGTTTCATATGGGTCTTATTTCTTAGACTCAAGTCAGAAACACCATAGGCACTTATCAATTTTATCAAGTAAATAGAACTTCAAATCAAACTACCAGTGTATCGCATTCACAGTGACAATGGAACCGAGTTCACTAATCATCATCTAAATAGTTTTTTGGTGTCCAAGGGCATAAGTCACAATTTCTCAGCTCCATACACCCCACAACAGAATAGAGTAGTAGAGCGAAGGAACCGCACTCTGGTAGAAGCACCCAGATCTATTCTCAATTTTGCCAACCTTCCTCCCTACTTCTTGGTCGAAGCAGTAGCCACAGCCTGCTTTGTGCAGAACCGAAGCATCGTGTGTAAACGTCTCAGCAAAACACCATATAAGGGCCTCAACAACAGAAAGCCTAATGTCATTTTCTTTCACTTCTTCGGATGCGGATGTTTTGAGATCAACAATAAGGATCATCTCAACAAGTTTGCACCGAAATCTGATGAAGGCATCTTCCTTGGCTACTCAACAAACAAAGTAGCCTATAGTGTTCTGATAAGATGTACAACACTAATAGTCGAAAGCTTTGATGTAAAGCTTTATTATTATTATTATGTCCGTAACACTGCTCCCTCCACTGAGACTAAAGCAATCCTTGAATATGATATTCCTGACTCTTCGGGTGCATTGAACATAGTTTAAGTTAACTATGATGATCTCTTCGACCCTATAGAGACTGCTAAACTATCTAAGGTTCTTGTGTCTCCTGAAGCCCAAATGCAACATGTTGAAGTATCTGGGCCAACGATATCTGATAATGTGTCACTAAATACTTCCACCTCACCGGTTGAGGGGGAACACTCAACTCCGGATCATATGACAACCATCGAGGTTCCAATACTAGAAGAATCAGATCCAGTCCCTCTCTGCAAAGGATTTAAATCATCAAACAGTTCTTCAGACTTTGATGATGAAAACATAGAGAGTATAGACACCTGAACTGACCCAAGAATTCTCACAATTTCAGCAGTCCAGGGGGATCCTCTTCCAATCACTCAAGAAAATGGTAATCTTTCTCCAACCGTTTAAGATAAGTCCACAAGATGTTCTCAAATCCAGGGGTAACTGCCATCTCCGATCGCAGAGTCTTCCGATATTGAAGATATTCCCTCTACCACAGTCGTTGATCATCTACAACCCTATCTACACGTATAGACGAAGGACCACCCACCGAGTCAAATCATCGGCAACCCATCCGCAGGTATCCAAGCTCGATCTTCCAAGGATTTATCTGATCACTGTCACTACATAGCATTTATGTCCTCAGTCGATCACGGAATGATCAATGACCATTACTAGAACCAGACTGGATATCCTCAATGAAAGAAGAACTAGATGAATTCAAAAGAAACAAAGTGTGGCAACTCGTTCCGAAGCCGCAAGGTCACACTATCGTTGGCACTAGATGGGTGTACAAGAACAAGTTGGATGAATCCGGTGCGGTCGTCAGAAACAAGGAAAGGCTAGTTGCCAAGGGATATAGTCAACTTGAAGGTATTGACTATGATGAAATGTACGCTCCAGTGGCACGAATGGAAGCCATTCGAATCTTCTTAGCATACATAGCTCACAAGAACATTAAAGTACATCAAATGGATGTGAAAAGTGCTTTTATCAATGGTGAATTAAAAGAGGAGGTTTATCTTCAACAACCTCTTGGCTTCGAAAGTCTTGAATTTCCTGATCATTGTTACAAACTTAAAAAGGCAGTCTATGGTCTGAAGCAAGCTCCAAGAGCATGGTACGAGACTCTCTCAGAATTTCATATATCATTAGGGTACAAAAGAGGAGTGATTGATCCCACTTTATTTAGAAAAGCAAGCAGTAATCACCTTATGCTAGTACAAATATATGTGGATGATATCATCTTCGGATCCACAGATCAAGGAATGGTGGATGAATTTGCAAAGCTCATGACTAGTAAATTTCAAATGAGCATGAACAGATAATTTAATTTCTTTCTGGGTCTTCAAATCAAATAGTTTTTGCAAGGAATATTCATTCATCAAGAAAAAACACCTTTGAACTGCTAAAGAAATACTCAATGGACAACTTCTCCTCAGCAAAGGTCCCGATGGCCTTCGGACATAAAATATCCGTTGATCCTACCGGTGAAGTCGTAGAGCACAAAACTTATCTATGAATAATTGGTTCATTGATGCACCTCATTGCAAGCCGACCAGATATTGTCTTTCCAACAGGTGTATGCGCAAGATACCTGTCACACCCCAAAACCAAGAATCGCAGAAACGTTCTGGGGCTGAGTACGTCATGTACAGTATCACAACAATGAAAAGTAGTAAACAAGCAACAACATCATACATTGCATTAATAATATAATTATTATACAATTGTGTTCTGTCAAATTATAATAGACATTAAGAGCATAAATCAAAATGAAAGATGAGTCTTGAACGAGCTCCATCTTCTCTAAACCTTGCATCGGTACCTTTCTATTGCTGACCTGAGGATACAAGTAATTTTGAAAGCGAGTATTGTGACAACCCGATATTTCAACTCTTTGTAATGGCCTAATAGGTCAAGTATTGTAACCACTTTTGAGTTAATAAAATTAACGTTGATAATAAAATGTCCAAAAAGTTTCTATTTAACTACCTACTATGTTTTATATCATTAAACCGGGATCGTACGTAAAAAGAATGCTCAAACCCGGCTTCGTATATGGAAGTTAAGATTTTTCCAAATTCGGCTTAGCATCAGACAACTAAAAACTCGAATCGGAGATCGAGCGACTTTTGGCCGGAATGACCTAAACGAGAATCGAAGGTCTCGACATTGGTATTTCAGCGGTAAAAAGTCTGGCAAAAATCAACGTCAGATAAAGAAGTTATGAATTGTTTAAATAAATTTCTTAATCACGACATTTTATAAATAAATAATAAAAATAATTTCGGAATTTGCCGACGGAATCTAAACGAAAGTTGTAGAGTATGGTCTCACCTTCGCGGGGATATAAAGAACGTCGAAAACGTAGTTCGTATGAAGAAGATATGAATTTTTGAAGTTTATTAAATAAATTATATATTTATTTAATTAAAAATCCGGTATTATCCGAAGGGGGAGTCAGCGTACTCATCCGAGTTACGCGCCGCGTAACCCCGTACGCCCCGCATACGCGAAGGCCTTGGCCTCGGATCGTCCACGTCGTGCCTGTGCGAACTACCAACCCGTCCCATCCGAGCTCCGAGGCAGTCGAGGACTCGATCACGCATGACGTACGCGTACACCCAGCATACGTGCGTACGCCCCGCGTAACGAGGCCTCTCAGCCTCCTATAAATAGAGGTGCGAGGGTTCCAGAAAATTTACCCCATCTCTCTCATTTCTCTCACGGTATTGCCTCGATTTACGTGCCCGCACTAGCCCGAAGCCCTGGTCATTTTGTGCAAGTCCCGAAGGTCGATTTTACTCCCGAGATTCCCAAAAATCCCGAGAAAAATCCGTTTCCCGAGATGAAACTCTGCCCAGTTTTTCCATCTCGCTATCTTCAAACTTTCAAGTGAGTTCATACCCCTTAATCAACCCTTTTTAAATATTCTAAACACTTTTATATGCTTTCTAAGGGGGGGAAATACAAGTAAAACACACGACTACTATCGGGTGTTATATATAAAGATTATTATACACTTTTATTAAGTAGAATCATATGTGATTTATAAACTTTATAGGGAACTCCCGTATACAAAATATATTACAATAACATTCTATCTTTAAAACTATAAATTGTTGTAATGCGTATATAAACTAAACATTTTTCCTAGATTTAAAGTATATGTGTCTATTTTAGGCTCTACAAAAATCTATGCTTTCATAACAAGTGGTTCCTTTTCTAGATATTCTAAAACAAACGAGGCACACTTTTAGAAAACTATAATAGGTATAGTTTTATGAGGATATTGCTAACTTTTACATAATAGAAACATGATTTTCAAGAAATCACTTTCATATACAATAGCAAATGAACATTTTAGCACGTAAATCTGTTTTTATACTACGGTTCTGTGAGACATTAACTTCACGTACGTTTGAGTACACATTTCAAGTCCTGTATTATATATCAGAATCCCTTGGAGGGGGAGCATGGTGTTTGTGTATAGATCTATACGGGCTTGACAACCCGCGCCCTGACTGTTAGCTACAGTCCACCATTTGGGGTGACAAACATCATAACATTCCAACACCTGAAGAACGTTGTGTATAGGCATCCCAAGTCAATAGTATGGTTATAAAACTCACAGGAGGTATTAAAAATACATTGATTTACGAGGTTTTCAAACATATTGGTTATTTTTACACTTACATACGTTTTTGGAAACAAACTTTGGTCTGGAAGGAAGACTACTTTTATACTAGTAGAAAATATTGGATTTTCTAAACACAAACAAACAAGGACAAGATATTTCATTTCATACAAACATTGTCATTAAATACTTATGAAACTCACCAGCTTAAATGCTGATCTACTCTTTCAAAATCACTTGTATGTTCCAGGGATTCAGTAACTACAAGTATCATTATGCTTTTGATGAAGGGATGTTGCGGCGCCAGTTTAATCTCATATTTTGACATCATATTGTAATTGGATTTGAACATGTAACTTTTGACAAATGTAAACTTTCAATTATATATATGATGGTTGTATAGCTTTATTTACTATGTATTCATTTGTTACGTTACCACATGAACTCATCCGCCCCCGAACGTTTCCGCCGTTCAGGTTTGGGGGTGTGACAGATTGGTATCAGAGCAATGTTTATAGTGAACTAAGTATATCGAACCTCATAAGATATACAAACTATAAATGCTTAGGGACTCAAAAGTCTCTGACAAAAGTTTTTATACCTCAAATCCTTATTTCACATAAATAGATTATTTTAGGTTATAAAAAAATCCGAAATACATGCATACAACGACACATTTTTATGATAAGAACTATACAAAAAGTTTTAGGACAAGTTGGACACTACGACTAATTCTTGAGATATGTAATCAAATTTGGGACGAATATAGCCTGATCAACTATGTTTATCCGAAATTTGACTAACGTATGTCAAGGAATGATCGTAGTGAGAAACAAGTCAAAACTTAACGAAATAGACACTAGTATCTAACGTACAAATTAAATACTATAGGAGTATTTGGTGCATACATTAGATTAATTAGTATTACATGTCTCAAGTTTTATTCAAATCTTATAATCCTATTCTCGTATAGTCAAATGGTTGGATTTCACCCGCATGGAGACCCCTACTACCCACAACAAGGAAACGGAGGATGGATTGAAGAGGATCAGGAGGAGGACGAAGAGCCCATTGAGTTGGATGGCGGGGACGACTCCGGGACAGACTCGGAACCGAAAATAATTAACCCTCCACCCATTAGGAGGAACTTTCTAGGACCGACTCCCGTTTGGGGAAGTCACCTCGTCCACTGGAGCCAGCAACAAGGGATACGCTCTCCTTACGGAATGTGTCGAGACTTCTACGACATCAGGGACGGGGGTTCAGCCGATCGAGCACTTCCAGCAATGGTAGGTAAACTGGCAAACCAGTCCTACCAATCGGGGGTTCAAGAAAACCGAATCCGAGAGGTCAACGTGGAAGTACAAATCCACACGGCCGATATCAACCGCCTAGAGATGTTGCAGTCCGACATCCACCTCCGCGCCGAAGCACTCCAAGCACAAGCGAATGCAGCCTTCGCAGAATTGAGGGAACAACAAGCCGCCCTTGATAGGCATCTTATGGAGTCGAAGCAATCAGATGCAGAATCGAGCTCCAAGCGTAACACACGTCGCAAGTAGTACTTGTGAAAACCTCAAATTTTGTTATAACTTAGGACCTCGGCTAAAAGTCTTTAAATTTCTCGAACTTTGTAATCGGAGACCCTTATAAGGGTCAAATTTTCATGATCGTTGTATCAACTTTTATATTAATATAAGCGACACTATTATTACTACGTTGAGTATTTCGTTCAAACCTTGAAAAGTCATCGGGAAACCAAATACTTGTTTCATACTTTCAGTCTTACACAAAACTTTCATTTTTCTAGTTTACATGCTATCATCTGTTGTTGAACTATGGCAATTTGGTTCATGAGACACATTCATTTGTCACTTATTCTTATCCATATCACCATCTTTTAAACGTATAGTTAAAGATGCCGCCACGCAGGAATACCAGACGTAACCCTATCAATGAAACACTGATACCACCACCACCTCCACCTCCTCAATTTGATGTTGTCATGTTCTAAGCAGCAGTGACCGCAGCGGTAGCAGCTGCCATCTCACAGCTCAATAACTCGAGTACTAATGACTCGAGAATTGGCACACACCTATCCAACCATGGCGAGAGTCATGGGCAACCCCGAGAATGCACTTATGTCACACCCCGAAAACCAAAGGCGGAAACGTTTCCGGGGCTGACTCCACGTTAAGTATCAATCCAATGTACATAGTAAGCAAAGTAAACAACCATTACATTACATATCAAAGTTTACATTTGTTCAAAAGTAAATTTGTACATTCGTAATACATAGTATATATATAAACAAAAGTAGAGATGAGTCTTCTGTACGCTCCGTCTTCTCCAAAAGGATCGCTAGGTACCTGTCTAATGTTGACCTGAGAATACAAGCAGTTTGAAAATCAGCATAAAGCTGGTGAGTTCATAAGATGTTTGCTTTGTGAAAATGTACGAGTTTCCTTTAGTTTACCGAAAAGTTGTTATCCAAGAAAATCCCATATTTTCTTAAGAGAGAAGGTTGGTTGATTGTTAGGTTACACGATTCTGGTTATGTTTAACTATGATCCCAGGAAAGTCCCATACTTTCCTGAAGGTATATTACTAATTGTGAAAGATATATAGTTATCTGGTTTATTACTACTTTTTAGTTGTGTAACGTTTCCCTAGGAAAGTCCCGTACTTTCCTAAAAGTAATTTTAGTTATTGAATTTAGATATACTGATTTATTTCCTTTCGTACCTATTGTATTAACTAGGTATTCTGATATCCTAATGGTATTATCTCGAAATATACTTAGATACATATCTTCATATTCATGCTCTTATTCTTAAACATATTCTTGTACTATTTGTATTCGTATTCGTATTCGCAGTCGTATTCGTATTCGTAGTCATATTCGTTTCCCTATTCCTACTCCTATTACTATTCGCAGTTGTATTCGTATTCGCAGTCGTATTCGTATTCGTTTTGTTCCTAATTATAGTTTCGTTATCCATTCTGTTCCTAGTTATATATGTGTTATTCGTTCTGTTTCTAGTTGTAGTTTCGTTATTCATTCTGTTCCTAATTATAGTTTCGTATTCGTTCTATTCCTAGTTATAGCTTCGTATTCGTTCTATTCCTAGTTATAGTTTCATGTTCGTATTCGTATTCGTAATTAGTTATAATTGGAAATTAGTATAAATTATCCGTGGATGATGAAACATAGTTTAGATTAAAACAATTTTATCAAGAAATCTATGATTAGTTTAAAAGCTAAATTCCTAATTCGAACTATTTGATAAACACAGTTATTGATATTAGAACATATAGAATGAAAACGATTAAAATGAAAACAATAAATTTGAGTACAAGATTTCCTTGTACTTTTGCTTGTATTCCCCCCCCCCCCCTGAAAACAGTGAAAACAGTTGAAAAAGAGTAGGGGTATGAACTCACCGGACGAGAAATGTGATGATTTCGGATGCTAAACGTTGGTCCGGGGCTTGCAAACGCACGAGGTTCCTAAGTATAATGTAAAGATACACATTTGTATCTAATTAGGACTACATTGATCATTTGGTAGGGACAATTGCTTCTAGTCGCGAAAACACTCCGATACAAGTGTTTGAAGGGACCCGGGTGGCGTTTAAGAACACATATAATTAGGATAATGAATTGGGACATCAAAGGAACACTCCTTCGGGGAGTTTACGGCCACATGACCCTCTACCCATGAGTTTACGGCTGTAAACTCATGGTGGGGTGAGTTATGGCACAAAATGGCTTGTAACACTTAGGGGATAATTTCTAGGTTTGGTTTAAGGGCATGGAATAAATTTTAAACACCAAATGGACATATTTAAGGGAGTTTACGGCCCTAGCATGGAGCTTACGGCTGTAAACTCCTATACCCCCTTGAATAATTGTTTTTATGCTTCCAAATCAAGCACATGTGATTCTAAAAATTCCCACAAGCCTAGAAATGAATTTTGGGCACCATTTGGCATGTTTTTGGGAGTTTACGGCCATGGAGTATGTTCTATGGCCGTAAACTCTCATATATGAGGTTTTGTTATGTTTAAAGCCCTTAAACTATTTTTGGTTGGTCATTTGATTTATTCCAAGGCTTTTGGTGGTGTTGGATGGCTTTCTAACACCTTAGAAGTGAGTTTACACCATGATTTAAGGAGTTTACGGCCCAAGCACATGCCTTGGCCGTAAACTCACACAAACCCCTCAAAAATTATGTTTAAGGTGTCCAAATGCTAAAACCAATATTCATTAAGCCATATCTAAAGTCCATTTGTGTTTAGGAAGGGTTTTAGGGCTTAAAAACCCCTTTTACATGAGTTTACGGCCCAAGCTTGTGCCTTGGCTGTAAACTCCTTCAAATGACTCAAAATCCAAGTTTAAAATGTTACAAGTCCAATTCATAAAGCCATCTAGCCATATCTAAGGTTCAATTGTGCTTAGGAAGGGTTTTTGTGCTCCAGAACCCATGATATATGAGTTTACGGCCTAGGATGGTTCCATGGCTGTAAACTCATGAATATGGTCATATTTCATGCTTTGAACTCGAATTTGAAGGCTAGGGATGTTACATAACAAGCTAGGGGAAGTACCTCAAAGATTTGGAGCCTAAAATTGATGATTTGGACCTTTAAACTTGGATTTAGGAGAGAGGTTAGAGAGAGAGTAGAGAGAGAGGAAGAAAAAGCTTCAAATGAGTGCTTAGAAACGTTTATATAGGTCCTAAAACTTGGACATGGTGGAATTCTACCCGATACCGGCCTTAAACGAAGCTTTAGGTCGCACCCGATTAAGTTTCCGTCACCCGGCGGGGACGCTTCTAAAACTTATGAAATATATATTTTGGGCTAATTACATGAGTTCCTGAGTGGTTTAGACACTCATTAAATTATAATAAACATATAAGTTTTAATTAGTTTAACCCAAAACGAGAACGAAACGAATTGACTAACGGCGAAATTTCACGGGTAGAACAAGTTTTCGACGATGGAAAACTTTGGGTTGTTACATTATCCTCCCGTTGGAGGGAATTTTGTCCCGAAATTCAAAGATTTGAACTCAATTTGCAAGTTGAAAATAGAATCAAGGATGAGTCTACTGTTTTGGGTTTTTACACTTCCAAGCGGAGTCGGGTCTCCGCTTGACGTTCCAGCGAACCCTCACTTTCAGGACGTGTCTTGGTTTCGTTGGGTAGATATTTCTAAAAGACCAAAACGTGAAGTACCATAGGAATGTTTCGAAGTTTCGAGGTTAATCAAAGTTTGTAGGCTACAGGATCAATCCTAATGAGGATTTCGAAAAGTTCTACGTTTATGGAGAGATTCGAATGAATAGATAATAGTTTATCTTTCTGGATTTGAATTGAAAAAGAATTGCAAGTAAAATGGTTGTCGAAAAAGAATATACCTGGGGCAACGGTGGGATCGGTGGCTGTCTCACCTTGTCCTATAGCTAGGACTCTTCCAGAGTTGCCAACTGTTGTTGCATTGGGGCAATTTCTCTTATAATTCCCTACCCTTCCACAACCATAACAGACCTGACTGATGCCCGCTCCGGGAGCTTGATTTGTTGGTGTTCTACAATTCCGCGCAAGGTGACCCTCTTGGCCACAACTTTTGCAAAGTTATATATGACAGGGACTAGGGATATAGTGGTGGTAACTGCACTGGTTACACCACGGGAGAACACTGGCATATCCAGTAATAGGTGCTTGAGCTGAGGAACCGATGACGGGTACAACAGAAGGGGTAGTGGCAGCGTGGACTGTCACCATTTGTTGTCTCTTCGAAAACTCCTGGGAAGGCTGATATTTATCCCCCGCCTCCCAGTACTTTCTTTTCTCACCACTTCTTTCCATCGGCTTAGGAGTAGTGGCTGCTTCCTCTACGTCCTCACTATGGTCAATCAAGATTTGCGCTAGGCATTTAGTGCTGTCGTATGTATCCAGCCTCGCAGCTAAGACGTTCCCTTTGGTTGGTTGGGTTAATCCCCAGATAAACCTCTCAATCTTCTTACTTTCAGGGGTAACCATCCCTTGACAAAGAAGCGCTAAGTCGTTAAACCTAGATGTGTAGGCGGCGATATCGGAACCTTTCATCTTCAGATTCCAAAGTTCATGCTCCAACTTCTGGATTTCACCCCGAGGGCAATACTCTGCGTGTACAAGTTCCTTCATAACTTCCCAACCCATAGCATTGGCTACAGGTAGAGTTAGAGATTTGACTAGGTTGTTCCACCAAGTCAGGGCTTTTTTGGTGAGAGTGCAAGTGGCAAACTTCACCTTGTCGGATTCTGAACAAGCACAGATCTCGAAGATAGATTCGATCCTTTCTAACCATCGAGTTAGAGCAATGACACCTCCTGTGCCATCGAAGAATGTAGGTTTCGCATGCATAAAGTCTTTATAGGAACACTCCTTTCGGTGTCCCTGGCTATTTTCCTGGTTTTGAGGTTGGGGACCACCTCCCGAACTACCGGGGTTCGTTTGCGACATGGCTGCTGAAAATGTTGCAGTCAAAACTGACTGAAAGGTTGCCAGGTCGATTTGAAAAGAAGGTGGTGTTTGAGGAGGGTTGTTGTTGTTCTGCGAGCTGGGTCTCTTTCTTGGAGGCATCTTGATCTAATAAGATCAGGAAGAGAGGATGATAAGCCCTCTGAATTGAATCAAGAGATATGATACAAAGGATATCTCTTTATGACATACATAGAATTTTATTAAGCGATAAAGCAGGAAGGAGTTATCAAAACAGATAAATTATCTCTTAAAAGGATGATTGAGGAGCAACGCTGGGATGAGGATTTCTATAACGGATTTGGCTCGAGAAATACTCCCATAGTATTTCATGATTCGTTGTAGCGACGATTCGTTGTTTGGGATATTGTGTAAGTTTTAGGCATGCTGCGTACCACAGTCACTCCCAAGCACATGTTGGCCGTGTCTCTAATGAATATAGTTGGCCAGGCTATATTGATGCTAGACACGACTACATAACTGCCCAGGTTTAACCGCAGTGTACAACACCCATTTACTTATGTTTTGTTCTACTTGTTGTTACGGATTTCGATGGTTCGGTATACTTGTATACTTTTGAAAATACTTATAGTTTTTGAAGATACTTTTAATTCAGAGCACTGAGGCCCTTTTATGTTTATAGTTTTATACCATGTAAGGTTTGGTATACTCCATTCACTATAAACAAGGGCTCTAATACCAATCTGTCACACCCCGAAAACCAAAGGCGGAAACGTTTCCGGGGCGGACTCCACGTTAAGTATCAAATCCAATGTACATAGTAAGCAAAGTAAACAACCATTACATTACATATCAAAGTTTACATTTGTTAAAAAGTAAAGTTGTACGTTCGTAATATATAGTATATATATAAACAAAAGTAGAGACGAGTCTTTTGTACGCTCATAAGATGTTTGCTTTGTGAAAATGTACGAGTTTCCTTTAGTTTACCGAAAAGTTGTTATCCAAGAAAATCCCATATTTTCTTAAGAGAGAAGGTTGGTTGATTGTTAGGTTACACGATTCCGGTTATGTTTAACTATGATCCCAGGAAAGTCCCATACTTTCCTGAAGGTATATTACTAATTGTAAAAGATATATAGTTATCTGGTTTATTACTACTTTTTAGTTGTGTAACGTTTCCCTAGGAAAGTCCTGTACCTCCTAAAAGTAATTTTAGTTATTGAATTTAGATATACTGATTTATTTCCTTTCGTACCTATTGTATTCACTAGGTATTCTGATATCCTAATGGTATTATCTCGAAATATACTTAGATACATATCTTCATATTCGTGTTCTTATTCTTAAACATATTCTTGTACTATTCGTATTCGTATTCGTATTCGCAGTTGTATTCGTATTCGTAGTCGTATCCGTTTCCCTATTCCTACTCCTATTACTCTTCGCAATCGTATTCGTATTCGCAGTCGTATTCGTATTCGCAGTCGTATTCGTATTCGCAGTCGTATTCGTATTCGTTCTGTTCCTAATTATAGTTTCGTTATCCATTCTGTTCCTAGTTATAGATGTGTTATTCGTTATGTTTCTAGTTGTAGTTTCGTTATTCATTCTGTTCTTAATTATAGTTTCGTATTCGTTCTATTCCTAGTTATAGCTTCGTATTCGTTCTATTCCTAGTTATAGTTTCATGTTCGTATTCGTATTCGTAATTAGTTATAATTGGAAATTAGTATAAATTATTCGTGGATTACGAAACATAGTTTAGATTAAAACAATTTTATCAAGAAATCTATGATTAGTTTGAAAGCTAAATTCGTAATTCGAACTATTTGATAAACACGGTTATTGATATTAGAACATACAGAATGAAAACGATTAAACTAAAAACAATAAATTTGAGTAAAAGATTTCCTTGTACTTTTGCTTGTATTCCCCCTGAAAACAGTGAAAACAGTTGAAAAAGAGTAGGGGTATGAACTCACCGGACGAGAAATGTGATGATTTCGGATGCAAAACGTTGGTCCGGGGCTTGCAAACGCACGAGGTTCCTAAGTATAATGTAAAGATACACATTTGTATCTAATTAGGACTAGATTGATCATTTGGTAGGGACAATTGCTTCTAGTCGTGAAAACACTCTAATACAAGTGTTTGAAGGGACCCGGGTGGTTTTTATGTCACACCCCCGAACCAGACGGCGGAAACGTTCGGGAGCTGTTGTGACTCAATTGAATACCATCACAATGAATATACATGAAACATAACATCATTCGTCACCAACATTTGAATATTACAACTGATAGAGTTTACATCCATTACATTGTCTCAAAACATTACATTCCCAAAAATAAATTGTTCAGTTCGTTAATAGATAAACTGCAAGCCATCACTGAGTACATTTTCCTTTGATTCACTGGTTACCTGAGAATACAAGTATTTTGAAAAAAACGTCAACATGTGAAATGTTGGTGAGTTCATAAGCGATATTTAGGAAAACAATGTTTTGTATCATTTTGTAAACCACCAGAAAATCCGATATTTTCTGAAAAGAAAAGCTTTTGAAAACATTTGTGAAGATCCATAGGTATGCTTGTTTGTTTCTATATTTGTAAAAATTGTTCATTAAACTTGTATACATTTCGAAACCATATGTATTGAAAAACCCTAGGAAAACCCGATGTTTTCCTAATTCTTTGAATTCCATGAAGTTAAAATAAAGCCATTGTAACGCGTAAAGTCATTAATTCCAGGCGACGTCGGATTATTTTTGCGCATGATTAATTGCTATAAACAAGCGTTACACAAACGACCAGTTTATAACTATACTAACGATCCCGTAGGCGTCGTCCATACTAATCACGTTATCCAACCGCCCTGACTCCGAGTAATCCCACATCCGAAGAGAAAGAGGACACGAAGACCCCGATGTCTCCATTAACCGGTTGGGGATAAAAAAAGAAAGGGTACGAGGGGCCCTTGACCCGCCTCGCATGAAATACCGACTTTACTAGCAATACCTTACGACCCTTGGGGACCAATAGTATAAAAGCCATTGAAAGTCCTTTTACGCTGTGTTAGATCATGTAAGACCCAACAACTCGTAAGGTAGAAGTCTTCGGGCCTTAAGATCAGGTCATTGGGCTAGCTAGGCCCAACAAACAAGATTTTACACTTTGGGGCCCAAAGATGGTGCGTAGACGTCTGTGCACTCTCACGTGTATATTGAATTACCAAATGTTTTCGTGTATGAACCGAGTTATTGTCGTGTTACTATTTTTGGATTGTTATTGATTCGAGACCGAATCAATTCGTTTAACAACGATTTTTGGTATTGTTGTGTATGGTATTACGCAGGTAGTCGTGGTTCCAATATTTGATCAAGTTGCGTGCATTGAATTAGCCTTGAAAGTTTTCTGTTTTCAGTCCCTCGTTGTTTGTAAAATTTACTCTTTTCAACCCTCTAATTAAATAATTTTCCGGTTTGATCCTTAAATCATTTTTCTTGACATTTTAACACCAAAAATTATTGAAATTAATATTTTTCAGCATATTTTTCATTGAAACAGTTTAAGTCCCTGAAATTGCAGTTTTCTCGGTTATAGCCCCTTTTTTTTGCAGTTTTTACAATTTTGGCCCAAATTGGAAAAAATTTGCAACTTTGGTCCTTTTTAAATAGGAAAAGCCTTTTAAACCTTTGAAAAGTACTTGGAACCTTAGTAGTCCACTGTTTTACAGAAAAACACAGTTTTGGCCCTCCAAAACAGAAAATTTCGCATAATGGGCCCTATTGGGCCGGAATTGTCATTTTTAGCCCATTAAGCTTGAAATTTATATTTTTAATCCTCCAAATGAGTATATTTTCAGAAAATATTTCATTGAAACTGTTTTGACACTCCTCATCCATCAGAATTCGTGATATGACATTTTGGGCCCTTTAACTTTATATTTTTATCATTTTATGTCCAAAAATTGAGTTTTTAGTCCAAATAAAATGTTATTAAGCCATTTAGCTATTTTTCTTGGAACACTTTGTATGTAGAAATATAATTGATGCTAGTATCATTAATCATAAAGTATATCTCGGTTTTTAGGGGTTTTAAGGCTAGATCCAACATTATAACACACAAAAACACACACATAAGCATAGAAATCATACAAGGCATACAAAGCATATATAGATCTACACTTTCACTTGTATTCCCCCCCCCCCCCCACAAAACTCATAAAAACAGAAAATAGGGGGTATGAAGCTCACCTTAGGGTGTGGTTTCGGTTTTGGAGGAGGAATGGAAGAAAGTTTGGTGATTTTTCGGCCCTAGCACCCTTTGATGAAGATCTCGGCCTTGAGGTGTTTCTTGGAGGGTGCTTTTTGTGAAAAATCTCCTTGGATTGCCCTTATTTCTCAAAAATTTTATGAAGAGAGGGGAGGTGTTCTTGGAGAGTGTTTGATATGTAAGGAGTGATGAAAGTGTGTGTGTGTGTGGGTGCTTTCGGCCGAGGTCAAGAAGAAAGAGGAGTGAAATGGTTGAGTTGACATTCATAGATGTATGTTGGTCCATGCATGGAAGTATGTTGGACATAAGTGAGGTGGCATGAAGAAGTCAACTCCTTTCTTCTTGGATTTGGGCTTTTGGCCGAGAATTTGGAAAGAAAAGAGAGTATTGGGCTTTAATGCCCCTAAGCCCATTATTAGAGTTAGTTTGGGTGAGTTTTAACATAAAAGAATATAGTATGATTTTTACATATTTGTTGGACTAGTTTAGGTTATTCATGGGTCAAGCTTTTAATTCATTTCATTCTAGGCCCAATATGGCCCAAAATGTTGAAATAAATTAATGTGGGTCCAAATAGAGACCAATTAGGTTTCTATCCCCATGATAGTCAAATTGGAAGCTTATTGATCCATTGAGTCCAATAAGGAAGTCCTAGTCCAAAATGGACCTAAACAAGAACTTCTAGGGTTTCCAATTGCTTGTTGACTATTTGTAGTACTTGTATGATATATTTGATTGAAATTTTTGATATCATATAATAAGCATCACACATGCTCTTAAGTTTTTGATTCAACATTTTACTTGAGTATAGAGATTACAAGACACAAAATTTCTAGTTGTGACATCATCCCCCCGTTAGAGGGAATTTCGTCCCAAAATTCAGTTTGAAAGCTAGATTTGAGAATACTAGAATAGGTGAGGGTACTTTTGCTTCATTTGGTCTTCGCGTTCCCACGTGAATTCTGGCCCACGCTTTGCGTTCCACCGTACCTTCACGATCGGGATGCGACTTTGCTTAGTACGCTTCACCTCCCTGTCCATGATTTCGATTGGTTCTTCAATGAACAGGAGATTCTCATTGATTTCGATTTCGTCAAGAGGAATGACAAGGGTTTCATCTGATAGACACTTCTTCAGGTTAGAGACATGAAACACGGGGTGTACACCGTTTAGTTCTGCGGGTAGTTGTAGTCTGTAGGCTACCGGACCTATTCGGGAGACGATTTCGAAAGGTCCAATGTATCGCGGGTTCAGCTTTCTCCATTTTCCGAAACGTATAGCCCCTTTCCAGGGTGAGACTTTCAACAGTACTCGATCACCGACCTAGAATTCTAAGGGCTTTCGTCGTTTGTCGGCGTAGCTCTTTTGTCGGTCACGCGATGCCTGCAATCGAGCTCTGATTTGAACGATCTTTTCTGTGGTTTCGCGAATGATCTCCGGTCCCATTAGTGCCTTGTCCGACATATGTGTTCTCGCTAGCTGGGTATCACCTATTTCAGCCCAACATAACGGTGATCTACATTTACGCCCGTACAGTGCTTCGAAAGGAGCGACCTTGATGCTCGAATGGTAACTATTGTTATATGAGAACTCGATCAAAGGTAGGTGGGTATCCCAAGACTTCCCAAAGTCTATCACACATGCACGAAGCATGTCTTCAAGCGTTTGAATGGTTCGCTCACTTTGGCCGTCCGTTTGAGGGTGATACGCGGTGCTCATGTCGAGATGAGTTCCCATTGCCTTGTGGAGTGATTGCCAAAAGCGCGATGTGATACTACTGTCCCTATCCGAGATAATAGATTTTGGCACTCCATGGAGTCTCACAATTTCTCGTAGGTACAAACGCGTCAATCTCTCCATCTTGTAGGATTCTTTGATTGGCAGGAAATGGGCAGATTTCGTCAATCGGTCGATTATTACCCATATGGTGTCCAGTCAGTCCGACGTCTTGGGTAGCTTGGTCACGAAATCCATAGAAATCCCCTCCCATTTCCACTCAGGGATTGCCAGTTGCTGCAACAATCCTGAGGGTTTCTGGTATTCCACTTTCACTTTGGCGCACGTAAGGCACTTACTAACGTAGGTCGCGATTTCCGCCTTCATGTTAGGCCACCAATAGTGTTGTTTAATATCCAAATACATCTTGTCCGAACCAGGATGAATGGAGTATCGCGTTTTGTGGGCTTCCTTCATAACAACCTCCCTAAATCCTCCAATTTTTGGGACCCAAATACGGTTCATGAAGTAGTATACCCCATCCTCCTTTGCTTCTAGGTTCTTCTCCATCCCGCGCAATGCCTCGCTAGCTCTATTTTCCGTTTTCATAGCCTCCGACTGAACTGATGCAATTTGAGTGGCCAGATGAGATTGAATGGTTATCGAGAGAGTTTTCGTACGGCGATTAGAGTACTCCTTCCGACTTAATGCATCAGCTACCACGTTGGCCTTGCCTGGGTGGTACTTGATTTCGCACTCGTAGTCGTTTAGCAATTCAACCCATCTTCGTTGTCTCATGTTCAGCTCCTTCTGGTTCAAGATGTGCTGGAGACTCTTATGGTTAGTGAAGATGGTGCACTTCGTACCGCACAGGTAGTGCCTCCAAATTTTCAGAGCAAAGACCACAGCTCCCAATTCTGGGTCATGGGTCGTGTAATTTACTTCGTGCGTCTTTAGTTGGCGGGATGCATATGCTATCACTCTTCCACGTTTCATGAGAACGCAACCTAAGCCCTGATTCGATGCGTCACAATAGACCACAAAATCTTCCGTTCCTTCAGGTAGAGATAGTACAGGAGCGCTACAGAGAGCTTGCTTCAAGGTTCGAAACGCAATCTCTTGTCGGTCTGTCCATTTGAATGGTACGCCCTTTTGCGTAAGTGAGGTAAGCGGCTTGGCGATCTTAGAGAAGTTTTGAATGAATATCTTATAGTAGCCTGCTAGGCCTAAGAACTGACAAATTTCTGTGGGCGTGGTCGAAGTTGTCCATCCTTCCACAGCTTTGACCTTAGAGGGATCCACATGAATTCCGTCTTGGCTAACTACGTGGCCTAGGAAATTCACACTCCGGAGCCAGAACTCACACTTGGAGAGTTTGGCGTACAGTTTTTCCGATCGCAGTGTTTCTAGGACTTGTTGGAGATGTTGGCCATGCTCCTCTTTGCTTCGAGAATAGACGAGGATGTCATCGATAAACACAATGACGAAGTTGTCAAGGAACGGTCGACAGATTCGATTCATTGGGTCCATAAATGCGGCAGGTGCATTTGTTAGACCAAAGGGCATTACGACAAATTCATAATGTCCGTAGCGGGTTCGGAAAGCGGTTTTAGGAATATCCTCTTCCCGGACCTTGAGTTGGTGGTTTCCGGACCGTAGATCTATTTTAGAAAAATAACTGGCTCCTTGGAGCTGTTCGAACAGATCATCGATTCGTGGGAGTGGGTAGCGGTTTTTAACAGTGAGTTTATTTAACTCTCTGTAATCGATGCGCATTCTGAAAGATCCGTCCTTCTTTTTGACAAAGAGCACCGGAGCTCCCCATGGCGAGTAGCTAGGTCGGATAAATCCCTTGTCCAGAAGCTCACTGAGTTGGCTGGACAATTCCTGCATTTCAGCAGGAGCCAACCGATAGGGTGATTTAGCGAGAGGAGTTGCTCCTGGAACAAGGTCGATTCGGAACTCAACCTGTCTCTCTGGGGGTACTTCCGGAAGATCTTCAGGAAACACGTCTGGAAATTCACACGCTACTGGAATATCTCGGATGTTAGTTTCTTCTTTGGTCTTGTCCACTATGTGAGCCAAGAACGCCAAGTTGTTCTTTCGCAGATGTTTTTGTGTCTTGATGCACGAGATGTGACGAAGATTCGTGCTGGGTTTGTCTCCGTAAATTACTAGGGTTTCGTGATTTGGGAGACGAAGGCGAACGGCCTTCTCGTGGCACATAATCTCAGCATGGTCGGGGCTTAACCAATCCATGCCGACAATCACATCGAAACTCCTAATTGACACTGGCATTAGGTCTATTCGAAAGACGTGTTGGTTAAGGGTTAGGGTACATCCGATGTAGATCTCCCCAGTGGATTCAGTTTTCCCATTGGCCATTCCCACCATATAGGTTTCATTTAGCTTTTGGGGTTGTTGTTTTAATAAATGTTTAAACTTCTCGCTTACGAAACTTCGCTCCGCTCCGGTGTCAAATAAGATGCATGCATAAGTGTAGTTTAGGAGGAACGTACCGGTCACAACTGCGGGGTCCTGAACTGCCTCACCCTGACCCATAGTCAGCATCCTTCCTACTCCTCTATTTCCTGAGTTGGTGTTGTTAGGGAAATCTCGGCGGAAATGCCCCGTCCTTGCACACCCGAAGCAGGTGTGGCTAGGCCCTGCATTATTGCCGCCAACATTAGTGTTGTTGTTATCGCGGTGGTTGTTGTTGTTGTTGTGGTGGTTTCCCTGATTTTGGTTCTGGGGAGGATAAGTCCTGCAGTATCTTGCAGTGTGTCCCCTTCAGTTGCAACTGGTGCAATAGAGTTCCCTACATTCGCCGTGATGATGGAGACCGCACTTATTACATTTGGGAAGATTACCGGAATAGGGTCTTGAAGCATTTGAAACAGCTGAGGCTGGAGCATGTGGTGTGGCTGGAACCGGTATGGTGACAGCGTTAACTGCCACTGACTGCTGCTTTTTAGAGGTCTCGGGGCCCTGACGTCCCTTTCTCTTTTTGTTCCTCCCTTTCTTGCCATCACCCTCCTTTTTCTTCTCAGCCTCCACTGGCTTCTCGCCCTTCTTGTTGTTATGATCATACAACCTCTTTGCCAATCTCTTCGCACTGCCGAACGTTTCAGGGTTCGCAGCTATCACATTCCCTTGAATGGGTGATGTTAGTCCCCAAATGAATCGTTCAATCTTCTTTCCTTCCGATGTGATCATTCCCGGGCACAGCAGAGATAGTTCACTAAATCTTGATATGTAGGCATCGATATTCGCATTCTGTACGGTGAGGTTCCATAGCTCTTGCTCCATCTTCTGTATTTCGCCTCATGGGCAGTACTCAGCCATCAACATTTCTTTCATTTCTGTCCATGGCATAGAGTTGGCTACAGGGAGCGTCATGGCTTCCACGTGTCCGTTCCACCAAGTGAGTGCTTGGTCCACAAAAGTGCAGGCCGCGAACTTCACCTTCATCTGCTCGGGGCAATCGCATATCTCGAATACCGACTCCACCTTTTCAATCCATCGCTTCAAAGTGATCACCCCTCCAGTGCCGTTGAAAGTTCATGGTTTAGCGTTTGTGAAGTCCTTGTAGGTACATGTTTTGGTAGACCCTTGGTTCATCCCGTTGTTCGAACTTCTGGCTCCTTGTCCATTGACTCCTCCATTGTTCCCTTGATGAATTTGCGCAATCGCTGCAGTGACTGCTGCAGATACAACTGCCTGGAACGCGGCTGAGTCAACCTCAGGTGGGGTTGGTCCTGGGTTTCCGCGAGTAGGTCGGGGAGGCATCTTTTTGTCATGAAACGGAAAGATGTTGAGTGTATGTGGTTTCCGTGAGGTTGTGATCCTACTGACTAGGTGCATGGTACGAACTTAAACACTACTACCATTGACCAATCAATCATAATTTCTCAACACATAGCAACTTGTAATATCGTAACAAAACACGTAAAAATTTATTAATATTATCCGCATTTGATACATGAAAATTTTGCTCGTAAGAGCATACATGAGTGATACTAGTTCGACAGCATAACAGCTCTATGAGTAGTGTAGTCACTTAAACATAGAGTCGGAGTACATAGCATATTTCCTAACGACCTAATTAGATAAGTCTATCCCTAACCGCGATGAGCTGCGTCCGGAGGTGGTGCCGAGGATGTGGATGCTCCCTGAAGACGAGCCACCAAGCGTTCTGCGTCCCGAAGTCGAGACTCCCACCGAACCTGCCTCATGTGAAACTCTCGAAGGACGTCACGCGTCTCCTGCTCCGCACGCTCGACCCTAGTCCTCAACTGGCGCACCTGATCAGCAGTGTCCTGGGCAAGGTCGCCCGTATTCCGTAACCGTTTCACCACGACTGGAAGGGCTCGATCAGCCGGTCCTCCGTCTCTCAGGTCAAAGAACTCGCGTGACATGCCGTACGGGGGTCGCTGTCCCTGCTGTCTGCTCCATCTACAAATATCAATACCCCAGGGAGGTGTAGGACCAGTGGGGCCCATACGATAAGCAGGCACCCTGATCAGGTAAGGGGGGTTGATGACCTCGGACTCTGCGTCCGAATCACCCCCTTCGCTGTCATCGAGCTCCTCTTCGAAATTTTCTTCGTCTTCTTCGGGTTCGACAGGCTCGCCCTCGACTTCTGCCTCCTATTCCCCGTCAGATTCCTCTTCGGGGTCTTCCTCAGGTTCCTCTTCAGGCTCTTCCTTAGGCTCCTCCTCCTCTAGCCATCCGTTGTTTCCCTGATTAGGGAAATAGGGGTCTCCAGGGTGATGAAAACCAGCCATGCTGTCTGCGCGAGTATGTAAATATGCTAACATTATTCCTAGGATGTTATGTCTATTGTACGGACTAAGCAAGCATTCTCTTTTTAGTGATAAAGGGTATTGTTTTAGGTTCCCTAGCTATCCCGATCTCATCAGGACATGTGTTAGTTATACTTTGGAGAGAGTGTAGTTGATCAGGCTACATCCACTCCTTGGTACCACTAAGAACAGTCCTGAATTTAACCGAGATACTAGTATTATTTTTGTTTGGTTCGGCGTTATGTTCTTATTCCTAATGCAAGCAAGCGTGTTTTATTTACTTGTTTTGTTCAGAGTTATGTTAGTCCCTCTTTTTGGTTTATAGTTGCATATCAATGTGTGGCTCGACATGCTAGTTCACTATAAACAAAGCTCTGATACCAACCTGTCACACCCCCGAACCAGACGGCGGAAACGTTCGGGAGCTGTTGTGACTCAATTGAATACCATCATAATGAATATACATGAAACATAACATCATTCGTCACTAACATTTGAATATTACAACTGATAGAGTTTACATCCATTACATTGTCTCAAAACATTACATTCCCAAAAATAAATTGTTCAGTACGTTAATAGATAAACTGCAAGCCATCACTGAGTACATTTTCCTTTGATTCACTGGTTACCTGAGAATACAAGTATTTTGAAAAAAACGTCAACATGTGAAATGTTGGTGAGTTCATAAGCGATATTTAGGAAAACAATGTTTTGTATCATTTTGTAAACCACCAGAAAATCCGATATTTTCTGAAAAGAAAAGCTTTTGAAAACATTTGTGAAGATCCATAGGTATGCTTGTTTGTTTCTATATTTGTAAAAATTGTTCATTAAACTTGTATACATTTCGAAACCATATGTATTGAAAAACCCTAGGAAAACCCGATGTTTTCCTAATTCTTTGAATTCCATGAAGTTAAAATAAAGCCATTGTAACGCGTAAAGTCATTAATTCCAGGCGACGTCGGATTATTTTTGCGCATGATTAATTGCTATAAACAAGCATTACACAAACGACCAGTTTATAACTATACTAACGATCCCGTAGGCGTCGTCCATACTAATCACGTTATCCAACCGCCCTGACTCCGAGTAATCCCACATCCGAAGAGAAAGAGGACACGAAGACCCCGATGTCTCCATTAACCGGTTGGGGATAAAAAAAAGAAAGGGTACGAGGGGCCCTTGACCCGCCTCGCATGAAATACCGACTTTACTAGCAATACCTTAGGACCCTTGGGGACCAATAGTATAAAAGCCATTGAAAGTCCTTTTACGCTGTGTTAGATCATGTAAGACCCAACAACTCGTAAGGTAGAAGTCTTCGGGCCTTAAGATCAGGTCATTGGGCTAGCTAGGCCCAACAAACAAGATTTTACACTTTGGGGCCCAAAGATGGTGCGTAGACGTCTGTGCACTCTCACGTGTATATTGAATTACCAAATGTTTTCGTGTATGAACCGAGTTATTGTCGTGTTACTATTTTTGGATTATTATTGATTCGAGACCGAATCAATTCGTTTAACAACGATTTTTGGTATTGTTGTGTATGGTATTACGTAGGTAGTCGTGGTTCCAATATTTGATCAAGTTGCGTGCATTGAATTAGCCTTGAAAGTTTTCTGTTTTCAGTCCCTCGTTGTTTGTAAAATTTACTCTTTTCAACCCTCTAATTAAATAATTTTCCGGTTTGATCCTTAAATCATTTTTCTTGACATTTTAACACCAAAAATTATTGAAATTAATATTTTTCAGCATATTTTTCATTGAAAACAGTTTAAGTCCCTGAAATTGCAGTTTTCTCGGTTATAGCCCTTTTTTTTTGCAGTTTTTACAATTTTGGCCCAAATTGGAAAATTTTTGCAACTTTGGTCCTTTTTAAATAGGAAAAGCATTTTAAACCTTTGAAAAGTACTTGGAACCTTAGTAGTCCACTGTTTTACAGAAAAACACAGTTTTGGCCCTCCAAAACAGAAAATTTCGCATAATGGGCCCTATTGGGTCGGAATTGTCATTTTTAGCCCATTAAGCTTGAAATTTATATTTTTAATCCTCCAAATGAGTATATTTTCAGAAAATATTTCATTGAAACTGTTTTGACACTCCTCATCCATCAGAATTCGTGTTATTACATTTTGGGCCCTTTAACTTTATATTTTTATTATTTTATGTCCAAAAATTGAGTTTTTAGTCCAAATAAAATGTTATTAAGCCATTTAGCTATTTTTCTTGGAACACTTTGTATGTAGAAATATACTTGATGCTAGTATCATTAATCATAAAGTATATCTCGGTTTTTAGGGGTTTTAAGGCTAGATCCAACATTATAACACACAAAAACACACACATAAGCATAGAAATCATACAAGGCATACAAAGCATATATAGATCTACACTTTCACTTGTATTCCCCCCCCCCCCCCCCACAAAACTCATAAAAACAGAAAATAGGGGGTATGAAGCTCACCTTAGGGTGTGGTTTCGGTTTTGGAGGAGGAATGGAAGAAAGTTTGGTGATTTTTCGGCCCTAGCACCCTTTGATGAAGATCTCGGCCTTAAGGTGTTTCTTGGAGGGTGCTTTTTGTGAAAAATCTCCTTGGATTGCCCTTATTTCTCAAAAAATTTATGAAGAGAGGGGAGGTGTTCTTGGAGAGTGTTTGATATGTAAGGAGTGATGAAAGTGTGTGTGTGTGGGTGCTTTCGGCCGAGGTCAAGAAGAAAGAGGAGTGAAATGGTTGAGTTGACATTCATAGATGTATGTTGGTCCATGCATGGAAGTATGTTGGACATAAGTGAGGTGGCATGAAGAAGTCAACTCCTTTCTTCTTGGATTTGGGCTTTGCGCCGAGAATTTGGAAAGAAAAGAGAGTATTGGGCTTTAATGCCCCTAAGCCCATTATTAGAGTTAGTTTGGGTGAGTTTTAACATAAAAGAATATAGTATGATTTTTACATATTTGTTGGACTAGTTTAGGTTATTCATGGATCAAGCTTTTAATTCATTTCATTCTAGGCCCAATATGCCCCAAAATGTTGAAATAAATTAATGTGGGTCCAAATAGAGCCCAATTAGGTTTCTATGCCCATGATAGTCAAATTGGAAGCTTATTGGTCCATTGAGTCCAATAAGGAAGTCCTAGTCCAAAATGGACCTAAACAAGAACTTCTAGGGTTTCCAATTGCTTGTTGACTATTTGTAGTACTTGTATGATATATTTGATTGAAATTTTTGATGTCATATAATAAGCATCACACATGCTCTTAAGTTTTTGATTCAACATTTTACTTGAGTATAGAGATTACAAGACACAAAATTTCTAGTTGTGACAGTTTAAGAACACATATAATTTGGATAATGAATTGAGACATCAAAGGAACACTCCTTCGGGAGTTTACGGCCACATGACCCTCTACCCATGAGTTTACGGCCATAAACTCATGGTGGGGTGAGTTATGGCACAAAACGGCTTGTAACACTTAGGGGATAATTTCTAGGTTTGGTTTAAGGGCATGGAATAAATTTTAAACACCAAATGGACATATTTAAGGGAGTTTACGGCCCTAGCATGGAGCTTACGGCCGTAAACTCCTATACCCCCTTGAATAATTATTTTTATGCTTCCAAATCAATCACATGTGATTCTAAAAATTCCCACAAGCCTAGAAATGAATTTTGGGCACCATTTGGCATGTTTTTGGGAGTTTACGGCCATGGAGTATATTCTATGGCCGTAAACTCTCATATATGAGGTTTTGTTATGTTTAAAGCCCTTAAACTATTTTTGGTTGGTCCTTTGATTTATTCCAAGGCTTTTGGTGGTGTTGGATGGCTTTCTAACACCTTAGAAGTGAGTTTACACCATGATTTAAGGAGTTTACGGCCCAAGCACATGCCTTGGCCGTAAACTCACACAAACCCCTCAAAAATTATGTTTAAGGTGTCCAAATGCTAAAACCAATATTCATTAA
Organism: Lactuca saligna; assembly: GCF_052625555.1. Lineage (NCBI taxonomy): Eukaryota > Viridiplantae > Streptophyta > Magnoliopsida > Asterales > Asteraceae > Lactuca > Lactuca saligna. The sequence goes on along the minus strand of NC_136424.1, from coordinate 187,191,863 downwards.
GCCATATCTAAAGTCCATTTGTGTTTAGGAAGCGTTTTAGGGCTTAAAAACCCCTTTTACATGAGTTTACGGCCCAAGCTTGTGCCTTGGCCGTAAACTTATTCAAATGACTCAAAATCCAAGTTTAAAATGTTACAAGTCCAATTCATAAAGCCATCTAGCCATATCTATGGTCCAATTGTGCTTAGGAAGGGTTTTTGTGCTCCAAAACCCATGATATATGAGTTTACGGCCTAGGATGGTTCCATGGCCGTAAACTCATGAATATGGTCATATTTCATGCTTTGAACTCGAATTTGAAGGCTAGGGATGTTACATAACAAGCTAGGGGAAGTACCTCAAAGATTTGGAGCCTAAAATTGATGATTTGGACCTTTAAACTTGGATTTAAGAGAGAGGTTAGAGAGAGAGTACAGAGAGAGGAAGAAAAAGCTTCAAATGAGTGCTTAGAAACGTTTATATAGGTCCTAAAACTTGGACATGGTGGAATTCTACCCGATACCGGCCTTTAACGAAGCTTTAGGTCGCACCCGATTAAGTTTCCGTCACCTGGCGGGGACGCTTCTAAAACTTATGAAATAAATATTTTGGGCTAATTACATGAGTTCCTGAGTGGTTTAGACACTCATTAAATTATAATAAACATATAAGTTTTAATTAGTTTAACCCAAAACGAGAACGAAATGAATTGACTAACGGCGAAATTTCACGTGTAGAACAAGTTTTCGACGATGGAAAACTTTGGGTTGTTACAACTTATAAGGATTTTACTGATGCCAAACCCCGTATCTTTTATGGAACTGGTGGTGTGATGGCTCTGAGACAATGGATTGAAAGGACAGAATCAGTCTTTGAAATCTGCTCCTGCCCCGAGCATAGCAAAGTCAAATTTGCAACCTTCACACTCATTGATAGAGCTTTAACTTGGTGGAACGGCCACGTTAAAGTACTTACTCTAATAGTGGCAAACTCCATAAGCTGGGAGAGCCTCAAAGCCGTGATGATGAGAGAATACAGCCCACGGGGAGAGATTCAAAAGCTCGAACATGAACTCTGGACTCTCGGAATGGTTGGTACCGACATCGCAACATATACCAACAGATTCTGTGAGCTGGCAATCCTTTGCCCAGATATGATTGCTCCTGAGAGAAAGAAAATAGAGAGGTACATATGGGGACTGACACCCCAAATACGGTCAAGCGTGTTAGCTTCCAAACCTGACACCTTTGAAAATGCTAAGGAACTAACACAATCTCTGATTGACTATGGAGGCCATCAGAACTCAACCGTTTCTGCACCAGAACCACTGAGAGGAAACAACAACAACAACAATAACAACAACAACAACAACAGGAAGAGAGTATGGAATAAATGGAAGGGTAGGTCTTCCCAAGAATCCGCAAAGAAACAACTGGTTTCAGTGAATACTGCCACGGTACCTACTACAGCTCCTACAAATACCTACACAACAAAGCCTTATGTAGGTAACCTTCCAAAGTGCACAAATGCACTTACCACCACCATGGACCTTGTCGGGAAATGCAGTGCGCCAACTGCAACAGAAAGGGACACACAACCCGTTTCTGCAAGGATCCCGCAAAGCCGATCACTCAAGTTCCCAGTGTGGGTATAGGCTAGACTTGCTACGGTTGTGGCCAGGTGAGCCACTACAAGAGGAACTTCCCTAAGGCAGCAGGCATCGGCGGTGTGGTACGAGTTTTGACTATAGGCCATGACGAAGCTATAGCTGACCCAACTGTTGTTGTTGGTACGTTCCTCGTTGATAATTTATATGCATGCATATTATTCGATAGTGGAGCGGAGAGAAGCTTCGTGAGTGAAAACTTTATTCACTTACTTAAACCTAAACCTAGCTAGCTAGAAAAATCATTCACTGTAGAGATGGCCAACAGAAAAACTGAAAACACTAACTACATATACAAGGACTGTACGTTAACTTTAGACGGTCATTCTTTCCCAATCAATCTCATGCCGGTCCCTATTAAAATTTCGATGTCATAGTCGGCATGGATTGGTTAAGTCTTCTTCGCGCCGACATCATGTTTTTTTAAAAAGCAATTCGTCTTAATCTCCCTAACAACGAAACATTAGTGATTTATGGCGACAAATCAAGTACGAACCTTCGTATCATTTTGTGCATCCAAGCTCGAAAGTGTTTACGGAAGGATTGTCGAGCATTCCTAGCGCACATCGTCGATACAAGCCAGGAACTGAAGGACATCCAGAACATTCCAGAAGTACTCGACTTTCCCGATATCTTTCCAGAAGAATTACCAGGATTACCACCACAACGCCAAGTCGAATTCAGAATCGACTTAGTTCCAGGGGCTACCCCAGTAGCGAAATCGCCTTATCGTCTAGCACCAGCAGAGATGCAAGAACTTTCCAGTCAACTTAATGAACTCCTGCAAAAAGGATTCATAAGACCAAGTTTCTCACCTTGGGGAGCACCGGTCTTGTTCGTAAAGAAGAAAGACGGATCGTTCCGTATGTGCATCGACTACAGAGAGCTGAACAAACTTACAGTCAAGAACCGTTACCCTCTACCCCGTATTGACGACCTATTCGATCAACTCCAAGGAGCAAAATACTTCTCGAAGATAGATCTATGATCCGGATATCACCAATTACGAGTACTTGAGGGGGATATTCCCAAGACAGACTTCCGAACTCGTTATGGGCACTACAAATTTGTAGTAATGCCATTTGGATTATCCAACGCACCAGTAGTATTTATGGACCTAATGAATAGGGTATGCCATCCCTACTTAGATCGGTTCGTCATCGTCTTTATTGATGATATACTTATCTACTCCCGAAGTAAGGAAGATCATAGTCAACACCTACGAAAAGTCTTAGAAACACTGCGATCGGAGAAACTCTATGCGAAGTTCTCTAAATGCGAATTTTGGATTCGAAGAGTCGAATTTTTGGGCCACGTGGTTAGCGAGAAAGGGATACACGTGGACCCCTCCAAAATCAAGGCCATCAAGAACTGATCGGCACCAAAGACACCTATAGAGATTCGTAAATTTCTAGGTGTCGCTGGCTACTATCGCAGATTTATAAAGAACTTCTCTAGCATTGCGAAACCTCTTACTGCATTAGCCCAGAAAGGCGTGGCCTTTAACTGGGAAGCGAAACAAGAAAAGGCGTTCCAAACACTAAAACAGGCCTTGTGCACCGCACCGATACTATCCCTCCCCGAAGGGATAGAAGACTTCGTAGTGTATTGCGATGCGTCAAATTAAGGACATGGTTGTGTTCTTATGCAGAGAGGGAAAGTTATTGCTTATGCCTCCCGACAGCTTAAGACACACGAAGTGAACTATACGACACACAATCTTGAGTTAGGAGCACTGGTATTTTCTCTGAAGATCTGGAGACACTACTTATACGGAACAAAGAGTACTATTTTCACCGATCACAAGAGCCTTCAACACATTTTCGATCAGAAGGAACTCAACATGCGGCAACGACGATGGGTTGAGTTACTAAATGACTACGAATGCGAAATTCGTTATCATCCTAACAAGGCCAACGTGGTAGCTGATGCCCTCATTCGAAAGGAATACACTGGTCGGAGGGTCAAATCTCTGACTATGACTATCCATTCCCACTTATCCACACAAATTAAGGAGGCACAAGTGGAAGCTTTGTGACCTGAAAATGTAGCGGGTGAATCCCTGTGAGGAATGGAAAAGACTCTAGAAGTCAAGGGTGCGGAGCATATTATCTTATGGACCGAATCTGGATGCCGAAACATGGCGGGTTCAGAGATGTAGTAATGAATGAAGCACACAACACGAGGTATTCCGTTCACCCGGGTTCAGATAAGATGTATCTGGATCTTAAGAATTTGTACTTGTGGCCTAACATGAAGGCAGAAATTGCTACCTTCGTAAGTAAATGCCTTACATGCGCTAAGGTTAAGGTTGAATATCAAAAACCGTCAGGATTACTACAACAACCAGAGATACCAGAATGGAAATGGGAACGGATTACTATGGACTTCATAACCAAGTTACCCAAGATGACAGGTGGACTCGATACCATATGGGTCATCGTCGACAGATTGACCAAATCCGCGCATTTCCTACCCATCAAGGAGACTGACAAAATGGAAAAGCTTACAAGAACTTACTTAAGGGAAGTAGTGCGACTGCATGGTGTTCCGATATCTATTATCTCCGACCGAGATAGTAGATTCACTTCAAGATTCTGGCAGTCACTACAAGGTTCCCTGGGGACTAAGCTAGACATGAGTACAGCCTACCACCCACAAATAGATGGGCAGAGTGAGAGAACGATACAGACTTTAGAAGAGTAAGAGCCTGTGTGAATGACTTTGGAAAGGCATGGGATATCCATTTACCCCTTGTCGAATTTTCATACAACAATAGTTATCATACAAGCATAAAGGCTGCTCCATTCGAAGCCCTCTACGGTCGAAAGTGCAGATCCCCTCTGTGTTGGACTGAAGTTGGCGATACCCAGTTAGCTAAAGGAAGAGTTCCTGAAAGCACTCTCACCGGTCCGGAAATCATATGAGAAACGACAGAGAAGATCGTTCAGATTCGTGAACGATTGAAAGCCTCTAGAGACCGACAGAAAAGCTACGCTGACCAAAGGAGGAATCCTTTGGAATTCTAGGTAGGAGACCACGTTTTATTAAAGGTCTCACCATGGAAGGGTTTAATATGCTTTGGAAAGTGTGGGAAACTAAATCCTAGATACATAGGGCCTTTCAAGATTCTTGCCAGAATCGGCCCTGTGGCTTACAAGCTTAACCTATCGCGTGAACTTAGTAACATACATCCAACCTTCCACGTCTCAAACTTGAAAAAGTGTCTGTCCGATGAGACTCTTGTTATTCCACTCGATGAAATTGAGATCAACGAGAGCCTCAACTTTGTGGAAGAACCAGTGGAAATCATGGACCGAGAGGTCAAACAAACAAAACAAAGTCGCATACCCATCGTGAAGGTTTGCTGGAACGCCAAGCGGGGACCTGAATTCACATGGGAACGCGAAGATCAGATGAAACAAAAGTACTCTCATCTCTTTCATGTTCACTAGTGTCTTTAGTACTTTAAATTTCAGGACGAAATTCTCTCTAACGGGGGGATGATGTGACAACCCGATATTTCAACTCTTTGTAATGGCCTAATAGGTCAAGTATTGTAACCACTTTTGAGTTAATAAAATTAACGTTGATAATAAAATGTCCAAAAAGATTCTATTTAACTACCTACTATGTTATATATCATTAAACCGGGATCGTACGTAAAAAGAATGCCCAAACCCGACTTCGTATATGGAAGTTAATATTTTTCCAAATTCGGCTTAGCATCAGACAACTAAAAACTCGAATCGGAGATCGAGCGACTTTTGGCCGGAATGACCTAAACGAGAATCGAAGGTCTCGACATTGGTATTTCAGCGGTAAAAAGTCTGGCAAAAACCGACGTCAGATAAAGAAGTTATGAATTGTTTAAAGAAATTTCTTAATCACGACATTTTATAAATAAATAATAAAAATAATTTCGGAATTTGCCGACGGAATCTAAACGAAAGTTGTAGAGTATGGTCTCACCTTCGCGGGGATATAAAGAACGTCGAAAACGGAGTTCGTATGAAGAAGATATGAATTTTTGAAGTTTATTAAATAAATTATATATTTATTTAACTAAAATCCGGTATTATCCGAAGGGGGAGTCAGCGTACTCATCCGAGTTACGCGCCGCGTAACCCCGTATGCCCCGCGTACGCGAAGGCCTTGGCCTCGGATCATCCACGTCGCGCCTGTGTGAACTACCAACCCGTCCCATCCGAGCTCCGAGGCAGTCGAGGACTCGGTCACGCATGACGTACACGTACGCCCAGCGTATGTGCGTACACCCCGCGTAACGAGGCCTCTCAGCCTCCTATAAATAGAGGTGTGAGGGTTCCGGAAAATTTACCCTATCTCTCTCATTTCTCTCACGGTATTGCCTCGATTTCCGTGCCCGCACTAGCCCGAAGCCCTGGTCATTTTGTGCAAGTCCCGAAGGTCGATTTTACTCCCGAGATTCCCGAGAATCTCGAGAAAAATCCGTTTCCCGAGACAAAACTCTGCCCGATTTTTCCATCTCGCTATCTTCAAACTTTCAAGTGAGTTCATACCCCTTAATCAACCCTTTTTAAATATTCTAAATGCTTTTATATGCTTTCTAACGGGGGGAAAATACAAGTAAAACACACGACTACTATCAGGTGTTATATATAAAGATTATTATACACTTTTATTAAGTAGAATCATATGTTATTTATAAACTTTATAGGGAACTCCCGTATACAAAATATATTACAATAACATTCTGTCTTTAAAACTAAAAATTGTTGAAATGCGTATATAAACTAAACATTTTTCCTAGATTTAAAGTATATGTGTCTATTTTAGGCTCTACAAAAATCTATGCTTTCAATTTGTAGTCTGAATCCAATCATCATAAATCAGAAATTAGGAAACATAATCTTAGACCATGAGATTGATTTGAACCCATGTCACATGCTCATATAATATATTGCTGAACGAATGAGTAGTTGTTAGAACATGAATAAGTGATCCTCATGCAATTTGAGGTGTAGATGTCTGAGATCAAGATTGAGTCTGAAGCGAAGCAGTTCCGAAATGAAGACTTATCCGAGATCTATCCTTTTTTGAAAATATTTTGAGTCAGTAATTTATTAATTATATCAAGTACTATGGTGTATTGTTCTTAACGTCTTTTAGTATAGTACAAGAGAAAAGATCAACAACAATGGTTGTGTTAGTCAGTTGATCATCAGTCGTCTCTCAGTCGACACACACTTTATCTGATTTGTCTTTTAGTGCTCCTTGACTATTTAAGGAATTGCCATCCTTTGTATCAAGATAGAGAAGTGTGCACCATCTTCAATCTAATCAAGAATCATTTAGTCAATCAGTCTCTCTTACATTCTTCTTGTTCTTAATTTGCTTTACATTTTCCATTCTTATTATTATTCCATATTGAGCACTTTGTTGATTATATCTATTTGTAGACAAGACTGGTTTACCATACTTGATCGGATCTTCATTACAAGAAATAATTGATCTTAAGTTAATTCATGGTTTGAGTTCTCAAACCTTGTCCGTGCAAATCCTTTCCTTCATAATTGGTATCAGAGCCTAAGTGGTTTTCCTTTGAATACATAAGAAGATATTATAGTTGGTTGAAGATTACCTTGGTATATCAATCATTTTTGTATTCAGAATAAAAATTCTTCTACATACCACTTTAGCTCTAATATATTAACTTTAATGGTTACTTCAAATCAGTCTTAACAAATGTATTCAATGCAAATAGTAAATAGCATGGGTTGCTCATCGCGTGCCCTATTGCTAGTTATTGAAGAGTATGATCACTGGAAAGTTAGAATGGAGAAATTTTTTCTTACTAAAGAAAAAGGTGAAGAAATATGGAGGTCAGAGAAAGAAGGTCCTCGTGTTACTATAAGACAAGTGTTTAGAGATCTTGCTACCACTCTCCTAGGTCAAGATAGGACTCATCAAGCACCATTAACTGCTAATGATATCGACAAGCTCCATGCAGATCAAATCCCTTTCTCTGAAATAGTATTTGGTGTACCTCCATCTCTTTTTGAGCACATCAAGTTGTCCAAATCTACAAAAGAGATTTGGTATACACTACAAGATTTATTTGAGGGCTTAGAGAACATGAAGGATAAGTGTTTGTCATCGATGGTAAATGACTTTGATACTTTCACTACCACTCCTGGAGAATTTGTTGCCTTTACATCAAACCAATATAAGATCATGGTGAACAACATGACAACACATGGATTAGTCCAAACTCCTCTCAAGTACAACCTCAAGTTCATCAACAGTTTAGGAAAAGGATGGGGAAACATTAAGCCTTGTCTTCATAGTAATGGATCGATGAAGAAATTGAAGATCTACGAGTTGTTTGAAAAAATTTTCAGTTCATGAATCCAACGTTGAGCAAACTCTTAGGAGGTCCTCTCGTTTTAGACAGTTCGGTCAATCCACTACTTTTGAACCCATCTATTTCAAACCTTTTAGATTCATCCCACCTATTACATTTATTCAACCTACATGACCTACTCCACCTGGTTGTACCTGTTCCTCTAGTTCTGAACTACCCGTACGAAGAAAACATTGATCCAAAAGCAACTAATTCCGAACTTCGTTTCCAGCAAGAGTTTGCACTTCTATCCATTAAGTATAGACGACCTTGGAATCCTAATAAAAAACCTCATCAAAATAGATTTGAAGCTCCTTACCAAATAAATCCTCAACCTTACCCTAAACCAACTGAAAATCCACTAGCGTATTGACCCAACATTCCAAATCAATCGTCAAAACCATAAGAAGTTCCGACCACAAAAAAATACGAGATTGTCTGTCATAAATGTGGTCTCGGAAACCATTATGGTAAGGAATATTTGGTCGATATTTCACAAAAACCAAAGATGAAAGATTATGTCTACTATGTTTGTCGAGCATAAGAACTTGTTGAAAACGAAAAAGCATTTATCACCACAGTTTCAAGAAATGTTGATGGGTGTTGGTCATCCGGTGATGAAGGTAAAGGAAATTTTGGGAAAAACTTGTGTCTTATGGCTAGACAGATGATTGAGTGTGATGAAGGATACTAGTCTTCCGGTTCGGAAGCTGATGATGAAGATGATGAGCCAAATTACTACTACATGGCTACCTATAATTCACCTGGCCGAAGCATCATCCAACAGGTAAAACCCATGATGAATGATAATTATTTTGATTTATCTATTTGTGAACATTATCTAACTCAAATTCAATCAGATATGATAGTTATTCATAAAGCATATGAGTTTGCTATAGAAGTTAGTGAGAAACTAGATAGCGAGTTGATCCGACATAGATTACGATTCGAAGACCACAGGCTTAAGATTGAATCATTAGATAGAGAACTTGTAATGGCCAAAGATGAATGTATTATTTTAAATGAAAAATGTGAAATTTCAATTTGTGAAAGAAATATTTTGGTCAATCATAACAAACATCTTAATGCTAAAACTGATAGTTTGCATAATTCAATCGATGTAAACTATCCTCAGGGTTGTGGCCGTGTTGTTCAGGTTGTTTGGTGTGTCATGAATGGTAAGGAATGATTTTAAGGACGAAATCTAATTTCAGCGGGGGACAGTTGTAACACCCTGTTTTAAATAGTTTCCCATTTTGGGGTAGTGATTAGTGATTGGGTATTAGCATGCTTAGGACCTTTGTAGAGTTTAGATTTGGGCTCATTTGGACGTGGATGATGTAAAATGGATGATCCGAGAATTCGGGTTGCCTTTTGGAGTCAAAGTGTATTTTGGTAATATCTCAGCTCAGGTCTTTATGGAAATTAGATGTTCGTTCAGTAAATTGTATGGAAAGTACGAGTTAATTAATGTGTAGAGCTTCTCGTTACCTTTTCATGGATATATGGATCATCAGAATCGTATGTGTAACGAAGAAGTTATGACCTTCGAAATATGTTAGGGTTTGAGGGGAAACCATAGTACGTGGGGCGAAACTAAGGAGTACATGGGGCATACTGATGTGAAGGGAATTGCGTTGGGAATAATGTGGTGTACACTTAGTGTACTGTGAGGGTTGGATTAGGGTGCAAGACCTCGTACGCTAAGCATATGAGTGGATAAGTGAAAACCCTAATTTTGATATTGTACCCTATTTAAGCACATTAAGTCTTTAGGGCTAGCATCTATAGTAGCCTCCAAGTCCCTAAAACCCTATAAATCATTCCTAAGCCCCCATGGTGGTATTTTTGAGCTCATTTGTGGCATCCCCATTTTCACGGCCAGAAAAGACCGATTTTGTTTATGCTTCATAAAAATGAGAGTATCTCTCTTAATAAAAATATTGTGGAATTTGTTCCCAGTAAAACATGATAAATACATTATCAAAGCATTTTCGAATAAAAGTATTTTTAATTCGTTTTAAAACATTTGGGATCTCATCGTCAATACAGAAACATAAGCATAAACAGAACTTACATTCATTATCACTAGTGATCTATATCTCTTTAATCTCTCAGTGTAAGGTAACTTCACATCGCCACCTATGATATAAATAAACTGAGTGGGTCAGGTTGGGAAATCTGGTGGGTACATAGGGTTTTCAACCCACAATAATATAATTATTATGTTTAAACTGATGGGTTTTGGTCATAAGACATCCTATGTGCTCATACAAACCCCAATGCTTGGATCTAGGTTTCTCTATTGTACATGCTTTGAATCCAAGACTATAAACCCTAATTCTAGAATATGGAAATCGATATTAACATATAATTAGGTTTAAGATATTACCTTGATTGTTATGTAGCAATAACAATTCTAATTCCTCCTTGAATTGACTTTGGAAGGCTTAGAGTCACAAGTGTCACTCCTCTAATGGCTTACAAACACCAAGAGCAAATGGAGAAGGTATAAAGAGAGAGGAGAGAGGTTAGAATTCGTCCTTAGGACTTCTTGGGAAGGGATACACGAATTCATGAGCCAAGGGATGTTTATATAGGTGTAGAGATAGGGTTTCAGTCATTATCCTTATCTAGTTGCTTATCCACAAAGCAACCCATAAGATAATCCTTGAATCCTTATCATAGTTGAATTCTAAGGCCTTATCACCTCAAATTCGTTCACCATATATTTAAGATAATCCTTACCTTATTTTGTAACTATCACATAATTACAAATCAGCCCCTCTAGATTAATTAATTACACTTGATCACAAAATTAATTCCTAATTAATTATTGACCAATATTAATTAAACAAATATGATTTCTCCTTTAATATATTATTCTTATAACATATTAATAAATCATAATAACCTCTCTCTCTTTATTTATTTCTCCAATCAAGTTGCTTTGGTGAAGGCAACCCAAAAGGACCATGTACCATCGGGTCAAGTACATACCAAAATAGTTATGGACTTAGACACTAATCCAACAGTCTCCCACTTGGATAAGTCTAATAACTATTATGCGTATGACTTCAGATCCTGATCTACAATCGTAGCTTTCCAAAGCCGATGTCAACTCTGATCCTATCAGATACACAAGTCCTTAAGATAAGGGATCATATATTCCTCCATTCTAGATATCATATGAGATATGATTTCTAATCATTCTCTTTGTACTACTTCTCGATTTCTGATTTATGATGACAGACTAATTGAACAAATCAAAGTAGCCCTAGCCCGACTGAGCATTTACGTTTGTCATCACTAAACCATCGAGGGGCCCAAAGATATCGCTTTTATCCTTCTTTGGATAAAAGGAACGGATAAACATTGATACAATGCTTGCTTGCACTCACTCACCGGATCACACACAACAATATGTTTTATAACACCAAGTTACTAGTGCGTTTACATATTATCAATGTGCAACCGATTAGCAAGATACAACTCACACATCTCCGTTTCAAGAATACAAGATGTTATCGTCTCACCAATCACTCGTGATACAATTCATGGGGTGATCCAAGTGAACGTGGGTTTAATCCAATGCTCAAATTCATATTCATAAGCACTCATGAATGTTGCAGAAAACATTTGCTTATGTCTAATACTCTTTTAGACAATCCACACATAAATTCACGACAGTCTTCATTCATATCTACTTCCAACATATGAACGACTGTGGCCCGTTTGAATAATTCGGTTATTCTTAATAAACTCAATTATTCTGGAAGTCAAAACATGCAAAGTGAAACACAAGAATAATACTAATCCCATATGGCCTTAACCCTTTGAGTATAAATAAAACACCTTTTATTTATCACCATATCGATTACTCATTATTTGTCGTTTCGGGTAATCAACTTCTTACTTGAATTATTTGTCCCATGCTCCTAGCATGCACACAATGTTTACCTATGGTTCTTACTTTGTGAAATAGATCACATTGAACACATTTCCAATCATTCTTATTTCACAACTCCGAATCCTTTTTCATAAGTGAAAGAATATCAAAATTCTTGCTACTTATAGAATATGCTAAATTCTAACATTCTATGCAACGATCCTTTCGTAATGTCACTGCATCAAAGTCACAAAGACTATTGCTAATGATGTTACAAAATCTTCTATAGGATATTGTTACAAGACAATTCCTTAAATATTATGTCTCTCACTCAAAGTACATTCCTTTTGAACATCCTTTTGCATAAAAGTTTCTAATCTAGTCATAGATTTTCAATATTTACTTCCTAATATGGACACGCTTCCATATTTTCCATATGACAACTTATTCTTAATAAAATCTTTGCTATTCATAATAAGGTCGATATGGTCCATTCAATACCATGCTTCCAACTACTCACAAGCAACCAATCCTCGTCGAACTTTGGATTGTTCTTTGATACTTGTTTAATTATTTTAGTCAAAACCGATTCTAGTCCCTTTTCCCTTTAAATGCGCTAGACATTTCGAAAATTTAAGAATGTTCAAACATTAAAGCATTTGCAATCGATCCTATATCCGAAGCGTATGGGACACGATGCACAATGTTTTATTTGCTATGCTCTCAAAATTCGAATTCTGAAAAGGAATTCCGTAATCATAATCGAAATTTTAAGAACACACTATGTACCTTTGAATAAATTTATTAACATTTCTCAACCTAAGCCTTTAGATTTGAAATAAAGCATAATATTCTCTCCCTTAATTATAGCAAAACAACTTTACAACCTTTACGACTTTGCAAGGTATAACTCTTGTTTTCTATAATCAATATTGCCAACTTGCAAAACTAATCATACAATCATAACTTTTATGCTCCCACTATCATGATGATTACTATAAAAACATAACACTTATGCTCCCACTAGCTTCGACATGTATTCAAAACATCTTAACTCCTAGAAAAACAATACCTATTGAATTTCTTAAGTCCATGTTTCTAATACTTAATGCATTGATAATCTTTTATCAGGGCCTCTTAAGCTTATACACCTTTGCCTTAGATAGTTCATATGTGTGTCTAAACTATTAAGACTAATTGCCAAACCTCACAATTCAAATCATGGAAAGGGATACCGTAACCATAATTGAATTCGAGAATGCAACTTTACAATCACTATCTTTTTAAAATATTTCTTAGTGAAAGCATTTCCTCACAATCATTTTCATGAAGGAGGAATTCTTATGACACTTAGATTTTAATGGTGTATATGTTCCTATCCATGTGAATTTGTTAAAACCAAAGTTTACGACAAATTCAAACTCATATGGACCGAACTTTTTTAATCTTGATTTCTTGCCTTATGGTAGCATAGTTGCCCACCACGTCTTCCAAGTAGTTAAGTAGCTCACCTTTTCCTATCAATGTACCTTCCATTGATTAAGGTTCTTTGCCTTTTATGCATTCAAAATGAGAACTCATAGGACTCACATGCATAATTAACTCAGTTGGAACAGCACATAATCAAAATATTGTCGACACGATAGGTTGTAAACCTGACTCGTGTGCTAGTGATGATCGATAAGGTTTATTTGATTTGTTCTTGAAACCTTTCAAGACCATTAAGACTCCCACTGACTCCTTGACATATAAGATTCTCTTGTCAATAACCATTTCTTGACAAACAATTATTCAAGAGTTAGTGTAGCTTTTATCAAAACACTTCATAAATTGGTCCTAGTTGGCATTTGTCTTATCCAAGACATCACAACCTTCCACATTTGATGAATGTTATAAACCTTTAATACTTTTCACTCATTGTCACAATCTTAACTTTAAGACTTGTTATTGGAACGAATTATGATTGACTATTGATTTAACCATTTCTTCAATTCTTGATTCCTCTTCTTAAACATACAATTGTACTAAGACTTACTTAGAGGATCAATTGAGATATGGTTCTTAATCATAAAGACCTATCATAAAGCATAAAAGGTACTCTCCCTTCTTCTTAGAATGGAGAAACTTTTATCTTTCTGCCTACTTGATTCTTATTCATTTTGCTATTGATTTAAACCTTTTTAATCAATTCTGAATTATACTTAATCTTGTAAGTGTAATCATATTTACTAAGCGTTTAGTAAATCATGACGAATATCTTTTGTTACTCTTATGGTGAACTTGATCAACACACAACTTTGTGTACTCGATCTCCTAGTCCTTCACTTGATACTTTGTCAACGAATTTGTCTAATTTCCAAATATGAAATTTTTCATTCATCATGCAACCAAGTTGCGTGATTCCAAACTTCAGTCCAATTGAAACTTTGGGCGATGAGAAACTCTCCCTATTTGGTAAATTCTCGACATTTCCATAAATAACATAACTAAGAATCATATCCATTCATTGTAGAAATATGCAAACATCAATTTTCATAACGATTTCATTGCAAGGAAGTAAACAAATAAATAAGTCAAAATTTATTTTATTTATAAAAGCAGCAAAAAAACATTTGTCCTTACAATGAAAAATCTATTGAAAACTATGTAAAAGGAAAATTTCTATCATAAGTATCTAAGCTCAAAATCCAATCTTCAAGTCCATGCGATCGAGATCCATCTCTAGTGATTAGATTCATCTTGCTCTCTTATCAAGCTTCCTTTCTTTTCACCGATCCTGCAAAACACTCAAATGCAATCTTATCACATCATGTATTAAGAATCAATGAATAGGAACTTAACGGAGTTAGATAGTGGATTTTACCTGAAGCGTAGTCATACTTTTGACTCTCCCATCTCTTAGATCTCTTAGGTAAATAGGGCAACTTCGTCTCCAATGCCCCTTCTCTTGGCAATAAAAGCAAATTGACTCTTTAGGAACAACACATGGAACTACCTCAAACATCGCCTTTCTCTTATGATCAAACTTTTCGATCATTGCATGTCTTTCATTGCCATTGTCTATATCCATAGAGGTCTTGAAGGCAGATTCACCAATCAACTTTGCTTTTCTATTGCGCCAAACCATTGTTGATTCAGCAGCAATAAGCATATAGGTGAGATCAATAAGGATCACGCCGTGGTTCATCAAATAGTACTCTCTTACGAACTCACTATACGAGTTAGAAAGTGACTGAAGAACCCAATCAACAGACATCTCTTCACCGACAGCGGATCCCATCATTCTTAACCTATCAATGTGTGACTTCATCCCTAAGACATGTGCACACACCGACTTTCCTTCTTTATGTTTACTTGCCAAAAGGGCTTGAGTGATATTGAACCTTTCAATTTTACAATCTTGTGGGTTAGGGAGAATAATTGGAGGAGGAGGAGGAAGTGAAGCATGATTTCTTGTTACTCGATCAAATCGTGGAATATCATCTTCATGTGGAATGCTTGTTCCACGGGATTTAGGAAGACCATAGTTGTCGAACTTTGACATCTACAAAACGGGAGAAACAAATTCAAGTTAGTTGATTGATTGATTGAGTGCTTAGTAAATCACCCAAATGAGATACTAAGGCTAGGACCCAACACAATACGCTACAACCTAGAAAAGGGATGTCGTAATCTAGTTGCAGAATATTTGAAGGTAAGTGAATGACGATTCACTAATTTCCACCATGAAAAACGAAAAAGAAATTTAAGTTTTAAATCTATGAAAACTCCTAGATCCTTTGAGATTCATTGAACATTTCAATGGCATGTTTAAATCTCGATATGCCCCTCTTGTTTGTGACTGGGATGCCGAGGATCACAAAGCGGGTTTGAATAACCATGCAAACTTAGATGGTGCCCTCACATGTTACAATCACCTATTTGATGTGCCGGTAAACCACACACGCTCCACCGAACTATGAAAAAAATTGAGTCACCCTTTGCTACCTTTGCTTAGAACCATTTAGTGTGCCGGTAAACCTCACACACTCCACTAACGTCTTCGCAAGGGCACAAAGTTTAATTTCATGGAATTGCATCAATTCACTTTGCCTAAGTAACTAAGATTGGGAATTTGTAAAACATTTAGTTACTTTGTATTTCATTATACTTATAATGGAAGGTTTCGTCCTATCTTACCCGTTCGGCTAACGACCCTCCACTGGTCAAGAGTGCAGTGGGTAAAAGTGGATACCCATTCGATCGCCATATTATAGGCAATTTCCTTAAACACCCCTTATAGACCAGCATCGTGAATGAGGCCTACTAACGGTAAGACTAACTTTTACTCATATATATATATATATATATATATATATATATATATATATATATATATATATATATATATATATATATATATATATATATATATATATATATAATGTTAGACTTTTAATGTTATATATAGTATAGGGTGCATTTTACACTTTTAAAATATTAGG
This sequence comes from Lactuca saligna, assembly GCF_052625555.1. Classification (NCBI taxonomy): domain Eukaryota; kingdom Viridiplantae; phylum Streptophyta; class Magnoliopsida; order Asterales; family Asteraceae; genus Lactuca; species Lactuca saligna. Next base: position 187,175,460 of record NC_136424.1, on the reverse strand, counting down.
TGATCAAATTTAACAATTATACTTTTAATTCAATTAAATTGTAAACCTAAACTTTTATGGATTTATTAAATCTCTTTTAATTATACACCTTAATCAATTAATAAAACCATAAGGGAGTGATTTGAACTTTTCAAAACATTACTAGGGTTTTAGAATTTAACATTTCTAATCAACTTTTAATCAACTTTTAAATTCCAAAACTTGAGGGCAAGTTTTGAAACCTTTTTCAAAACATTAGGGTTTTAACTATTTAAATTTCAAAACTTCAAAACTTTTGGGTTCAAATTTAAACTATAAAATCTAAAGGGGAAAATATGAAACTTTTCATAACAACAAGGATCAAATAACAAATAATTTTAAATTAACATTTAATCACATAATTATCCATATTTGATTTATTTAATGATTTCTTGCAAAACAATTTATCAATTTACTCAAAATAATTAATCAATTATCTTATAAGGAAACAATTATCTTATTAATTGATAAATATCTTCATTTAGATCAAAAATATAGTCAAATATATCATATAATCGGATTAATATTGATCTAACATGATAAGGTAACTATCCATATGCAAAAACAGCAAGAAATCCCGAGATGAGCACTATCTGACGAGTTGACTTGTCGAGTCAAGCCTGGACTCGGCGAGTTCAGCTATGGACTCGGCGAGTCCAGCCTCCAGAACACCAAAAATCAAATTTTTTTCAGTTATACAATGCATCAATACAATTGAAACCAAGCTAGTCTCTGATACCACTTATGGGTTTTGGTCATAAAACATCCTATGTGCTCATACAAACCCTAATGCTTAGATCTAGGTTTCTCTATTATACATGCTTTGAATCCAAGACTATAAACCCTAATTCTACCATATGGAAATTGATATTAACAAATAATTAGGTTTAAGATATTACCTTGATTTTTATGTAGCAATAACAATCCTAATTCCTCCTTGAATTGACTTTGGAAGGCTTAGAGTTACAAGTGTCACTCCTCTAATGGCTTACAAACACCAAGAGCAAATGGAGAAGGTATAAAGAGAGAGGAGAGAGGTTAGAATTCGTCCTTAGGACTTCTTGGGAAGGGATACACGAATTCATGAGCCAAGGGGTGTTTATATAGGTGTAGAGATAGGGTTTCAGTCATTATCCTTATCTAGTTGCTTATCCACAAAGCAACCCATAAGATAATACTTGAATCCTTATCATAGTCGAATTCTAAGGCCTTATCACCTCAAATTCGTTCACCATATATTTAAGATAATCCTTACCTTATTTTGTAACTATCACATAATTACAAATCAGCCCCTCTAGTTTAATTAATTACACTTGATCACAAAATTAATTCCTAATTAATTATTGACCAATATTAATTAAACAAATATGATTTCTCCTTTAATATATTATTCTTATAACATATTAATAAATCATAATAACCTCTCTCCCTTTATTTATTTCTCCAATCAAGTTGCTTTGGTGAAGGCAACCCAAAAGGACCATGCACCATCGGGTCAAGTACATACCAAAATAGTTATGGACTTAGACACTAATCCAACATAAACATCAAACAATCTACCCAATTACCCATCCCCATTATCCTATTTACTCTTAAGGATCTACCCTATGAATTAGCTATTCCTCATTCATTTATTCCTATGGATCATCCTAAGGAATCGTCACGAAGTCCATCGTTGCCACGGTTTACACAATAGGCACTAATTTTGCATAGTCGCCAGGGGTTAGGCATCAAGTCTGCATGATCGCCAAGGTTTACACAACGTGCACTAAGTGTACATAGTCTCCAGGGTTTAGGCATCAAGTCTGCATGATCGCCAAGGTTTAGGCACCAAGTCTGCATGATCGCCAAGGTTTAGAGTACACCAGGTGAACACATCGTTCACAAAACCTATAGGTTGCGAGCTTGCTAGTGTTCCACTGGACCGTCTAGAATAGTTCGTGGTTGTCATCCATACTCTATTGAATAACGGGGCCATCATTTGGGGAAAAGGCTTCTCACATCGTCCACCTCTCGTCCTCACCTCACGGTCTATTTCACCTCTCAACTCATCATCCAACTCATACTTCATTTATTACATCTACCCATGTTTTACCCCAACATTATTGTAGATATAAAATACATATACAGTTTAAATCATTTAAAACATGTATAAAATCGTTCATCCAGCATAGACAGCAAGTATTTACATAATATGTACACATAGCACGTAATTTATATAAAATACTTCATATCTATGTGTAAGATGAAAGTAACTATTCACTCACCTGATAAGGTGGTGACTCGGTACTCGAACAGCGCTTCATTTACTTTAAAATAATTTCCTTTGACGAAACCTAGTATAATTACCTCTAGATTTTTGTCTAATATTTACCGTGTTTATTTATTAGTCATATTATTATTATTATTATTATTATTATTATTATTATTATTATTATTATTATTATTATTATTATTATATAGGCATTTAAACAATACTTTCCAACCACTATGTACAGATAGGGGTTAAACATAAAACACCGGAGGGCTAGACCATTTTGGCATATAGCACTTCTGAAATCCAACAACCCTATGCAGCCCTTTAAACCAGATTCCCCGTACCGCGAGTAGTAAAAAGAGATTTTAAATAGCTCAAATATTTATTATAAGTTCATAATAACAATACTAATTTTAAATATAAACTATATTTAAAATAGGGTAAGCATAACTTACTTACAATAGGATTTTAGCCAGGAGACGGACTCTGCAGGGGCAGAACTTCGTCGCTGAATCTTTCTAAGAAAGATTCGTGCAGCGCTTAAGCACTCACCTTACTATACTAAAAACTACAAAAAGAGATGTCGAATCACGAGGGACCGAAATGCTCGGGGGGGGGGGGGGGGGGGTAATGAGAGAAAGACTCTTGAATCAAGATAATGGTGCAAGAAATATGAGAGCCTAAGGCTCTTATTTATACTAATTGAATTTTCAAAAACTACCCTCCATAATTACTTAATGACCTTTTAGTTATATAAACAACTAAACACCCCTCTATAATACTATTTTAAATGGACTTAATGATATTTGTACTAAACTAATGTCGAAAGAACTCAACATTAGTCTTATTATGACCGCATCGTCGATACCTTTATATATATACATATACATATATATATATACACATATATATATATATATATATATATATATATATATATACACGTATATATGATTTATACTTTATTTTAATACGTAAATATGCTATTATAATTTGTAACTCGTTCATACGAACTCCGTTTTTGATGTTCTTTATATCCACATGTAGTTGGAGATGTACTATACAACTTTCGTTTAGACTCCGTCAGCTAATTTTAACTTTATTTTTAAAGTTATATTTTTAATAGGCGGGGATAGGATTGGTCCGTTAAAATCTCATAACTTCTTCATCCGATGTCCATTTTCGTCTGTCTTTTTATCGTTACACTACTAATAACTAGATCTTCAATTCTCATTTAGGTTGTGCCGGTTAAAAACCGCTCGATCTAATACTCAAACTTCGGGTTGTACACCGCCAAGCCGAAACTTCGAAAAATCATAATTTCCTCATAAGAAGTCAGATTTGGGCGTTCTTTTTGTGGACGCTCTCAGGTTAACATATTCTACGACTTTCATTTAGGTTTACTAAGGCTAAAAGAAGCTATATCATAAATTCACTATTTACGTCTTCGTGGTGTTGTGTCAGTTCTGTCGCTAAACTTCGATGGGATATAGTGGTTTGGTTCTTTATATGTACGGAACCCTTGAGACATATTCTACAACTTGGTTAAGATTATTTATTCTAAATAATATTTTGTCGAAAAGTCTTTTTCGACCTCTATTATCTCTAAATTGACTAGCCCAGATCTGAGGGCGTTACATCATTATATGCCTCTTCGCGTTTTTGGTTCATATTCAAGAATATGGAGTTTGGTGGAAGGTTGTGGATCAAGGAAGAGCTTGTGGATCTTGATTATTTTTTCATTTCTAGCTTATTTAAGGTAAAAACACTTTGAACTTGTTCATTGTTGGCTTAGATCTACTTTGTATAAGTTTTGGTTCGTTTTTCCCCCAAGAATGAGATATAGTGGTTTGGTTCCACTCATGGAGCTATAAGTTGCCACTCTTAGTGTTTCTGAGGTTCTAGATGCATAAAGTTGTCTCCTTTAAGGTTTGGAATCCTCCATGTATGAGATTGTGTTCATTTGGTGAAAGTATGATGTTATATCTCAAAATTGGGTTCTTTTGGGGGCATACAAAGTCACAAAGTCATTGACTTTATGGTTCTAAACACTTGTTTGGACTCAAATCTTTGGTTTGGACTTCTGGACTTAAGTATTAAGAGCTTAATGGAGTTTTTGGCTTAATGGACGAGTACGTTGGGCATACAAGTCTATACTCGCAGCGTACAAGCCAAATAGCGTGTATGCCTAGCGTACAACTGAGCACACCCGGCGTACTCAATCATGTGGGTTTTTGCTATTCGGCTTCGAGTTTGAAATTTCTTTTGGGCTTGGGTGTTTGAGTTCTAAATGGGCCATCTGAGTACAAGTGTTTTCAACTAGGAAAATTGGTTGGGCTTTAGGATAAGGCCCATGTAAGGGTTTTGGGCCCAATTTGGAAAATTCGGCCATAATTGGGCCTTGGTTGATCATTTGGCTTTTTAGGCTTTTCAGATTGGGAGTTTGGGCCTTAGTCTTGGACCATGTTAGTTTAGGGGTAAAATGGTCTTTTTACCTTGAGTATGGATTCATGGATATGGATTGGAACCTAATTTTTAATTGGGTATTGTTTGATATTGACATTTCGGGGATCTGTCGGTCAACATCCAGGGATCGTCTATGTGATTCAGCAGTGTGAGGTGGGTTTTCCTCACCGAACTTTTGGGTTGAAGGCACCAAGGCTGACCCATTGGACTGTTATCATGGTTTATCGTATATTGGTATGTTGTAGTGGTCTGTTAGATCAGTATTCTCATATATAGGATGATGCTATGCTTAGTGATGTGTAAGATCTGCATGGTTGTCTATTTTCTAGTTACTTATTGTGTTCGGTTGAGGTTGTACTGCTTTGTGTTGTAGCCAACAAACCTTGGAGCATTTTAGATATGAGCTGAGGGGTGGGTAGGGCCTGCTAGACTCGTACTAAGGGCTTGAGGGTATTCCATCCATAGAATGATTGGACTAGATGTGTATTGGCTTTCCAACCTGATGGTTGATTTGGCCTGGGGTGTTCTAACCTGATGGTTGATTAGACCCAATATGATAGTATTGCATGTGGTAAGACTGGATTGCTTTGTATGTTAATCAATAGGCTTGGGGTATTCCAAACCAATGGTTTACTAGACCCGACATGTTTGGTATTCATGTTGATTGGATTAAACTGCTTATGATGCAAGGGTATTCCATCTCGAGGATGACTGGGCCCATCATAGACATGCCTGGTATTCCAACCCGAGGCTAATTAAGCCATGCATGAGTATTTGAGCCTTTTATTTGTATATGTTATATGTTTGTTTTTTGGTACTTTGGGGGAAATCGCTAAGCTTCGTGCTTATAGTTTTGTTTTATGGTTTCAGGTACTTCAGAGAATCGTGGCAAGGTGAAGGCGTGACCGTATACATCCTAATTTTATGCCATTGATGTTGAGATACACCGATCTTTAAATGATGTTTTGGGAAAAACTAATTTTATACACAATTTTTTTAGTAAAAGGGTTGTTTTGAAAAGTTTAAAATTATTGAAACTTTTGGGATGTTACAGCTTATGCTACTCATAAAGGCTTTAAAGTTTACCAAATGAATGTCAAGAGTGATTTTCTCAATGGTGAACTTGATAGTGAAGTCTATCTTCAATAACCTCCTGGGTTTGGGAATCTTTCATATCCAAACTACTGCTACAAACTTCAAAAAGTTATTTAAGGACTAAAGCAAGCTTCTCGGGCCTGGTACGAGACACTCACTGATTTTTTGAAGCATTCTGGTTTTCAAATAGGAATTCTTGATCCCACATTATTCCAAACATCTAATGGGAACCATATCATGTTAGTTCAAATATATGTCGATGACATCAACTTTGGATCAACTTATTTGATGATGGTTGTTGACTTCGCTAAGTTGATGGTTAGTCGATTCCAAATGAGTGTGAATCGTGAATTAAGCTTCTTTATTAGACTGCAAGTTAAACATGCCAATCAAGGAATCTTCATTCATTAATAGAATATCATTTCTTAACTCCTAATGAAATATTTAATGGACACCTATATCTCTGTAAAGGTTACAACAGGTTTCAGACACAAGATCTTCTCGGATCCATTCGGTGTTGTCGTTGACCACAAGAAGTATTTAGGAATGATTGGATTGCTAATTTACGTCACTGCCAGTTGTCCCGACATCATGTTTTATACATGTCTGTGTGCTAGATTCCATGTTAATCTGAAGATGTCTCATCTCTTGGCAGTCAAGAAAATCTTCAAATATCTCAAAGGGACAAAGAACCTCAAAATTTGGTACCCTGCAAATGAAAGCTTTGTACTGTAAGCTTATTTAGACTCATACAATGGGGAACCTCAACTTGATAGAAAAGGCACATCTTGTGGTCGTCAATTTTTGGGTGGAATAATGGTTAGTTGTTCATTTGAGAAACATATTTGAATTACACTTTCAAAAGCCGAAGCGGAATACATTGTTGCTGCAAGCTGCACCTCACAAGTTCTATGGATATAATCTCAGCTTTTGTACTATGGTTATCGATTTGATAGATTCCGGTCTACTGTGATTCTCAATGTGCTATTGCAATCTCTCATAATCCAATTCAGTACACCATGACCCAAAATATTGACATTCGGTACCGTTTCATTAAAGATCATGTTTTAAAAAGTAACATTGACCTCATTTTTGTTCCATTTGATGATGAAATTGCTGATGTCTTTACTAAGGAATTAGACGAAACCAAATTCAATGGTTTTCTTAACAAAATGGGAATGATGATTTTTGATCCTCAATTCTTTCAAGACATTGGTACTCTCTAATGGAAACATTGGAAAGTCAAATAATTTTAAACCAAACTTTTTTCTACCTCAGAATTGTTTCTTCTCGAAAAATAAAGGATCATTATATATCTTTTTTCTAACCTTCTATTCTAGTATTTTGTTTTTTAGAAAGTCATCTCTTTGAAGCTCCATCCCATATAAGTATGTCTGAAACCTTGAGAATGTTTCACCACGGAGTAGTTCACATTCTGAATCTTTTGTGATGAATCAACCTCAAAATTCAAATCTGAGTTGGTAATGTGATCTCGTACTTATCTCTGTCCAAGATCTAATCCCTCATCTCTTGGAACTTCTCAAAATCTTTTCAAAAGTTGACCTCTAATATCTTCATTCATTGATAACTCTAATATATTGTGCCATCTTTGAACCTATATCAAGTACTAATGTTGCTTTGAAATTTCTTCTGAGGTATCTTATGTCATTTCCATCCCGGAACTTGATAACTCAGAGATTCACTTAAATCTTCAATAAATGAATTTTAAGGTTATCATTTAAGAATTAATTCTGAAACGTTTTCTCATGATGATTTAAACAGTGATTTCTTTATGATTATCCTCTTAATTTCCAATAAACATGCTTTTGGGATGTATTTCTTTAAAGTATTGAATATTTCTGAATCAAATGGTCGGTTACCCAAATTGAACAAACAAACTTCCCATCCCTTGGTTACCAAATGTCACATTGGAAGGTCTTTTAGACCTATCCATTAAATGCAACCTATTTCCTGGTTTGGGTGTCATCCTTCATCTCTTCAACTCAACCCATAAACCTTTACATATAAAAGGCTTGTGAATTCTAAACTTATTACTCATGTTTTGATGATTGTAAAAATGAAAAATTTTGGTTGGAATTTTATGACGTTACAAGTTGGTATCAGAGCCTTGGTTTGAGGGATTCGGGTACACCTTCGGGCGTAACTGAACTCAAACCAGGGATTTGAGAAAAATTTAATTAATAAAAAAAAAATTGATAAGTGAGACGACCAAAGAAGAAAAAGTGTGTACGGTCAGCCAGCGCCCGAACGGTAAAGATCCCCAAAATACTCTTACAATATGTGTTATGAGATATGATATGACATGATACGCATGCTAGTAGACTAGGTATACATATTAGGACTAGAGTGGCCTGATTTTGTGATGCCTTAGTCTAGGGAAACCTGTTTCTATGAGGTGCTCAAGAGCGAGTGGGTAACTAGTGTATGACAAGAATAGAGTACTCAGGATTTGGGGTTTGGGGAGGAGGACTTGGGGTGAATACCGACGCGGTGTAATTGGTAGTATTGGGCCCGTACTACCAAGGACACCGGGTCAGTGGGCAGCCCAAGTAAGAATCCCTGAGTATCGGAGACTGAGTGGGACTGCGTTATCGAGTGCGATTATGTCCGATAGAGTCTCTGATATTTTTATGTTGTATTTCAGAGACATCATGGTTGGACCACGACACAGACCTGGTACGAGTGGAGTGACTGACGAGGAGCTTCGTCAGATGATTCATGAGGAGGTAGCTGCAGCGATCCGGGCTGAGATTCCAGAGATGTTTGGGTCTATTAAGACCACGCTGATGGAGATGTTTGATGAGCGGTACGCCGCGTTGACTGAGGTTGCCGCCGCTGCAGCTACCACAGCTGTGGCCACTGCCAGACCACAGGGGGTGACTCGTTGCTGTTCCGGGAGTTCAGCAACACGAAGCCACCAGAGTTTGACGGGACGCAGGATCCGATTGCTGCGATGAGATGGATTGCTGATATCGAGGGATGCTTCTATACTTGTTCATGTCCGGAGCATCTGAGGGTACGGTTCGCTTTGAACCAGCTCCGCCTGGGAGCAAAGGATTGGTGGAAGTTCGTGACGGCGAACTTCACTCTTGCGGAGGTTTCAGCCATGACTTGGGAGAGATTTACTGCTATGTTCAGAGACGAGTATGTTCCCCCGGTGGAGAGGGAACGGTTGGTTCAGGAGTTCTTGACCCTCAAGCAGGGTAATGATTCAGTTACGGTGATCACGTGGAAGTTTCATGAGAGGGCGATGTTCTGCCCCGAGCAGGTGTCCACGGAGCAGGCTCGGATGAACCGGTATTTGGGAGTGCCGAGGAGAGATATCCGGGAGTTCGTATCGAACTCATCATATCAGACTTTTGCTGAGCTTCAGGCGAATTCCAGGAAGCGTGAGATCGAGTTGGAGACCCAGGCCAGGGAGGAGGCCGAGTCTCAACGGGTGGATTGGTGGCCGGCTCAATCTCAGCCGGCAGCCAAGCGGACCAAGTCCGCTGATTTGAGATCCGGAGGTCAGAAGAGCCGCACTTGTGGGAAGTGCGGCAAGGGTCACGAGAGGGCATGTTGATAGGGTGCTTGCTACAAGTGTGGAAAGGAGGGGCACATTGCTAGGGATTGCCCCAAGGGATTCATGGTTTGCTTCCATTGTAACCAGACTGGCCATCGGAAGGCCGAGTGCCCCCAGCTTCACCAGGGATCTTCGCCTGCTGCTAGGGTTCTTGAGGTTCGGCCAGTGAAGACCGAGGCTCCGAAGGCTCGTGGGAGAGCTTTCCAGTTGACTACGGAGGAGGTCCGTGCGGCGCCTGATGTCGTGGCCGGTATGTATTCCTTCATGTATTTACATTTATACTGAGATATTATGCTTATATTATTATCTGCGTAGGTACTTTTCTTGTGAATCATGTGCCTGCTTTGGTATTATTCGACTCGGGTGCGAGTCGGTCCTTTGTTTCGTTGGCTTTTAACCAGCACATCGATATCGATCGGGAGACGATGAGTCGTCCCCTGCGAGTTGCTATAGCGAATGAGAGAGCGGTATACGCCACCGAGGTGATTCGAGGATGCGTGCTCGAGATTTTTGGGGTCGAGTTTCCTATAGACTTGGTCCCTATAGCTATGGGGGATGTTTGCATTATTATGGGCATGGATTGGTTGAGCAAGTTTGGAGCAGTCATTGACTGCGAGAGACAGCTGGTAATGATTCGAGACCCTAGTGGGGGAGTGCTCACGGTTTATGGCGAGGGGACCCGGTGTGGGTCGGCGTTTTGTTCGGCTGCTAGGGCGAGGCAGAGTTTGCAGCAGGGCTGTGATGGATTCATAGCCTTTGTGATGGATACTCAAGTGACCGCGGAGAGGTCCAATTCGATTGATGACGTTCCGGTCGTATGCGAGTTTTCGGATGTGTTCCCCGAATAGTTACCAGGTGTGCCTCCGGAGAGGCAAGTGGAGTTTCGTATCGATTTGGTTCCGGGAGCGGCGCCCATCGCCAAGGCGCCTTATCGTCTCGCTCTGCCGGAAATGCAGGAATTATCCTCGCAGCTTCAGGAGCTGTTGGGAAAGGGATTCATTCGACCGAGTAGCTCGCCTTGGGGAGCGCCGATTTTGTTCGTCAAGAAAAAGGATGGTTCCCATCGGATGTGTATCGATTATCGGGAGTTGAACAAGTTGACGGTTAAGAACCGATATCCGTTACCTAGGATCGACGATCTATTCGATCAGTTGCAGGGGGCGTCTTGGTTTTCCAAGATTGACTTGAGGTCGGGATATCATCATATGAGGGTTCGCGAGGAGGATATCCAAAAGACTGCTTTCAGGACTCGTTATGGACATTATGAGTTTGTGGTGATGCCTTTTGGGCTCACCAATGCCCCGGCCGCGTTCATGGATCTCATGAACCGGGTGTGCCGACCGATGCTGGATCGGTCGGTGATCGTATTCATCGATGATATTTTGGTGTATTCGAGGCCTAGGGACCAGCATGAGGAACATTTGCGGGAGATTCTTGGGGTTTTGAGATCGGAGAGACTGTATGCCAAGTTCTCCAAGTGTGATTTCTGGTTACGAGAGGTCCAGTTCCTCGGGCACCTTGTGAACCAGAAAGGGATATTGGTCGACCCGGCCAAGATTGAGGCGATGTTGAGGTAGGAGGTGCCGAGATCGCCCACCGAGATCAGGAGTTTTATGGGTTTGGCTGGATATTACCGTAGATTTATCAAGGATTTTTCCAAGATCGTTGTGCCACTTACTAGGATGACCCGGAAGGGTGTTACGTTTTCATGGGGACCGGAGCAGCAGTCTTCATTTGAGATGCTTCGTCAGAAATTGTGCGAGGCTCCAGTGCTTGCACTCCGGGAAGGGATGGAGGATTTTGTGGTATACTGTGATGCCTCTATATCGGGTTTGGGGGCGGTACTTATGCAGAGGGGTCATGTGACAGCATACGCTTCGAGGCAGTTGAAGCCTCATGAGGTGAGATATCCCACGCACGACCAGGAATTGGGGGCGGTGGTGTTTGCCCTCAAGATCTGGCGACACTATTTGTACGGGGTTCAGTGTACGATTTACACGGACCATAAGAGCTTGAAATACTTGATGGATCAGCCAAATCTAAATATGCAACAGAGGAGGTGGTTGGATGTGGTGAAGGATTACGATTGTGAGATCCTGTACCACCCGGGCAAGGCTAATGTGGTAGCCGACGGATTGAGCCGTAGGGCGGATAGCACCCCGATCCGAGATATTTGTATGAGATTGACGGTTTTGACACCGATTCTGGATATTATTCGAGGGGCTTAGATGGAGGCTGCAAAGCCGGAACACCAGAAGAAGGAACGGGTTGTAGGTCAGGTATCAGGATTTGTTACGGATGGTCGAGGGCTTATGACTTTTCAGGGACGGATTTGGGTGCCGTTTGTGGGCGGTGCGCGCACTATTTTGATGGAGGAAGCACATCGATCGAAATTCTCGATTCATCCTGGTGCTACGAAAATGTATTTGGATCTCAAGAAGGAGTACTGGTGGCCATGTATGAAAAGGGATGTCGCTTGGTTCGTCGAGAGGTGCTTGACTTGTCGGCAGGTCAAGGCCGAGCACCAGCGACCGCACGGTAAGCTGCAACCGCTAGAGATTCCCGAATGGAAGTGGGAACAAATCTCTATGGATTTCATCACCAAGTTACCGCGAACGGCGAGAGGAGTCGATGCGATTTGGGTGATCGTGGATTGGCTGACAAAGAGCTCTCATTTTCTAGCCATTAGCGAGAGCTCTTCTGCGGAGAAGTTGACCGAGTTATATGTGAGGGAAGTAGTATCTCGGCATGGGGTGCCGATCTCGATTATTTTGGACCGCGACGTGCATTTCACTTCCACATTCTGGAAGAAATTCCATGAGGAGTTGGGTACTAGGTTACATTTCAGTATGGCATATCATCCTCAGACAGACGGTCAGAGTGAGCGGACAATTCAGACACTCGAGGACATGCTTCGGGCATGTGTGTTGGACTTCGAAGGGAGCTGGGACACCTATCTACCTTTAGCAGAGTTCTCGTATAACAACAGCCATCATTCGAGCATTGGTATGCCGCCCTTTGAGCTGTTGTATGGGCGGAGGTGTCGGACCCCCATCTGTTGGGGTGAGGTGGGACAGTAGGTTATGGGTAGCACGGAGATCGTGCTTCAGACGACCGAGCAAATTTAGATGGTCAGGCAAAGGTTGTTGACCGCTCAGAGCTGACAGAAGAGTTATGCAGACAGGCGACGGTCCGAGCTTGAGTTCCAAGTTGGTGATCTCGTACTCCTGAAGGTCTCTCCTTGGAAAGGAGTGATTCGGTTCAGGAAGAGGGGCAAGTTGGGGCCCCGATATATTGGTCCTTTCCGTGTGATCGCAAGGGTGGGCCGGGTAGCCTACCGTTTAGACTTGCCAGCAGAGTTGGGAAATATTCACGATACTTTCCATGTGTCGTAACTGAGGAAATGTATAGCTGACGAATCGGCGATGGTTCCATTAGGGGATATTCAGGTGGATGCAAGCCTGAATTATGTTGAAAGACCTGTAGCCATCAGAGATCGGAAGATCAAGGTTTTGAGAAACAAGGAGGTACCCCTGGTATTGGTTCAGTGGCAGCATCGGAAGGGATCAGAGATGACCTGGGAGCCGGAACGTGAGATGCAGGAGCAGCATCCGGAGCTATTTGCCTAGCGGGACTTCGAGGGCGAAGTCTTATTCTAGTGGGGGAGAATTGTAACAGCCCGGATCCCCAGGTACCTTCATTTCATATATTTTTGACATTTTTTGAGGGGACTCGGCGAGTTGGAGGTCGAACTCGCTGAGTCGGGTCACGGTTTTGGGCGGGGGTTCGCGTCCGGACTCGGCGAGTCCAAGGGATGGACTCGGCGAGTCCACGTTGTTTAATGAAACCCTAATTTCCCGGTCCTAAGCCCTATTTAAAGGACCTTATGGCCCTCATTTGCGGCCACCTTGAACCCTAAGAGCCCCCACATGTCTGTGAGCCCTTGTGAGTGTGTTTGGAGGCTTTTTGTTCATCATTTTGTGGGATATTGCAAGGAAAGGAGGGAGAGGATCAAGCTTGAAGAGTTGGGGAGCTTAAATCTGTTGCTACTTCATCAAGGGAGTCTTCTTGAGGTAATTTTCAGAGCCAAACTTCGTGTTTTGTGTTGATGTGCCAAATATAGGGTTTCTTCTTGCATTTCTTAGCTTGAATTGGAAGTATGAGAGGTCCCATGGAGATATGGAACCTAGATCTGGACCTTAGCAGGTCCAGGAGACCCCATATGTCAAGCTTTATGTCCATTCTTTTGAGTTAGAAGCTAAACTTGCCATATTAGAGGTTGTTTCTTCAAAATAAGCCTTGTATGCATTGCATGGCAACCAAGACTGAGACTTTACGTGACAAATAAGCTTGGGAAGGCTAGATCTATGTATGTATGGAACGGATCTGACCGCAAAAGCCAGTTTTAGCTGGTGCATGGCATGGACTCGCCGAGTCTGAAGAACAGACTCGACGAGTTGCTTGAAGATTGCCTTTGAGACCACCCTGTGTGTAGTCCGGACCGAGTTGTGGGGCGACTCAGTGAGTCGCAGAGAGTTGGAAAGGTTTTGACAGGTGGACCGAGTCAGGTTGGGACTTGCCGAGTTGAACTTCGACTCGGCGAGTTGAGTCGCGGTGGCCCTGTGATTCAGGCCCAGGAGGAACTCGTCGAGTCGGGGGAGTACTCAACGAGTCAAAAGGGAAAAACCTTGATAGTTGATTAAAATGCATAGACTCGCCGAGTCACTAGTGTGCACTCACCGAGTCCAGTCCAAATTGACTAAAGACTGTTGACCAAGTCAACCTATGTTGACTTGATAAGGATGGCCCACCTTTGTGGTACAAGTAATAATTATAGATTTATAATATCATAGGAGGATTTCAGCTCGAGGGATCGAGCCCGAGTGATTCCAGGATTCACGATTAGCGACTTAGCGAGGCATACGAGGTGAGTCTTCTCACTATACTGTACCCGGAAGGGTTTTGACTGTGTGACCAGAAGGTTGAATATGATATGAGATATATGCCTTATGTGTTAAGTTATTCGTTATATGTGCCATGTATGATATGTTTGATTTAGGCCGGAAGGCAACATGATATGGGCCGGAAGGCGTGGTCATATGGACTGTAAGGTTGACGTGGGTAGGACCGGAAGGTTTACCCAGTCGGGACGGAAGTCCCCTGAGACACATGGACCGGAAGGTCAAGGCCTGGAAAGGCGTATGTGCGTAGGTTGTATTTTGGGGAACTCACTAAGCTTTATGCTTACAGATGTTGTATTATGTGTTTCAGGTACTAGCGAGGACCGTGGGAAGGCGTCAGCGTGACCGTACACACACTCGGGGAAACCATTTTGTTATCTTTTGTTATGTAATCGGTTGTGACTAAATTGTTACATTGGAATCTAAACTTATTACTCATTTTTGATGATTGTAAAAATGAAAAGTTTTGGTTGGAATTTTATGACGTTACAGTATTATTAGAGTTGAGATACATATTTGGTACTTGGGTGTAAGGAATGTTATACTTTTATATGGCTAAATGTTGTTCTTTGATCAGGTAGTTATAAAGGCCGTTATTGATTATAGCATGGAATATACAAGTGACGTATATAGTTAAGATGAGATTTGTTCATCTTATGTGTTGATAGTTAGACATCTAAGGCACCTTATTAAATGTTGAATAATAAATGAGATCGATTGTGATCTATATCTCATGTTCAACATGATGTCTATAAAGGGATAACTGGTAAACTTATCTTATACATCAATTGGAGCTTTGAAATTTTTGGGGATTGGATGATGTTGAATGGGATTTCGTCATGTGTTGTTAGGGGCAGTGAAATCTTGCTATATGTTCACCATTTTCTACCTCAATTTATAATAAGTCATGTGCAAGTGGGAGATTATTGGATATATATGCTCAATAATCATGTTAAAATGATATTTGTTAATAGCATATGATCCTAAAGGGTCACCCCAATAATAAGTTATCTCAAATATACTATTTCTTAGAGTTTGATTCTTGATATATATATATATATATATATATATATATATATATATATATATATATATATATATATATATATATATATATATATATATATATATGAGGGGAGTGGGAGAGAGAGAGAGAGAGTTATGTGCATTATTTTATATATAAAATGGTTTCGGTATATAAATTAAATATACATAAATTGGATACATAAAATAATGAAATAGAAGTTTGATTCTTCTTCTTCTTTTTGGCTTTAAAACCGAGAACTAGTACATTGACTAGTTCTTGGTACTTAATGTTTATTATAATTGGAACAACATACTTTTGAAGAATGTATTCTTCAAACTTATTAGGTATCGTCATAAGAAGATAGTATATGGACATTTTAGTGGCTTGAAAGTGTTTTAAGCTCCCTTTCTCTATGTATAAAATTCATCCAAACTCTCTGTTATTTTGTTTGTTAGAACCGTAGGTTTACAAGAGGATAAAGCGAGAAAGTTAGACTTGTTTATGCATAAAGATGTACACTTTATTTATAGCCTTTTATCAAGATAAGCATGGCACCTAAAAGTGGAAAACTTATTAGGAAAGGATTTATATTAAAGTGTTTAGGTGGATTTCATTTCATCATTGGATGCTTGATAAAATCCATGTATATCCCCTCTATCCCTCTTTACGTCTTAAACTAGGTAAGACATGTAGAGAGATGTGATACTTGGAATAATCTCGTTTAAGGAAAAATTGTTCATTTTCCTTAATGGCATAAGAGCTTATTAATATTATAAGTGGAACTATTATTTGAGATAACTTGGTTATTATTGGTGCTAAGATTTAGAGGAGTGTGCCATTTGTGATCTTGTCATCACTCCATCAACTTCCAACCTCCCTTAAGGAATCAAAGACTTCAACAGTTGTAATTCTTTATTTCTATGGTTCTATTAATCTTTCTATACATGAAAAATGATCCTTGGTGGGATAAAATACTTCTATGTTATTTGAAGTTTACAATGCATTCGTAGCTAAATGTATCGTTTTGAATCCAAAATTTGAATAAATTCCAATAGTTCTCTCTACCAACAAGTTGGGGTTTTCTCTTTCAATTCATCGTTAGATGCCTCACTTTGTGCACTGTTGGTCTAGAAAAGGGACCAAAAGACTTCATTATGGTCACCTATGGATTTTTTATAGGATTTCCAGTAGATTACACATCCTTTATTTGTCCTAAATTTCTTCAAAGTCTCTTTGTCACTCTCCATGCCCACGAATATTTGAATGTCCCATTTAGTGTCCAAGGCTTCCAAATAATCACTATTTACCGTCTTCCTAATCCTTCCATAATAAAGATATCTCAATCTCAATTCAAATTCATTGGTCAGATACCATAGGTTATGATTTGATTCGTTGAATTCTCGAATCCTCTTCTTGATGAATATAAATCGACTCTTATCATACCAATCCCATCCATGGATTTTGACATAAATCGGCTCCACCATCACCTAATTTGATGACGAGTAAAAACGACAAATCTTCAAAAACCTAATGCCAACTCACCAAACCGGTAGAAGGAAAAGAATGCATCATTTTCAACTAAAGTTGAAGCTGACTACAAAACTGATACTCAAGTTGAAAATGAGGGAAATGAATTGGATAGGAGTCTCAATGAAAATCATGTAGATGAAAATCCTAAGGATGACACCACCACCTGCAAGAATTGATGGGTTACAAGGACACTTAGACAATATTAAGGGACAATGGAAGCAACGTAATTTTGATCCTCAAAAAGCCTGAAAAGCAGATCTATGAACAACGTATCAATTGCAACTTTAATTATGCAAGAATACGTACCTTTTAGTTATTGAAACCATCGTATATCCTTGATTGATTGATGAGTGCATAAAGTACAACGTAGAACTCCTCTTTCATAGTCGCACCCAAGGTACTCAGAACAACAACATCTGACTCTTGGATTTTGATACGAAATTAAAGTTTTTTTTTCACAAAAACCAGCAACGGAAGACTTTAAAAATCACAAGTTTATTTTTAGTTCATAGCAAAAGCGAACCATCATGAATCCATTTATAGAGGTTAGAATGAAATAAAACTAACAATTGGATGTTTTAGAGATAACCTTTGAAGCCTTTGAACCCACTTGGTTTTGGGGTGTTGATGAAGATAACAAAAGATCAAAGTGTATGATCTTCTCTACAAGTATCCACTATCAAGAGTAAGGCACTTGGAATGCTAGTTCCTTATTGTATTCTTGAGTGTCTTACACCTTTAACATTTTAAGTGCTTAACTCAATTAAGCACTAAAGGGAACAACTCAAGAGATCTTCTAAACCACCAAACTAACTTCAAAAGAGAGAGAGGGAGAGAAGTAGAAAATCCACGATTCTAGAGAGAAAGAAAGGAAGAAAAAGAGCTACACTCTTGCCAAAAATCCAATCCTCATGCATCTCTTATATAGCCCATGAAAAGTAAGGCCTAACCATTAAAATAATCTAAAGTAATGGTAGTCTTTAGAAGCATTGGAGACAAAAGGTGGAAGGTTGAAAAAGTAACCTCCTATACCATCATTATGCCTTTTAAAAAGTAAGATTCTTTATTTTTTATAAACTCCAAGTTTATAAAATATAAACTCTGTCTTTAGGTAAAAACACAAAAGAATCCATCTAGTCGAGAATGGTGTGCATTACTTATTAATTCATACCATATGAAATAATTATTAGATTAGGTGTCTAAGCCCATAACTAGTATTGGTATGTACTTGACCCGAGAGTAGCATGGTCCATTTGGGTTGCATGGCACTGTAACAATCTGAAGGATGGATAAATGAGAAAAGGTTATTTATGGTTTATTAATATATTATAAGTTCTAATATACTAATATGAAATCATATTATTTAATTAGTATTTATCAATAATTAATTTAGAATTAATTTTGTGATCAAAATAGACTAATTAAATATAAGGGGTTAATTTGGTAAATCATTCATTCTTATAAAGTGGGCTTATGATCCATAGTTCTTTATGTTGGGCTAAACCCATGTGATAACCCATGAATGCTCCATGGAGGTTTTCACCCATGGAGCATGAGGGATATGGAAAGTTATTAGGGTTTACATGGTGTAACCCTAGTTTGCCACACTATATAAGAACCCCTCTAGCTCATGAAATTGGCACTTAAATGGCACTAGGGAGTTACTAGTGGAAACACAAGAGGGCAAGCCAATTTTATGGGTACAAGTGACCTCTTCTCAAGTTCCTTTATTATTGGTGGTGTTGTGTGATTCCATTTGAGGTGCAACACTTGGGGCACTAAGTTATTAAAGGTCCAAGGCTTTCAACTACACCAAAAGGTATGTCATCTAACTTGTATTTCATGTTGTTTATACTCCATTATATGCTAGTTAGGATGATGCTTTGAAATATTTAATGTATACATGTATAATAGAGAAAACATAGATCCAAAGCATCTAGGGTTGCATGTAAACCATAGGACTGTTAGAATGCACAAAACCCTTCAGTGGTATCAGAGCCTTGGGTTGTTTTCAATTATACTTGATGCTACTTGTTGTTTAAGATTGAAAATCGATTTTCTGCTATTCTGGACATTGGAATCGTCGAGTCCAAGCACAAAATTGACCAACTCTCCGAGTTTGTTCTTACACTCGACGAGTTGTTGCTCCAGAATGTAGATATTCGAGGTTTTTGGCTGGAATTGGACTAGTATCATTATCCTATGATATTTTTGAACTTATAAACCTATTTTGTTGTGGTAATGATCATGCTTATCCAATTTAGAAGATAATTGTCAAAGTTTCATGTTTTGCATTAGTTTATATGATTATGCTAATTACATGAAATTTGTTTGATATGAATGATCTTGTTCATATGAGTTTAATCTAGATGATGGACATTATTTGACATCCTTGTTAGTTTATTTGATGATCTTTATGGCCTTTAATGCACTCCATAACTTGTCCTCAATTTATGGAAAATGAAAAGTTTTTCTTTTAAAGAATTCATTAAAATCATAGGTTATGGTGTTGAAGAGTCTTTTTCCATAAATGGTTTTTATGAACTCCATAAATTGTCCTCAAGTTATGAATTTTCAAGAGTCTTTTCATTGAAGCTTATATTAAACTCATATGTTATGGATTCCAAAGGTTTTTGAATAGTTCAAAACTTGCCCTCAGGTTTTGGAATTTTTAAATGTAGAGTCTTCTTTTGACACATTTAGTTCCAAACCCTAGAATTTTAAAAGTTTAAAATTCAACCTGTAACCTATTATAATATTATAGGTTTAATATATATATATATATATATATATATATATATATATATATATATATATATAAGAGTAAAGTCAGTCTTACCATTAGTAGGACTCATTCACGAAGCCGGTTTATAAGGGGGGTATAAGGTTATTTCCTATAAAATGACAGTTTAATGGGTGTCCAATCTCACCCACCGCTTCCTTGACTGGTGTAGGGTCGTTAGCCAAATGGATAGGATAGGACTCTAATTCTCCCTTCATTAAAAGTAGAATGATAAATATAAAGTAATTGAACACTTATAAATTCTCAAATCTTAGTTACTTAGGAAAATTATGGTGCTAACCCATGAAATTGCACTTTGCACCTTGTTGAGTCATTAGTGGAGCGTGTGTGGTTAACCAGCACATTAATCTAGACTAACAGTGCGTGGAAAAGGGTAGCCTGATGTTAATCATAGATCAATGGAGTGTGTGTGGTTAACCAGCACATTTATTAGGTGGTTGTAACATTGGGTGTACCAAACGAATTTGCATGGTTATTCACACCTTATTTGTGATCCTCAGCATCCCAGTTACGAACTTGAAGGGCACAATAGAGATTTAAACATGTCATTGAATAGTTCGACGAATCTCAAAGGTTCTGGGAATTTCAGTCCATTAAAATCCTAATGTTCAATTTCGTTTTTCATGATGGAAATTGATAAATCGTCATTTACCTACCCTCAAATAGTTTACAATCGGATTACAGCATCCCTCTTCCGAATTGTAAATTATTGTGTTGGTTCCTAGCCTTAATATTTCATTTGCGTGTTATATTAAGGACTTAAATCAACTAACTTGAATTTCACCCATTGTAGATGTCTAGTTCAGACAACTATGGTCTTCCCAAATCTTTTGGAATAATCATTCCTCTTAAAGATGATGTTCCACGGTTGCATCATGGAAGTCATACTTCACTTCCTTCACCTCCTCTAATAATTCTCCCTAACCCACAAGTTCTTGGTCCCTCAAAGCCCTATTGGCAGGAAGGAAAGTTTGTATGTGCTCACTTCTTGGAGATGAAGTTACATATTGGCAAGCTTGGAGAGTCGGGTGTCGAAGTCCCAAGAAAGTAGGTTGTTGATCAGGTTCTTCAATCACTTCCTGAGTCATATAGTGAGTTCATTAAGGACTACTATGTGACATACCATGACATGAACTTTATTGATCATACCTATTTGCTTGTCGTTTTGAATCAAGAATGATTTGGCGCACTAGAAAAGCAAATTTGATTGGAAGATCTACTCCCCAAACTTCATGGACATTGACAATGTAAACATTGGAAGTCCAGAAAAGATTTATCTTTCTAAGGGTAAGAGAAAGGCTAAGTCTGAGATTGTCCTGTGTACCATTCCCAAAGAGTCCATATGTTTCTATTACCAAGGGAAGGGGCATTGGTTGCGAAGCTGCCCTGACTACCTGAAAGATTTGAGAAAATGTATAATCAAAAAGTTTGACTCTGCTTCAGGTAAGTCTACTATCCAACTCTATTAAGTTCCTAATTGTTGATTCTTAGTTAATGATGTGACTAGGTCGCATATTGATGTTTTGTAGAATCGAAGTAAACAGAAGGAAGCTTAAAAGAAGAGTATGTTGAATCTGGTCACGAAGATGGATTTCAATCGCATGGTTTGATGGTTGGAATTTTGAGCTGTTGCATAAGAGTTGTGATAGATTGCTTAGAAATATGTAGTAACATAGTGTTCATATAAAATTGCATTGTAAGGAAAAGTTTTTCCACATTTTTATAAATAAATAAAATTTTGTTCTATTTTTTTATTATATCTCCTTGCAATGGCAATTGTGAAAATTGATGTTTGTGTATTTCTATGTAAGCAATATGAATTTGATTCTTTCATTTGTGATAGTGTCGAGAAATTGCCAAATAAGGACAGATTTTCATCACCCAAGTTTCAATTGGACAGAAACTTGGAATCATGCAAGTTGTATTGTATGATGAATGAGATTTTTCATCTTTAGTAAATTAAGATTGATTCCTTGTTTACATGTATATGTGAGTCAAGTGAAGTACTAGGGAATCGGGTACACTAGGTGTGTGTTGGTCAAGATCCACCACACGGATTGATAAGACTGTTCGTCATGATTTACTAAAGTTTAGATGTAGAGAGAAAAACTTGAGTAACACACCTGACCAAATGTTAGTAAAAGTGGTATTGCGGAATAACGTTTGACTCTGGAGTTTTCTAAATATACTTTTCATTTGTTCTGGAACTTACTTCTTCTTAGTTTTGAGTCTGGAATGTTGTCACAAAAATCTTCGTCGGAATCCTTGAAAATTGGTTTCTCTGGAATTGTTTTAAAATATTCTACTCCGGAAATGAAATGCTTTTTAGCTCCAAAACCTCAAAGTTTCCCTCCGGATTGTTCAAATTTCGGACCTTTTCTTCAAGTCACCATGATCCGGAATACACCTCATTACCCTCTGGTTCTCAAACTGTCCATAATCAATTATCCGGAAGTCCAAGGGTTCATAAGTTGAAACGTTTTCATAATGGTAACTTTTGAGGATCCTTATCGCGTCTTCCTTGAAACTCGCACCACGATTGCATGTTCCAAAAGCAACTATTACATCGCCATTTAGGGTTTCCATTTTACGCTATCATCCATCCCAACCTTTCCTATCCCAAGTCAACTCACCCCCCAAAACGGATAAACATTAAATGCAACCCATTTTTGCTTCGGATCCTCATCATTACTATTCCTGACCCGACCCATTTCACTCACCTATATAAACACCTCAAAACCCTCATTCACCTCTTTACGTGTTCAAACTCTAAAAAATTCCCAAATCCTCTATGTTCATCGTGTTCTTCAAGCTCTCATAATCCTTCATCAATGGCGTCGCAATCTTCTTCTTAAAAACTTGTTGCAACTGCTTCAACACCCAATAAATCTGTCACCAAGAAGAAATCTTCCAAGGAATCTTCATCCTCACACTCATCTAAGCCTTTTTTAGAGACACAACCCAACTTTTCTCAATGAATCCCATGGATTTTGATGAACTGATTAGAGTGATGATTGAGTCCATCACTCATTATCCCATATCTTTCCAACTTACCAGAATCCCAGAACCTCCTCTACCACTCAATATTTTGCACATGGCCTTTACAAGAATCAAGATTAACAATGGAATTCTCGAAACAAAGATCACAAGTGATAGAGTTGTGCCCATTCACAAATCCACATTCCTCAAGGCTATCGGCATCGATGAAAACCCTGAAGGATTCAAGGTTCAAGAACTAACCACTGAAGAATTCCAACAATTCCTGAATCACATTCGGTACAATCAAGACTAGAAAGCCAAGCACTTCATTAAGTTGGTAGTTTCAGGACTTCAGACAGTGTTGATGCATTTCATCATTCGAGGGTTGTCCAAAAAGCATGGTGGTACGGACACCCTGAGCAAGTATTGGCTGTATGTGGTATACAACATCTACTCTGAACGCAGCAACGCAGTCGATCTTCCGGAAGTATTATGGTATGATTTCAGAAAGTTTGCAATCAAAAGGAAGAAGAATGAAATCTCAAGCCCTAGATTTTGGGCCCTAACAATCCAAAAGCTCTACAAGGAGAGATCTGAACCTATTCCGATTTGCACCATTCTAAAAGAGTTATATCTAACCTTTAAAACTGTTAAGCACTATAGAATTCTGAACCAATATTCCTTTGGTCCGGTTAGACGTCTTCCAGACCACATGTTGGCCTTAATTCCTTCCAGATCAATTCACTTGAAACAACACCTAGAGACTTCTGTTGTGTTTGACCCAACACAACATGCCCCTGTCTCTGTTGAGCCCACTCCAGAGGAGGCCAATCCCTCTGTGTCAGGTGGAAAGATCAAAAAGTCTACCAAAAGGAAGACTTCTCCCACTATGTCAAAGCCTAAAAATAGATCCAAAGTTAGTTCTTCCTCTTAACAAGAAAGAACTCATGACATTCAGGATGACTCTAGCCGTCCGAAAACCCCACCAACCCACTGATGCGAGGTACCCCTCGATGTTTCAAAACCACATGCACACACCCATGGGGAGTCCACACATAATCCACCCTCACCTTCTTAAAAAGGTGATGTCAGTGTTGAACAAAGTTCCTTCCCCCTGGAACAAACCCACGAGTCACATTTGCTATCCCATCTTCTTCCACACACACACACACTCTGGAACCCCTGTTCCAGACCCCAAGAATTCTGAGGATGGAGTTGTCCCTCCAACCTCAGGTGCCTCAACTGGTCTGATACCCTATAAGGGTACAGAACGACCAAGTGTTAATGATCCTTTGTGGGAAGATTTTGTGAATAGGGCTCATTATCGGCATCCAGAGCTTACTAGATCACAAGTGGAGTCCACTTTGATTGTAATGAAGAAGAGAGCAATCCAGAGCAATTGATGAGAATTAAATTCTCTAAGATCATTTAGATTCATAACAGATTTAGACAAACACAATAAAAGCAAAGAACACGGGATGAATCAAACAAAAGCTGAATGATTAATATGCTCCACCTCAGAAGAGCTCGATAACGAACTTTAACTATAGATGTGTACTAGGGTTACAGTATAATCAGAGAATGATGCATGCATGCATCTAATATAGTAAACCCTAATATCATAAACACAGCTGGATAGGCCCAGAACCGTGATAACAATGGACCGAGGTAACAAGCCCAATGATGCAATTCCTAGACTCAAGAATCTCCCCTTTACGTCAATTGAGGCGAGAGATCATTTCGGTTGAGTGAGAGTAGATTTCTTCATAGTCTTGAATAGCTTCGGTATGATGGATAGAAGAGTGTGATGGAAGTCAATATACCACCAAAGCATATCTGAATTTTTTTTCTTATCAGCATCACTGTTTTGACTACACCTGTGAATGATGTCAAGAATGTGCTCCAGACAAGTAGTGGAGAATAGGTGTTTGTCATCAAGAGCGAACAAGCACTTTTGGACTTCGGCTCTGGTGAACATGACTGAGTGATACTTCGGGTCAATCCTACCCATCTGTATCTTGTTAACGTCACTTGCCTTCCCAATTGGTTTGATTGTAGGCTTCTTACTTAAGGCAGAGGCAATCTCTTGATCCATCTTGGCAACCTCATGAATGTAAGCAACTAAAATTCACTTGATGTGATCGATGATAGGCTCGTACTGTAGTTGATCAGTTAGCAAAATGTTGTTCGGGAGGATCCAGTCGTGTGAGTATAAGTTTGGCACATCAGCAAGAGAGATCATACGAACCGAGTTGTCAGAGCCTTGGGTCATCCTGAACTTCACATTATAAAATTCCCCTCTGTAGTTGGTTTTAATACCTTGATCATTGTGATCTTTTGTGTGCTCTAGTTCAAGTACTATGGTTGAGAAAATGTGAGATAGTAGTCAATTAATTCTCGGTCAACCTTCGTGTTAGGAGAGGGAATAGTTGCGATTTGTTCAAAGCAATGAAACACGAATGCCTTTCAGGTGATATGCATGTTGAACTGAGAGTCTCGCGAATTTTCATGATCAAACGAGATGCCCGGTTCAAGCCAATGAGTGCTAGGAGACTCGATTGCTTCATTTAAGAGTTTCTCCAATGACCAAAAAGGAAATAGGGTTTTTCTACTTTCCAATGCATCTTGAGCTTCTTTTCGTTTTCTTTCCCTCTCTTCTTCTTCTCTTGCGATGCGAATATTTTCATCAAGCTCTTGGTCACGTTGCTTTATTTTGAGAGCTTATTATTCGGATTCTTTCTCATCACTATCATCGATTATCTTTTTTCCTTTGTCCTTCACACTAGAACCCGAAGCTTCATTAACCTTCGGTTCTGTGGTGACTTTCAGTTGTAAAGAGATTTGAGTAGGTTTTCTTGATGGAGGTTGTGGTGGTTGACCCTGACGTGCTTCTCCCATTGTTTCGGAGGGACACCAGTCTCCAGAACACCTTCTATACGGATTAACATGTCAACAGTAGGTCTCAGCTTCTCACCCAAGTGTCTTCAGATGGTGAGAGTAAGAACCAAATCATGTGCCTCTAGGAGATTGGATAGAATAAAGTGCACATCACCAACACAACTTTTGATAACTGCTCTCTCAGACTTGAGAGCATTAATTTCCTTGGCCGCCTGATTGAGCTTCAAGGTCTAAGACTTAATATGTGTGGTCTTTAGGGAGAGTTCATCCATGACTTTGTTTTCCAAGGCAAGATCAGCCTGGAGTTTATCAAGACGGGCAGTGACTAATGTTTGAAGCTCGGTGTTGTCAGACTTGATGCTTTGGCGTACTTCTTCAAAATGCTTCTTCTCAGCTTGAATCGTTTTGGTGACATTCTCAACAGAGGCATTAATAGTTTTGACGTTCTTTTGAGCAGCCGCCTAAAGATAATCTAGAAAGTGATTAGCATCAAAAATTAGTTTTTCAATGCTTTCAGTCACTTTCTTGCATTCGTTTGTTGATTCTTCAACAACGATGGTTGCTTTCTGGCAAGAGGAGGTGGAAGCTTCAATGACTTTTGTAGCTTTTGAAATAGAGGAGTCGTGCTCCTTGACAAAAGTTGCCAACATAGCTAGTAGTCTCTGAGTAAGTCTTTCTTGGAGTGGAAATGGAGAGGAAATCATCTTGTCAAGTTTCTCGTTAAGATCCTTTAAATGTTGTTTTGCTACAGGAGCATCATCATCATCATCGCTTTGAACTCTGTAGGGGCTATAATAGAAGGAATCAAAGTCAACACCCTCCCCGCCGAGAACGGTGTCAGATTTGTTTGAGATAGGTGGAGATAGAGGTTTAGAGGTAACCGGGGTTTCGGTCCCTGAAGTATGTGCCCCCGTATTAGATACGTTGACACGAACTTGAGGTTCAGTTGTAGTAGTGGTGGTGGTTGTAATTTCAGTGAATAAGGGGGTTGGTATTGGTATCGAAGTTGCAGCTGGAGAAGAGATTGGAGGAGGGCATAGAGCAATTGTGATAGGAACAGAGCGAGTAGGAGAGGAAGGAGGTGAGTTTCGGTTAACCTGATGAGTCAGTTGGAGGCGAAGCTCCTCGGAGCAAACTCTCATGTTGAGAATCTTCACTACCGCTTGACTCTTGTTCAGGTTGTTGGTCATAGGGAAGCTAGTCTGAATCACTTGAAGACTGAGCCTTAGGCTTGTGCGCCTTCTTCTTGATCTTTAGCTTCTTAGGAGCGAACGTAGCTACTTGTTCTGACTTTCTCTTTTTAGGCGTAGTAGCTTTAGATGATGGTCCTTCCTTCTCACTTTTTGGTTGATCAAACTTCTTCCCTCGTTCTGCTGGTTTATCAGCAACATCCAGCGATCTTTGCATTTCGGGGTTAGCTGCCTCAGTCCCGTAGGAGGAAACTTCTTGTATTCACTAATGATCTTGCTTTCCCCAAAAACACAGTTGTACATAGTCTCAGGAATTGAACCGATGAACAGAAATTTGGTTAGATCGGTGACAATAATCTTTGTCGTGTGAAAAGTGGTGATTGATGACATCAAAGAGCCTGCCATTACTTGAATGTTGAATTTCTCCATTGCCCGTTGAGTAACCAAGGTCCAAAACCTACCACATGAGATTTCGGAATGATGAGAAGTCGAGTTTAGGCTTTGTACCACTTGAGTCTAGAGAATAGACCCATAGTCCAAGTTGATCCCATAGTAAAGGTCGTAGAGGAGAGTCATAAATGCTTTGCTTGCCCCGTCAGACCCTGCAACCCTCTCCAATAAGCCCTTGAAAAGAAGAGTAAATAGACCATTCCATTGTGGAGGAAGTCATGACTTCTTGAATTTTTGTCACTGTTGTAAGAACTTTGGTGTACCCCCATATCGTAAAACATGGTGAAAAGTTGAGTCGTCCTAATCGAGTCTATGTTGATCATGGAATCGTTGAGGACTAGCCTTAGCAATGAGCAAAACCTAAACTTTTAAATCAAACTCTTCTTATCAAAAATCTCAAAGAAAATCCTCACCTTGGCTTTGTCGTATGAAGCCAATGAATAAATTTGAGACAAGAGAGACATCGGAACAGATTCAACCTGGGTGAGGGCAATCACGATTGGCGAATATTTGAGGCATTCAATGTCACAAGTAGAAATTTTGTGTCTTGTAATCACTAAACTCAAGTAAAGGTTGAATCAAAAACTTAAGAGCATGTGTGATACCTATTATTATGACATCAAAAACTTCAAACAAATACATCGTACAAGTACTACAAATGGTCATCAAGAAATTGGAAACCCTAGAAGTTCTCGTTTAAGTCCATTTTGGACTGGGACTTCCTTATTGGACCCAAATGGACCAATAAGCTTCCAATTTGACTATCATGGGCTTAGAACCCTTATATGGGCTCTAATTGGACCCACATTTATTTATTTCAATATTTTGGGCCATGTTGGGCCTAGAATGAAATGAATTAAAAACTTTGATCCATGATTAACCTAAACTAGCCAACAAAGTATAAAAATCATATTATATTTTTTTAGGTTAAAAACTCATCTAACTTAAACTTTACATGGGCTTGAGGGCATTGAAGCCCAAATTTTCTTTTTTTCCTTTCACATTCTCGGCCCAAGGCCCAAGTCCAAGAAGAAATGGAGAAGTGTTGACTATTTGCATGCCACCTCACAATTAACCAAAGGATTTCCATGCAAATGTTCCATGTTTCCATGCATATCACCTCAAGGGTCTATTTCTCTCTTCTCTCACTCACTCTCAGCCGAAACACACACACACATACACAAATATCTCACAAATTCTCTCTAGAATACTCAAGAACACATCCTTCCTCTCCACTCAAAAATCTCGAAAATTAGGAGGCTTTCAAGAGGATATTTCCACAAACTCTTCATCTAAGGTAAGTTAATGCTTGGATCCATGCTTTGGACTCTTCCTTATCTTCAAAAATCTCCTCTTAACTCTCATGAAATCATAAACTTGTGTCTTAGAACTCCATAAACTCGAATTCATCATCAAAGGGTGCTAGGGTCAAAAATCACCAAGCTTTCTTCCATCCTTTCTTCAAAAACCGAATCAACATCCAAAGAAGAGCTTCATACCCCCTTATTTTCGGTTTTTATAAGTTTTTGTGGGGGAGAATACAAACAAAGGTGTAGATCTATCATTATGTGTATGCTTTGTATGATTTATATGCTTATATGTGTGTTTGGTATGATTATGATGTTGGATCTAGTCATAAATCACTAAAAACCGAGATATACTTTATGTTAAATGATACTAACATAAAACATACGACTATATACAAAGTATACCAAGAAAAATAACTAAGTGGCTTAACAATACATACTTTGGGCTAAAAACTCATTTTTTTGACATAAATGTTAAAAATACAAAGTTGAAGGGCCCAAAATGAAATATTTCGAAATCTGATGGGTGAGATGAGTCAAAACAGTTTCCATAATGTATTTTCTGAAAATATACTCTTTTGGAGGATTAAAAACATAAATTTCAAGCTTAATGGGCTAAAAATGACAATTTCGGCCCAATAGGGCCCATTATGCGAAATTTTCTATTTTGGAGGGCCAAAACTGTGTTTTTCTGTAAAACAGTGGACTACTAGTGTTACAAGTACTTTTCAAAGGTTTAAAATGCTTACCAAAGTTGCAAAAAATTTTCCAATTGGGGCCAAAATTGTAAAAACTGCGAAAAAGAGGGGTTATAACCGAGAAAACTGCAATTTCAGGGACTTAAACTGTTTTTAATGAAAAATATGCTGAAAAATATTAATTTCAATAATTTTTGGTGTTAAAATGTCAAGAAAAATGATTTAAGGACCAAACCGGAAAGTTATTTAATTAGAGGGTTGAAAAAGTAAATTTTACAAACAATGAGGGGCTGAAAAATAGAAAACTTTCAAGGCTAATTCAATACACGCAACTTGATCAAATATTGACACCGCGACTACCGACACAATACACAACAATACCAAAAATCGTTGTTAAACGAATTGATTCGGTCTCGAATCAATAACAAATCCAAAACTATTAACACTACAACGCTCAATACACATATGGAACTCTCGGAACTCTATGCTCTCGTGGAATTACTCAATACATCGACGTACATTCCTTAGGCCCAAAAGTTGCAAATCATGCTTGTTGAGCCTAGCTAGCCCGATGACATGATCTTTAGGCCCAAAGGATACTTGCTTACATGTAGTTGGGTCTAATACGACTTAACCGCGTGTAAAAGGACTTTCAATGGAAATCGTGCTACTGGTCCCCAAGGGTCCTTCGGTGCTGCTAGTAAAGTCGGGAACTCACGATTGCGGGTTGGGCTTCGGGCCCTTCGCAATTGCAATGGTCTTGAACGACGTAGGGAAATACCGAGGGCTTCGCACCTTCTCTTTTTCTCTTCGATCGTGGGACTACACAAGTCCGGGAGGATTGAGTTGTGTGAATAAGTGCGAGTGACGCCTAAGGGATCGCTAGTACGGTTGTCGACTGGACGTTTTCATTAACGGATGTTACAACAATTCACCACCCACTGTATACTCAATGCCTCCGGAGCTCAACGAATACCTCTAACGTAATGAAACAATAACACATAAACTAATTAAAGCAAAGTGATAGGAAAACGTCGGGTTTTCCTAGGGTCTTCAACTAGTACACTTACGAACTACATGCCGAATTTCACAACTCGTACGCTTACATCTATAGAAAACAAACAAGCATACTCACGGATCATCACGTATTTTTTTTTACGCTATACTATTTTCAGAAAATATCGGATTTTCTGGCGGTTTTCAAAACAATACAAACATTGGATTTTAAACATTACTTATGATCTCACCAACATTTCATATGTTGACGTTTTTCCAAAATACTTGTATTCTCAGGTAACAGATAAGTGAAGAAAGGATTGTACTCTATGATTGATTTGCGGTTGATTAAGTAACAATGAACAATTTATTTTGGGGATGTAATATTTTGAGACAATGTAATGGATGTAAACGTTACCAGTTGTATTATTCCAATGCTTGGTGATGTATGATGTTATGTTTCATGTATATTCATTGTAATGGTATTCAATTGAGTCACAACAGCCCTCGGACGTTTCCGCCGTCTGGTTCGGGGGTGTGACAGGTTGGTATCAGAGCTTTGTTTATAGTGAACTAGCATATCTAGCCACACATTGATATGCAACTATAAACCAAAAAGAGGGACTAACATAACTCTGAACAAAACAAGTAAATAAAACACCCTTGCTTGCATTAGAAATAGGAACATAACGCCGAATCAAACAAAAATAATACTAGTATCTCGGTTAAATTCAGGACTGTTCTTAGTGGTACCAAGGAGTGGATGTAGCCTGATCAACTACACTCTCTCCAAAGTATAACTAACACACGTCCTGATGAGATCGGGATAGCTAGGGAACCTAAAACTATACCCTTCTACCACCGTGAAGAGAACGCCTTTTTAGCTTGTGCAATAGCGGTAGAGTCATAGGAAAGTGATAGCTTATTCGTATACTTTCTCCCAGTCTTCATGGAGGGAGAGCATCAGGGCATTCAGTTTCACCAAGCCCTAGGGGCACACGGGATACTCGAAGACGAACCAGAAGGGAATCAAGAGGGAGTCCACGGCGTTGAACCTGACGAGTACATGGACACCGACTACGAGTTCGAGGAGACCGACGATGACATGGAGGAGGATCAGGCCCCAGACGTGGATCACGTCTCATCTCCTGTTAGCGAAGTGCAACCGGATCACCACGTCCCCCCAGTGAATCCCGCAAGGGAGAATCGCTCCCCAGAAGCCGAGATTGCCGACTTGCGGCAACAACTATTCACCATGGAAGCATGTGTCGTGCAAGCAGAGCATGAGAGGGATGAGGTCATTGTAGACATGACTGAGATGGCTCAGCTGTTGGCTCAGCACTTCGGCATATGATTTCACCGTTATAGTAGGACGCAGCTCATCGCAGTTAGGGATAGACTTATCTTAGTAGGTCATTAGGAACTATGCTATGTACCCCGACCCTATGTTTAAGTGACTACACTACTCAAAGAGTCGTTATGTTGTCGAACTAGTATCACTCATGTATGCTCTACGAGCAAAATTTTCATGTATCAAATGCGGATAATATTAATTAAGTTTTACGTGTTTTGTTACGATATTACCAATTGCTATGTGTTGAAAAATTATGATTGATTGGTCAATAGTAGTAGTGTTTAAGTTCGTACCATGCACCTAGTCAGTAGGATCACGACCTCACAGAAACCACATACCCTCAACATCTTTCCGTTTTGTGACAGAAAGATGCCTCTCCGACCTACTCGCGGAAACCCAGGACCAACCCCACCTGAAGTTGACTCAGCCGCGTTCTAGGCAGCTGCATCTGTAGCAGTCACTGCAGCGATTGCACAAATTCATCAAGGGAACAATGGAGGAGTCAATGGACAAGGAGCCGGAAGTTCGAACAACGGAATGAATCAAGGACCCACCAAGACATGTACCTACAAGGACTTCACAAACGCCAAACCACGAACTTTTAACGGCACTGGAGGGATGATCACTCTGAAGTGATGGATCGAGAAGGTGGAATCGGTATTCGAGATATGCGATTGTCCTAAGCAGATGAAAGTAAAGTTCGCGGCCTGCACTCTTGTCGATCAAGCGCTCACCTGGTGGAACGGACATGTAGAATCCATGACGCTCCCTGTAGCCAACTCTATGTCGTGGGCAGAGATGAAAGAAATGTTAATGGCTGAGTACTGCTCACGAGGTGAAATACAAAAGATGGAGCAAGAGCTATGGAACCTCACTGTGCAGAATGCGAATATCGATGCCTACATCTCGAGATTTAGCGAACTATCTCTATTGTGCCCGGGTATGATCACCTCGGAAGGAAAGAAGATTGAGCGATTCATCTGGGGACTAACATCACCAATTCAAGGGAATGTGATAGCTGCAAACCCCGAAACATTTGACAGTGCGAAAAGATTAACAAAGAAGCTGTATGACCATAACAACAAGAAGGGAGAGAAGCCAGTGGAGACTGAGAAGACGAAGGAAGGTGATGACAAGAAGGGAAAGAACAATAAGAGGAAGGGGCGCCAGGGCCCCGACACCTCCAAGAAGCAGCAGACAGTGGCGGTTAATGTCGTCACCGCACCGGTTCCAGCCACACCACATGCTCCAGCCTCAACTACTTCAAATGCTTCCAGACCTTATTCCGGTAATCTTCCCAAGTGCAACAAGTGCGGTTTCCATCACAATGGAGAATGCAAGGATTTTCAGTGCACCAATTGCAACCGAAGAGGACACACTGCAAGGTACTGCAGGACTTACCCTCCCCATAACCAAAATCAGGGAACCAACAACAACAACCATCGCAGCAACAACAACATCAATGCCGGTGGCAATAACGCAGGGCCTAGCCACACCTGCTTCGGGTGTGGGAGGACTGGACACATCCGCCGAGACTGCCCTAACAACAACAATTTAAGAAACGGAGGAACAGGAAGGATGTTGACCATGGGTCAAGGTGAGGCTATTCAGGACCCCTCTGTTGTTACCGGTACGTTTCCCTTAAACCACACTTATGCATGCATCTTATTTGACACCGGAGCGGAGCGAAGTTTCGTAAGCAATAAGTTTAAGCATTTATTAAAACAACTGCCCCAAAAGCTAAATGAAACCTATACGGTAGAAATGGCCAATGGGAAAACCGAATCCACTGGGGAAATCTACACCGGATGTACCCTAACTCTTAATCAACACGTCTTTCGAATAGATCTAATTCCAGTATCAATTAGGAGTTTCGATGTGATCATCGGCATGGACTGGTTAAGCCCCCACAATGCTGAAATTATGTGCCATGAGAAGGCCGTTCGTCTTCGTCTCCCAAATCACGAAACCCTAGTAAGTTATGGAGACAAATCTAGCACGAACCTTCGCCTCGTTTCGTGCATCAAGACACAAAAATATCTACGAAGGAACAATCTGGCGTTCCTGGCTCACGTGGTGGATAAAACCAAGGAGGAGATTAACGTTCGAGACATTCCCGTAGCGTGTGAATTTACGGACGTGTTTCCTGAAGATCTTCTGGGAGTACCCCCAGAGAGACAGGTTGAATTTCGAATCGACCTCGTTCTAGGAGCAACTCCTCTCGCTAAATCACCCTACCGGCTAGCTCCTGCCGAGATGCAGGAATTATCCAGCCAACTCAGTGAACTTTTGGACAAGGGATTTATTCGACCTAGTTACTCGCCATGGGGAGCTCCGGTGCTCTTTGTCAAAAAGAAGGACGGATCTTTTAGAATGTGCATCGATTACAGAGAGTTAAATAAACTCACAATCAAGAACCGCTACCCACTCCCACGAATCGATGACCTATTCGACCAGCTCCAAGGAGCTAGCTATTTTTCTAAAATAGATCTACGGTCCGGATACCACCAACTCAAAGTCCGGGAAGAGGATATTCCAAAAACCGATTTCCGAACTCGCTACGGACATTATGAATTTGTCGTAATGCCCTTCGGTCTAACGAATGCCCCTGCCGCATTTATGGGCCTAATGAATCGAATCTGCCGACCGTTCCTCGACAACTTTGTCATTATTTTTATCGATGACATCCTCGTCTATTCTCGAAGCAAGGAAGAGCATGACCAACACCTTCGACAAGTCCTAGAAACTCTGCGATCAGAAAAGCTTTACGCCAAACTCTCCAAGTGTGAGTTCTGGCTACGGAGTGTGAACTTCCTAGGTCATGTAGTCAGCCAAGATGGAATCCATGTGGATCCCTCTAAGGTCAAAGCTGTAGAAGGATGGGCAATCCCGACAACGCCCATAGAAATTCGTCAATTTTTGGGTCTGGCAGGCTACTATAGCAGATTCATTCAAAACTTCTCTAAGATCGCCAAGCCACTTACCTCGCTTACACAAAAGGGAGTACCATTCAAATGGACAGACAAACAAGAGATTACGTTTCGGACCTTGAAACAAGCTCTCTGTAGCGCACCTGTACTATCTCTGCCTGAAGGAACGGAAGATTTTGTAGTCTACTGCGACGCGTCAAATCAGGGCTTAGGTTGCGTTCTCATGCAACGTGAGAGAGTGATAGCCTACGCATCCCGCCAACTAAAGACGCATGAAGTAAACTATACGACCCATGACCTAGAGTTGGGAGCTGTAGTCTTTGCCCTAAAGATTTGGTGGCATTACCTTTACGGTACGAAGTGCACCGTCTTCACAGATCACAAGAGTCTCCAACACATCTTGAACCAAAAGGAGCTGAACATGAGACAACGAAGATGGGTGGAATTGCTAAACGATTATGAGTGTGAGATTAAGTACCACCCAGGTAAGGCCAACGTGGTAGCCGACGCATTAAGTCAGAAGGAGTACTCTAATCGTCGTACAAAAACTCTCTCCATAACCATTCAATCTCACCTGGTCACTCAAATTGCAGTAGTCCAGTCAGAGGCCATGAAGACGGAAAATAGAGCAAGCGAAGCATTGCGCGGAATGGAAAAGAACCTGGAGGCAAAAGGGAATGGAGTATACTATTTCATGAACCGTATCTGGGTCGCTAAACTTGGAGGGTTTAGAGATGTTGTTATGAAGGAAGCACACAAGACGCGATACTCCATTCATCCCAGTTCAGACAAAATGTACTTGGATATTAAACAACACTATTGGTGGCCTAACATGAAGGCGGAAATTGTGACCTACGTTAGTAAGTGCCTTACGTGCGCCAAGGTAAAGGTGGAGTACCAGAAACCCTCAGGATTGTTACAGCAACCGGAAATCCCCGGAGTGGAAATGGGAGGGGATTTCTATGGATTTCGTGACGAAGCTACCCAAAACGTCGGATGGATTAGACACCATATGGGTAATAATCGACCGAATGACGAAATCTGCCCATTTCCTGCCAATTAAAGAATCGTACAAGATGGAGAGATTGACGCGTTTATACATTCGAGAGATCGTGAGACTCCACGGAATACCAATATCTATCATCTCGGATAGGGATAGTAGGTTGACGTCACGATTTTGGCAATCACTCCATAAGGCGATGGGAACAAACCTCGACATGAGCACCGCTTATCATCCACAAACGGATGGTCAAAGCGAGCGAACCATCCAAACGCTCGAAGACATGCTCCGCGCATGCGTGATAGACTTTGGAAAGTCTTGGGATACCCACCTACCCTTAATCGAGTTCTCATACAACAATAGTTATCATTCGAGCATCAAGGTGGTTCCTTTCGAAGCACTGTACGGGCGTAAATGTAGATCACCGTTATGTTGGGCTGAAGTAGGTGACACCCAGCTAGCAAAAACGCATGGGTCAGACAAAGCACTAACGGGACCGGAGATCATTCGCGAAACCACGGAAAAGATCGTTCAAATCAATGCTCGATTGCAAGCATCGCGTGACCGACAAAAGAGCTACGCCGACAAGCGGCGAAAGCCCTTAGAATTTCAGGTCGGTGATCGAGTATTGTTAAAAGTCTCGCCCTGGAAAGGAGTTATTCGTTTTGGGAAGCGGGGAAAACTAAACCCACTGTACATTGGACCTTTCGAAATCGTCGCCAGAATAGGTCCGGTAGCATACAGACTGCAACTACCCGCAGAGCTAAACGGTGTACACCCCGTGTTTCATGTCTCTAATCTGAAGAAGTGTCTATCAGATGAAACACTCATCATTCCCCTTGAAGAAATCGAAATCAACGAGAATCTCCTGTTCGTTGAAGAACCAATTGAAATCATGGACAGGGAGGTGAAGCGTACTAAGCAAAGCCGCATCCCGATCGTGAAAGTACGGTGGAACGCAAAGCGTAGGCCAGAATTCACGTGGGAACGCGAAGACCAAATGAAACAAAAGTACCCTCACCTATTCTAGCATTCTCAAATCTAGCTTTCAAATAGAATTTCAGGATGAAATTCCCTCTAACGGGGGGATGATGTCACAACTAGAAATTTTGTGTCTTGTAATCACTAAACTCAAGTAAAGGTTGAATCAAAAACTTAAGAGCATGTGTGATACCTATTATTATGACATCAAAAACTTCAAACAAATACATCGTACAAGTACTAAAAATGGTCATCAAGAAATTGGAAACCCTAGAAGTTCTCGTTTAAGTCCATTTTGGACTGGGACTTCCTTATTGGACCCAAATGGACCAATAAGCTTCCAATTTGACTATCATGGGCTTAGAACCCTTATATGGGCACTAATTGGACCCACATTTATTTATTTCAATATTTTGGGCCATGTTGGGCCTAGAATGAAATGAATTAAAAACTTTGATCCATGATTAACCTAAACTAGCCAACAAAGTATAAAAATCATATTATATTTTTTTAGGTTAAAAACTCATCTAACTTAAACTTTACATGGGCTTGAAGGCATTGAAGCCCAAATTTTCTTTTTTTCCTTTCACATTCTCGGCCCAAGGCCCAAGTCCAAGAAGAAATGGAGAAGTGTTGACTATTTGCATGCCACCTCACAATTAACCAAAGGATTTCCATGCAAATGTTCCATGTTTCCATGCATATCACCTCAAGGGTCTATTTCTCTCTTCTCTCACTCACTCTCGGCTGAAACACACACACACATACACAAATATCTCACAAATTCTCTCTAGAATACTCAAGAACACATCCTTCCTCTCCACTCAAAAATCTCGAAAATTAGGAGGCTTTCAAGAGGATATTTCCACAAACTCTTCATCTAAGGTAAGTTAATGCTTGGATCCATGCTTTGGACTCTTCCTTATCTTCAAAAATCTCCTCTTAACTCTCATGAAATCATAAACTTGTGTCTTAGAACTCCATAAACTCGAATTCATCATCAAAGGGAACTAGGGTCAAAAATCACCAAGCTTTCTTCCATCCTTTCTTCAAAAACCGAATCAACATCCAAAGGTGAGCTTCATACCCCCTTATTTTCGGTTTTTATAAGTTTTTGTTGGGTAGAATACAAGCAAAGGTGTAGATCTATCATTATGTGTATGCTTTGTATGATTTATATGCTTATATGTGTGTTTGGTATGATTATGATGTTGGATCTAGTCATAAATCACTAAAAACCGAGATATACTTTATGTTAAATGATACTAACATAAAACATACTACTACATACAAAGTATACCAAGAAAAATAGCTAAGTGGCTTAACAATACATACTTTGGGCTAAAAACTCATTTTTTTGACATGAATGTTAAAAATACAAAGTTGAAGGGCCCAAAATGAAATATTTCGAAATCTGATGGGTGAGATGAGTCAAAACAGTTTCCATAATGTATTTTCTGAAAATATACTCTTTTGGAGGATTAAAAACATAAATTTCAAGCTTAATGGGCTAAAAATGATAATTTCGGCCCAATAGGGCCCATTATGCGAATTTTTCTGTTTTGGAGGGCCAAAACTGTGTTTTTCTGTAAAACAGTGGACTACTAGTGTTATAAGTACTTTTCAAAGGTTTAAAATGCTTTTCAAATTTAAAAAGGACCAAAGTTGCAAAAAAATTTCCAATTGGGGCCAAAATTGTAAAAACTACGAAAAAGAGGGGTTATAACCGAGAAAACTGCAATTTCAGGGACTTAAACTATTTTCAATGAAAAATATGCTGAAAAATATTAATTTCAATAATTTTTGGTGTTAAAATGTCAAGAAAAATGATTTAAGGACCAAACCGGAAAGTTATTTAATTAGAGGGTTGAAAAAGTAAATTTTACAAACAATGAGGGGCTGAAAAATAGAAAACTTTCAAGGCTAATTCAATACACGCAACTTGATCAAATATTGACACCACGACTACCGACACAATACACAACAATACCAAAAATCGTTGTTAAACGAATTGATTCGGTCTCGAATCAATAACAAATCCAAAACTACTAACACTACAACGCTCAATACACATATGGAACTCTCGGAACTCTATACTCTCGTGGAATTACTCAATACGTCGACGTACATTCCTTAGGCCCAAAAGTTGCAAATCATGCTTGTTGAGCCTAGCTAGACCGATGACATGATCTTTAGGCCCAAAGGATACTTGCTTACATGTAGTTGGGTCTAATACGACTTAACCGCGTGTAAAAGGACTTTCAATGGCAAACATGCTGCTGGTCCCCAAGGGTCCTTCGGTGCTGCTAGTAAAGTCGAGAACTCACGATTGCGGGTTGGGCTTCGGGCCCTTCGCAATTGCAATGGTCTTGAACGACGTAGGGAAATACCGAGGGCTTCGCACCTTCTCTTTTTCTCTTCGGTCGTGGGACTACACAAGTCCGGGAGGATTGAGTTGTGTGAATAAGTGCGAGTGACGCCTAAGGGATCGCTAGTACGGTTGTCGACTGGACGTTTTCATTAACGGACGTTACAACAATTCACCACCCACTATATACTCAATGCCTCCGGAGCTCAACGAATACCTGTAACGTAACAAAACAATAACACATAAACTAATTAAAGCAAAGTGATAGGAAAACGTCGGGTTTTCCTAGGGTCTTCAACTAGTACACTTACAAACTACATGCCGAATTTCACAACTCGTACGCTTACATCTATAGAAAACAAACAAGCATACTCACGGATCTTCACGTTTTTTTTTTACGCTATACTATTTTCAAAAAATATCGGATTTTCTGGCGGTTTTCAAAACAATACAAACATTGGATTTTAAACATTACTTGTGTTCTCACCAACATTTCATATGTTGACGTTTTTCCAAAATACTTGTATTCTCAGGTAACAGATAAGTGGAGAAAGGACTGTACTCTATGATTGATTTGCGGTTGATTAAGTAACAATGAACAATTTATTTTGGGGATGTAATATTTTGAGACAATGTAATGGATGTAAACGTTACCAGTTGTATTATTCCAATGCTTGGTGATGTATGATGTTATGTTTCATGTATATTCATTGTAATGGTATTCAATTGAGTCACAACAGCCCCCAAACGTTTCCGCCATCTGGTTCGGGGGTGTGACATTCAACAACCTGAAACATGTAAGGTTCGTACTGAAAAGGATAGAGTTCGATGATCAGGTTTTGATTCGACTTGATGGTGCGAAGCGAGGACTGTGCACTTTGTTCTTGAACGGAGGATGAGTCATCCATTGTCGAAGCTTGAAGTGAAGAAGATGAACAGTAGAGAGAAATCGCCATTTAATGCTCGAGAGGATTTTGCAAGTGGCGAAGAGGTAAAAGTGAGGTGAGAAACCCTTTATACGATTACAATGAGAGAGAAAAATCTGGAGTGATGATTGCACTATCTTCTGAAGCGACGCCTGAAAAAGCATGATTTCACCATTGTTACCCCGAAAAGTGTGTCAATCGTGTCAAGCGGCGTGAGAAAAGGAAACGGTTTAAACTCACGCGCCTTTTAAAATCTTATCCATTCACCGTCTCTTTGATTTTAAAACTGTTCAAATTTCCTTTGAAATGTGGACTCACCCTTTCGCTTTCATTGGTATTGACTAGCCTTCTCTCCCAAACATAGTGTAACATCATAACGTATTGAACCGAAACTATAAATCTGATAAATACCCATCAATACCATGATTAAGACTTGTGGAAGATCATAAAGATCTTCGTTCAAGAGAGTGCCAAAGAAAAAGAAATAAAACAAAGTATTTGTGGGATATAAGTGATGTCAATTAAGACACAAAACTGTGGATCTTGGGCATGAATCTCTTTCTTCAAAGTCAAGAGAGACTTAGATGTGTCTTTGTGGTTTTCATTTGAAATACGATCAAATGCTTATTAAGAAGCATTGAAAGGCATTTTTTCAGCATAATGTTATTAGGGTGGCTTTCGGTTCAATCAAACTACGGAACTTGATATAAGACCGAAAGTTGGATGAAGTACTTGTGAGACCGGTGTAGCCTATAAAACAAGTAGGCTTGATCATTTTTCAGTGACTTAGTGATATGGTAGAAATCTCAAAAACAAAAATAAATGGGATCTTTTGGGTAGAAAAGTCTTGGTGTTTGACAATTTCATAAAGATCGCTCAAAAAATAAAAAGAGATTTCTTGGTACCTCCCACTAAAGTGGTTTCGTTAATACTTGAGTGAAAACTAGAATGTTTGATTGTTCACTGTCAATTCATTATAGGTGTTGGATTTTGGGTTTAACTTAACACGTGGTGAAACGAAACTAAGATCATTAACGCAGATGTTGTGTAACTGTAAACCTCAGTGGTAAATTCTGAGAGTCTCAAGGGTTACATTCATGAATCGAAATGTGATGGAGAAAAGTGTGAAGGTGGTTAAAGAACTGAAAGTACCTCTGCTATATAGGAGTGACCAAGCAGAAAACTCTTAACTCGATATGAGAAGAGTAAGGTAGCTCATGACTTGAGTGATTTTAGCAACCTTATTGGGAAGAAACAATTTGTATATATTGAATCAGTAAGGCTTCACTTAGAGTCGTTGAGGCTTAGGACAACATGATACAGCATGCTTCTAGGGACACTTAGCTAGTACCAAGATAAAGATAGTTAAGCCTATCTGAGCTCCATCATTGGAAGTCGTCCATGAGTCCTTTCAGTGTGATATTTTTGGTATTTTGATTTTATTTTGGAAAATAAAAGAAATAAAACTAAACAGAAAATAAAATATTTTTGATCATTTTGAATTTTCTGGAAAATAAAAATAAAAATACAAAAAAAAAAATTGGATTTTATGATTTTTCTAAAAAGAAATAAAAACATAAAAGAAAATATTTTTGGATTTTATGAAAAGATATGAAAAACATAAAATGAATTGAGAAAATATATACATAGTGTACAAAATATACAACCGAAATTCACCTTAGAAGTAATGAAGCGAAATGGACCGAGCGTTCGGTTCATTTCGGTTCCCGAAAAATCTAGAACCAAAATAGACTGAGCATTTACTCTATTTCGCTTGTCCAATTTTAATGAGGTAAAAGTGGTTTCGGTACTGATTCAGCTTCCATCATTCCTAAGACTTGGAGTGTCTTATTAACACTTGCTTATGCTAAGGCTTTCATGAAGATGTCAACTAATTGATCAACAGATCGAACAAAGTGGATCTCAACGTTACCATCTTCTATGTGATCCTTGTTAAAGTGGTATCTTAGTGCTATATGTTTCGTTTTTTAGTGTTGCACTGGGTTGTGATATATCTGAATAGCGCTTTTTTGAGTCACAATAGAGGGGAATTTTCTTCATGTTTAGGCCATAGTCTCTTAGTTGACTTTGTATCCATATGACCTATGAAGTGCAAGACGTTGCGACGATGTATTCAGATTCGACCACAGAAAGAGACACGCATGTTTGTTTCTTGGATTGCTAGCTAACAAGTTTTCCATCAAGGAATGGACACCCGCCAGTTGTGCTCTTTCGGTCTAGACCACATCCTCCAAGATCAGCATCAGAAAATGCTTGAACAAAGAAGCCTGATTTCACAGGGTACCAAAGACCGAGAGACCAGGTTCGCTTCAAGTACCTGAATATATTTTTCACATCCACCATATGAGGTTCACGTGGATTATCTTGGAACCTAGCACAATAATAGACAGAAAACATAATATATGGTCTACTAGATGTTAGATACATTAGAGACCCTATCATTTGACGAAAGAGGGTCATATCAGTAGTTGGTTTCTCTAGAGATGGTGTTAGCATCGTTCCGAATGCCATTGGAACCTTTACTTTAGAATCTCCCATCATACCAAACTTCGCCAGTAGAGGCTTTGTGTAAGCCTCCTGATTAATGAATATGTCTTATGATCCCTATCTTATGTTTAGTCAAAGGAAAATTTTAATCGGACCCATTGAGCTTATCTCAAACTTAGTCTCCATCAACATTCGGAATTCAGATGTTAAGCTTGGATTCGAAGAACCGAAGATGATGTCATTGACATAGATTTGGACAATCATTAAATGGTTACCCTCTTTCTTACGAAAGAAGGTTGGGTCAACCAAACCTTATTGTAATTTTGATGTTTTAAGAAATCGAGTTAATGTTTCATACCAGGCTCCAGGAGCTTGCTTTAGACCATAAAATGCTTTATCCAGAATATATAAATGATCAGGATACTTCTCATTCACAAAACCCAGTGGTTGCTCCACATATACAGTCTCTTTTAGTTCTCTATTCAAGAATGCACTCTTAACGACCATTTGAAAAACCTCAAAATTCTTGTGAGCAACGTATGCCAGAAAGATCCGAACCGATTCCATCCTTACTACTAGAGCGAAGATTTCTTCATAATCTATACCTTCTTCCTGAAAATATCCCTTAACCACTAGCCTTGACTTGTTGCGTAGCACGTTCCCTTCTTTGTCCATCTTGTTCTGGAATACCCATTTTAATCTAACCAAAGATGCATCCTTTGGTGTAGGAATCAGTCTCCAGACTCGTTTTCGCTTAAACTCATTCAGTTCGTCTTGCATAGCCTGTACCCAATCAGAGTGATGAAATGCATTTTTAGCTATTTTCGGCTCAATCTTAGAGATAAACGAATTAAACATGCATAATTCCACTTGAGAGAATAGAGTTGTTTGCTTTGCTTTCAGTTGAGAGTGTGTAAGAACTCCCTCAGATGATTCAC
Organism: Lactuca saligna; assembly: GCF_052625555.1. Taxonomy (NCBI): domain Eukaryota; kingdom Viridiplantae; phylum Streptophyta; class Magnoliopsida; order Asterales; family Asteraceae; genus Lactuca; species Lactuca saligna. The sequence continues at coordinate 187,132,194 of NC_136424.1, read as the reverse complement.
CAATAACTTGAGTTTTCGGATGATCTCTTATCCATTTGGTGAGAGGAGGGTAGTTAGGATCATAAGCAGGATCCAATTCAGCATTGAATTCTTCTTCAAATTTTGACTGAATGCTGTCATCATTCGTATTACCATTCTCCCCCTCGAATGATGAAACAATTTCAACATCAGGTTCAGAATTCTCCCCTTCGATTGGACTTTCATGGTTCATTGTTGGAGATGGGTTCTCCCCCTATAAAGGTAAATCGGGTCTCTTTGATGTAGACGAACCTTCCCCCTGGAAAGTGGTGTGGTCCTTTATGGGTCCGCTTGGACCTTACGGTTCGCTAGGATCTTGGGGTTCTCTTTCCATGGCTTTTTCAACTTCGTTGATTATCTCCTTTAGGTTGTCAACCTTGTTATTAACTCGCTTCAAAGAGAATTGGATTCTCCGGTTCATCAAAGAGGAACATGTACTCTTCAAACACATTTGATATAGGAGCCGTGACTTGACCTGTTTGTAGAAAGATCTCCTCCATTGGACTTTCGATGGAATGAATTTTATTCACATAATTTTCATCAAATGTGACATAATAGGTTTCTTCTATCTTCTTTGATCTTTTATTCAGAACCCTATATGTCTTGGAGGTAAGATAGTAGCCAAGAAAAATCCCTTCGTCTGCCTTCACATCGAACTTGCTTCGGTTCTCATTAGTGTTAAAGATGAAGCACCTGGAACCGAATACATGGAAGAATTTAACATTAGGCTTGTTATTATTCAGAATTTCATACGGTGTGATAGAAAATCACTTATTGAGAAAGGTTCGATTCTAGGTATAGCAAGCGGCAGAAATCAGCGACCTAAGCATGGTTCGGGCGGCTTCACACAACGAACGGTTTTGACTTGCAACTACCCCATTTTGTTGTGGAGTATAGGGAGAAGAGATATTGTGAGACACTCCCTTTTCAGCAAGAAATTCTTCAAACTCTTGGTTTTTGAATTCCAACCCGTTGTCGCTTCGGACATTTCTAACTACTTTTCGTAGTTGAAGCTCCACTTGCTTTATAAAGTTTTTGAGCTTAGGAGTCACCTTTGATTTCTAATTAAGAAAGAAAACCCATGTGAAACGTGAAAAATCATCAACTATTACAAGAATGTACTTATTACCACCGATACTTTCTATGACCGATGGACCGCATAGATCGATGTGTAGAAGCTCAAGAGGTTCGATGATCTTTGTGTTAACATGTGTGGGATGACTCTTCCGGCTTTTCTTTCCCATTTCACATGCAGCACACAAATGTTCCTTGTCAAACTTTAGAAGTGGCAGTCCTCGCACATGATCACCAAGAACCAGCTTGTTGATGTATTTGAAGTTAAGGTGCGAGAGTCTTCGATGCCAAAGCCATCTTTCATCGGAATGAGCTTTCGTTAGAAGACATACACCAGACTTCCCTCGTATCAGTTTTAGATTTAATGGATACATTTTGCATTTGTGTTGGGGCTTCCACAGAACTATCTTAGTTTTCTTTTCAATGATCTCGGATCCTTCATCATCAAATGAGACCTTCGGGCCAGTCCCTACAACCAATTGCGAGACACTTATGAGATTGTGTTGCAATCCTTCCACATAGGCCACCTTTCAAATGGAAAAATCTCTGTTGGTTATAATTTCATAGCCTTTTATTGTGCCATATGAGTTGTTTCCATACTTGACACATCCACCATCTTTTAGAGCCTGAAACTCCCTTAGATCTTCACGTCTCCCTGTCATGTGACATGAGCAGCCACTATTGATATACCATTTGTCGTCGAACTACTCATCATTGATAACCTGCAAAAATCAAGAAGATTAAGGAACCCAAAGTTGCTTGGGTCCACGTGAGCCCTTTACAGAACAGTAAATAGCAATAGAAAGATCAACCAAACATGTTCATTTTATTAAAGTGGTTTCGTCTTTCTTTTTAATGGTGAAAACCTTAATTTTGTTAGATTTCGTTTTGTTTGAATCAGATTGTGGAATTTTATTTTGATTCTTAACAAACTTGTTCTCCTGTTTCCTAGTGTTCGTTGTCATCTTCTTCGTTTACGTTTCATATTCTGAGACGAGCTTTCCTTTTTCCCTTGATATCCTTGTTAGGATTTTTCTTTGCTTGAGAATGAGGAGGATGGGATTTAGGACCAAAACTGGTTTTTTGGTTCTTGTCACTGCTAGATTTGGGACCGGAATTGCTTCTCTGGTTCGTCTGACTGCAAGATTGGTAGTGACTACATGGATCAGAGTTAGTCTGTGAGCTAACTCTCGCTTTTGAATTAGACACCTTTCTTTGCGAACATAATTGGAGTTTTGGGACTGCCAAAACTGCTTACGCTTATTGAGATTCTTTTTATATCTTCTGTTCCACCATCGTTTTTGTTCAACAAGCTGCTTTTGAGACTTGTGAATGTTTGCTTTCGGCTTCGGTCTTTCTACATGAGTTTCGCTCTTCAATGAAGAGGTTTCACTTGCTGCCTTTATAGGTTCTCTTTGAATTTATTTAGTACCACTTGTTCTTGGTACATCAAAGCTTGTTGGCTTGTTGAGTAGTTCTGCCACGTATTTGCCTTTGACTCTCCATTAAGTTCTTTCCGATAAACCGATAGTTTCTTCTGCATTATCAATTGGAGCAGACCAAATTTAATCATCACAGTCGCCTACATTGTCTTCATTTACTAAGGTTGTAAGTTCGGAAATGTGTTTCTGAGTAACTCCTGTTGTGGTGTATACCGATTTGGTATTGTTTTTACCTTTTGATTTACCACAACCTTCTCTTTCAGAACTTTGAATTTGTCTTGGGATATCCGAGCGAACTCAATTGAATTTTTAGATATAAGACTTTTGGTAGATTCGCTTTTGACAATTTCTGAACAGTCAACTTCATCCTCTACAGATATTTCACTCATATCACTGTCATCATCAAATTCAAAAGTGTTTTCCACATTTATCTTGTTTTCTAAACTCAACTTGGTACTCAATTAGTCAAGTTTTTGCATGGTTTCAGTCTTGATTTTTAATTTATCATTTTCGTCCAATAGGTTTTTAAGCATGTCCTTATGGTCTTTGTACTTGATAAAGGACTCGATTTTGTCCAGATCGATTATGTAGGCATCAGAAATCTCATTCGACGAAATAGTAGATTCACATTTATAACCATCAACATCGACTTCGTCCTCCTTTAATTCAAGGAAGGGCAAAATCATTTTGTGAATCTTTTTGCCTATCTCACAATCTAAATGCAATTGAGTAATATTAGAATATAATCGTTTAAAAATCAAGCAAAAAATATTTCTTTGATTCAAAAGCTTCAAATTATCACGTTGTAAAATAAATTATTTAGTCTTTGGCCCTAACTAACTCCACTTCCTTCTGCTCTATCCATATCCTTCTTTCCTCACTCTTTGAAGACACCCTGTTGATATGATCAGTTAGGTTAGAATTTGCTACGCGGTTTTTTTTAGACTACCACTTAAACTAGAAAACTTGAATTTTAATTCGTTTAATTCCTTTTCATAGTTATTAACTGGTATTCTTAGTGATTCAAGGATAGATTGTACCTTTTTGATCAACTGATCACATTCGTTGATCTGCTCACCCATCGGTTTGGCAGCGAAGCATCTGTCTTCTCTTTCCTTCGCCTCATCAGACCCGTCATCCGTTGTATAGCCTCTCATTTGTGACACTCCAGCAGTCACCATTAAGCACCTTCCAGTAAACTCAACATTATCTTCCTTCTCCACAAAATCCCTATCATGCGTAGGTTTCCAAACTTCTTCATCTTCAGACTCGGTAGACCAGACCTCTACTCCTCTGAACTCATCATCAACTAAGTTCTCGTACACAATCAAAGCATTCATATAATTGTTAGAGGTTTTCTTCATATTTATTTCTTCCAGTTTGCATAGCTGATATGCTTCATCATCTTCTCCATCCTTCTTCTCGAACAGCTTTCTCAACATACAATCTTTGGCAAAGTGATATATGCCATGACAGAAATTGCAATCATATCCAAAGTCACCTACAAGCTTGCTCTCCTTCTTCACTCCTTCTTGTTTAGGAGCATTTTTAACCTCCTCTTTCGCTTTTTAAGAACTGTAGCTAACTTGCCAGTTTCGGTTCTTGGAGGTAGGGAACTTTTTGCGAGCAAACTTTTTAGGATTAGAGACCATTAATGCATATTCTTCATTTTTCAGATCATATTTAGAAAGATCCAACTCCTCTTCTTCTTCAGTCATGTTCTTTCCCTTTGAGAGAAGGGTCAAAGATCCCATACCTAAAACTACCTTCGTTTCTTTTGTCACAACATTTTCATGTGATTTTTGGATCCCTACAAGTTTTGCGAACGGATAGGTTCTGAACTGTTCATGAGCTTTCACAATCGAAACCACCACCATCCATTCGGGTCTTTGGCCATTCATGAAAGTGACCTTTTGCTCAATTACTTCTCTGCCAATTCCATGCTTGACCATCTTGCTAAGAAGAAGATTGAAACGATCGAATGCATGAATGAGTTTTTCTTTTGGCTTTTGCTTGAAGTCACCGAACTCCGAGAGCAAAAGAGTTTGTATTGAACGCTCTAGATCCTCATTTGTGGAATACAACTCCTTAAGTCTATCCCAAATTTGTTTTGTCGTTGTGCATGAACTAACCAGACGAAAAGTATCAGACTGCAAGGCAAATCTGATCATCCTCATAGCTTTAATGTTGCTCATCAGTTTGTCCTTCTCATCTTGAGGAACTTTCTCCACATCGATCATAAGCTGATTGTACTCCTTTTGAGTTTTGATGGTTTTATATGATCTAGAGTGAGCAAACGTACCCAAGGTGATAGCCTACCAAATTAGATACCTATTATCCTCTGAACCAAGAACATAGTCTTCAAAGTGATGCGTCCAGACTTCATAATCTTGAGTATATAAAATCGGAATTCGCATAGTAGATCCGATGCTATTAGATATGTTGATGGGGTTTTTTTGTGAGTCTTTGTGAGACATGATGTAGTTTTGAATTTCTATCAAGAACCAGACTTGTAAATGTTGAATTAGGGTTTTATAAAAAAAACGTGGAACAATGTCAATAATGAGATGACGGCTACAACAGTTGAAACAAAAGTGGAAACCCTAAAGAGATTCTTCCAATAGAAGAGATGCATATGAATTACACAGTCTCCTTCTCTAATACCAACTGATGAGAATTAAATTCTCTAAGATCATTTAGATTCATAACAGATTTAGACAAACACAATAAAAGCAAAGAACACAGGACGAATCAAACAAGAGTTGAATGATTAATATGCTCCACCTCAGAAGAGCTCGAAAAAGAACTTCGACTGTAGAGGTGTGCTAGGGTTACAATACATTCAAGGGAATTATTATAAAGAAATGTACAAAGAACGATGCATGCATGCATCTTATATAGTAAACCCTAATATCATAAACACAGTTGGACAGGCCCAGAACCGTGATAACAATGGACCGAGGTAACAAGCCTAATGATGTAACTCCTAGACTCAACAACAATCATCCTTATGTTGCTCCATCAGACGAGATAGTTGATCTCACGTTTACCTCCAGATAAACTCCCAAGACTCCACCCCACACTTCAATTCATTCCACTTCGGATGATGAACCTTCCGAAGAAGTGTTGCTGACTGAAGATGGTGCAAATGTTGTTGATACAAATGTGCTTTCTTCTGTTCATTTTCTCTCCAAGCCATCCTTATCCAAGTCTTCATTTGATTTTAGATGCTCCCCCTCCACTCATGACAATGAATCAGGATTCACTCAGAACCATCATGATGAACCAGGTACCAAGAAACCTGGTCCTTCGATTACTCCACTCAATCCTGAATTTCACAACCACAAGCCTCAACACTCCAATTCTGACACCGAATCCTCTACAAGAACTAAATTGATCCATTTTCTCTTCTTGAAATCCAAACCAATGTGTCAGACTGTAACACCCCAAACCCTAATCCCTTCTGGTTATGAGTCAGATCGAGTGGACTCGGCGAGTCTATTTATGGACGAGTGGACTCGGCGAGTCTGTTTATGGACTCGGCAAGTCGGGTCGCAAAACCCTAATCCCTTATGGTTATGAGTTAGATCAGTGAGTTGAGTGGTTACTCAGTGAGTTGGATAGGACTAGGACTCGAAGATTGAAGGACTCGACGAGTCATGAGGTGACTTGGAGAGTCAAATCCTGAATGGAAGGATTTCTGAGTTTATGAACTCGGCGAGTCAGTAGGCTGACTCAGCGGCGAGTAAGGTCAACTTGGAAGGTTGACTTTCACCAGGACTTTGACTTTACAGAACTAACGTAGTTGACTTCTGGAGGACAGTTTGGGACTAAGTGTTATATTAATATTGGTAGTTCGGGGAGCTAAAGGAGCAGCACTTCAGAGAGTTGTTGGATAGCAATCTGGAGGGTATCAGCCAGAGCTTCAGCAGTGTAAGGTGAGTCTCATCACTGTGTGAATGGATCTAAGGCCACAATGCCAGCCCATGTAGTCTATGAGTAGGAAGATCCGGGGGTTAGCCCTAGGCATTGTATACTAGTATTATGTTCCGGACCAAGGTCCGATGCCAGGCGGGTGCCGGAGACAGGTTTTTATGTGTATGATATTTGAGACCAAGGTCTGATTCCGGGGTAAGACCGATGTATGCTGCATGTTAGATTATACTTGTTGGTTGTATGATACTTGTATGTGCCTGGTAGGGAGTGGGGTGAGGTCCCGTATCTCATTACTATCAGAGTATGGACGGGGTTCCGTATCTCATTAGTAGCAGAGCAGGGGCGAGGCCCAAGATAGGAGAGGAGTGAGTGTGGGTGGGGGCCCGTATCTCACAGAAGCAAAAGCATGGATGGGGTTTCATGACTCATCAGTACCAGGACAGGGGCAGGGCCCAAGATAGTCGAGGCCTCAGTATAGGACTATTGTAGAGTATGTTAGCTTATTTTTTGTGTGCAATTTATATGCTCGTATATGCTTAACGGGCGAGGCCCGGAGACAGGCGGGGCCTAAGAGAGATATATGTGTATATACCAAGTGAGGCTCGATGCCAAGCGGGGCCTTATGTCGGGCGGGGCCGGATGCCGGAGCGAGTCCGATGTCGGGCAAGTCCCGATGCAGCGGGCGGGGGCCCAGTACCTGGATATGTGTATGGTATGTGGTAGGTTGGGGAACTCACTAAGCTTCATGCTTACGGTTTACAATTTTGGTTTCAGGTACTTCCGATAGCAGAGGTAAGAGATCGGGGTGATCGCATGACACACAACAATGTTTATTCAGCCTGGGATGTTACACTCTGATAATAATGTTTTGGAACAATGAGATTTATGTTTTGACAGATTGATTTGATGACTTGTGGTTTTATTATTAAATTAAAATGAAATTTTTTATTATATTTTTGGGATGTTTCAAGTTAGAGTTCTCTTGAGATTCTTATTGCAAGGGCTAGTTGTAGCTGAATGACCGAACGAAAAGTTGATGGAAGTGATTCCGCGAGAATCGGACCCAATAAGAAATGTATGCACAGAGTAGGGATGTGGTGAGCAGATTGTAGGATAATTGGCAGTTGCAAACTTCGAGGATGAAGTCTTGGATAAGTAGGGGAGAATTGTAACACCCCTAATCCAGCAACACCAAGAAAGGAATGGAATGCCCTAAATCAAAGGGTCAACTTGTCGAGTCGAAGGAGGAACTTGACGAGTTGAAGCAAGCTCCGTGTCGCAATTTAAGTGGCCAACTCGGCGAGTAAGGGGACTGACTCGGCGAGTCAGGTGTGGGTTGATATAACCCTAATTTCCGGACTTAGCACCCAATTTAAAGAACCTTAAGTCCTCACCCCAGCCTCTATGTTACCCCTTGAGAGTTAGGAAAACCTAATCTCGTGTGTGAGCCATTGGTGAGTGTTTTTGAGCTTTGGAAGGTGATTCTAGTGAAGAAGGAGGCTTGTAGATCAAGAGGCTAGCATCATGGAATTCGTGTAGATCCAGAATCTACTTCAGCTTGGGCACATTTTAGAGGTAACAAGTTGTTACCTTGATCTCTTCCCTTCTAGATCTATTCATGGATGATGATTTGGGGCTATTTAGCATGTTAGGATTCATTTTCCATTTTGGGTCTAGATCTGAGGTTGCAACTTTAGATCTAGACTTGTCATGGTCCATGAAATCATAAAGTATCAGCCCTTTAGCTTGTTTGTGAGCATTCTTGTCTTGAACCTTCTCTCTAGCTTGTATTGAGCCAAAATCACCTTGCATGCATGTAAAGTTGGAAAGTTTACGTGTAATGCTAGCCCTAGGAGTCGATATATGCTATTGGCAAGCAATAGCATGGGCTGCAATCGACAGAATAGGGATGGCACGAGTGGACTCAGCGAGTCTGTTGATGGACTCGTCGAGTCGGGTCGCAAAACCCTAATCCCTTCTGGTTATGAGTTAGATCAGTGAGTTGAGTGGTAACTCAGTGATTTGGATAGGACTAGGACTCGAAGATTAAAGGACTCGATGAGTCATGGGGTGACTTGGGGAGTCAAATCCTGAATGGAAGGATTTCTGAGTTTATGAACTCGGCGAGTTAGTAGGCTGACTCGGCGGCGAGTAAGGTCAACTTGGAAGGTTGACTTTGACCAGGACTTTGACTTTACAGAATTCACTTAGTTGACTTTTGGAGGACAGTTTGAGACTAAGTGTTATATTAATATGGGTAGCTCGGGGAGCTAAAGGAGCAGTAGTTCGGAGAGTTGTTGGATAGAAATCTGGAGGGTATCAGCCAGAGCTTCAACAGTGCAAGGTGAGTCTCGTCACTATGTGAATGGGTTTATGGCCACAATGCTAGCCCATGTAGTCTATGAGTAGGAAGACTCGGGGGTCAGCCCTAGGCATTGTATACTAGTATTATGTTCCAAACCAAGGTCCGATTTCGGGCGGGTGCCAGAGACAGGTTTATGTGTATGATATTCCAGAACAAGGTCTGATGTCGAGGTAAGCCCGATGTATGTTACATGTTAGATTATACTTGTTGGTTGTATGATACTTGTATGTGCCTGGTAGGGAGGTGAGTATGGGCGAGGTCCCGTATCTCATCACTAGTAGAGTATAGACGGGGTTTCGTATCCCATTAGTAGCAGAGCAGGGGCGAGGCCCGAGATAAGAAAGGAGTGAGTGTGGGCGGGGGCTCGTATCTCACAGCAGCAGGAGCATGGACGGGGTTTCATGACTCATCAATAGCAAGACAAGGGCAGGGCCCAAGATAGGCGAGGCCTTAGTACAGGACTATTGTAGAGTATGTTAGCTTATTTGTTGTGTGTTATTTATATGCTTGTATATGCTTAGCGGGTGAGGCCCGAAGACAGGCGGGGCCTAAGAGAGACAGATCTGTATATCGAGTGGAGCTTAATGCCAAGCGGGGACTGACGCCGGAGCGAGTCTGATGTCAGGCAAGTCCCAATGCAGCGGGTGGGGGCCCAATACGTGGATATGTGTATGGTATGTGGTAAGTTGGGGAACTCACTAAGCTTCATGCTTACAATTTACAGTTTAGGTTTCAGGTACTTCCAGTAGCAAGGGAAGAGCTTGGGGTGATCTTATGACACACACCAATGTTTATTCAGCATGGGATGTTACACTCTAATAATATTGTTTTGGAACAATGAGATTTATGTTTTGACAGAATGATTTGACGACTTGTGGTTTTATTATTAAATTAAAACGAAATTTTTAGACTGTATTTTTGGGATGTTTCAAGTTAGAATTCTCTTGAAGTTCTTATTGCAAGGGCTAGTTGTGGCTGAATGATCGAACGGAATGTTGATGGAAGCGATTTCGCGAGAATCAGACCCAGTGAGAAACGTATACATAAAGTAGGGACGTGGTGAGCAGATTGCAGGATAGTTGGCAGTTGCAGACTTCAAGGACGAAGTCTTGGATAAGTGGGGGAGATTTGTAATGCCCCTAATCTAGTAGCACCAAGAAAGGAATGGAAAGCCGTAAGTCAAAGGGTCAACTCGTCGAGTCAACAGAGGAACTCAACGAGTCAAAACGGGCTCTGTGTCATAATTTAAGCGGCCGACTCAGTGAGTCTGGGGACTGACTCGGCGAGTAAGGTTTGGGTTGAGAAAACCTAATTTTCAGACTTAGCACCCTATTTAAAGGACCTTAAGTCCTCACCCCAACCTCTTTGTTACCCCTTGAGAGATAGGAAACCCAAATCTCATGTGTGAGCCATTGGTGAGACTTTTTGAGCTTTGGAAGGTGATTCTAGTGAAGGAGGCTTGTAGATCAAGAGGCTAGCATCAAGGAATTCGTGTAGATCCAGAGTCTACTTCAGCTTGGGCACATTTTAGAGGTAACAAGTTGTTACCTTGATCTCTTCCCTTCTAGATCTATTCATGGATGATGATTTGGGGCTACTTAGCATGTTAGGATTCATTTTACATTTTGGGTCTAGATCTGAGGTTGTAACTTCAGATCTAGACTTGTCATGGTACATGAAATCATAAAGTATCAACCCTTTAGCTTTTTTGTGGGCATTCTTGTCTTGAACCTTCTCTCTAGCTTGTATTGAGGCAAAATCACCTTGCATGCACGTAAAGTTGGAAACTTTACATCTAATGCTAGCCCTAGGAGTCCAGATCTGCTATTGGGAAGCAATGGAATGGGCTGCAATTGACAGAATAGGGATGGCACGAGTGGACTCGACGTGTCTATTTATAGACTCGGCAAGTCGGGTCACAAAACCCTAATCCCTTCTGGTAAGTCAATGAGTTGGATAGGACGAGGACTCCAAGATTGAAGGACTCGACGAGTCAAGGGGTGACTCGGCGAGTCAAGTCATGAATGGAAGGATTTCTGAGTTTATGAACACGGTGAGTCAGTAGGATGACTTGGCGAGTAAGGTCAACTTGGAAGGTTGAATTTGACCAGGACTTTGACTTTGACCAGAGTGACTTAGTTGACTTTTGGAGGACAGTTTGGGAATAAGTGTTATATTGATATTGGTAGCTTGGGGAGCTAGAGGAGCAGCAGTTTAGAGAATTGTTCCATAGCAATCAGGAGGGTATCAGCCAGTCTTTCAGCAGTGCAAGGTGTGTCTTCTCACTGTGTGAATAGGTCTAAGGCCACAATTCAGGCCCATGTAGTCTATGAGTAGGAAGACCCAAGGGTTTACCCTAGGCATTGTATGCTAGTATTATGTTCCGGATCAAGGTTAACCCTAGGCATTGTATGCTAGTATTATGTTCCGGATCAAGGTTCGATTCCAGGCGGATGCCCGAGACAGGTTTATGTGTATGATATTCCAAACCAAGGTCTAATGTCGGGGTAAGCCCGATGTATGTTGCATGTTAGGTTATACTTGTTGATTGTGTCATGCTTGTATGTGCCTGGTAGGGAGATGAGTGTGGGCGAGGTCCCTATCTCATCACTAGCAAAGTATGGACGGGGTTTCGTATCTCATTAGTAGCAGAGTAGGGGTAAGTCCCGAGATAGGAGAGGAGTGTGTGTGGGCAGGTGCCCGTATCTCACAGCACCAGGAGCATGGACGGGGTTTCATGACTAATCGGTAACAAGACAGGGGCGAGACCCAAGATAGGTGAGGCCATAGTATAGGTCTATTGTAGTGTGTGTTAGCTTATTTGTTGTGTGCTATTTATATGCTTCAATATGCTTAGCGGGCGATGCATGGAGACAGGCAGGGCCTAACAGAGACATATATGTATACCGAGCAAGGCTCGATGCCAGGCAAGGCCTGATGCCGGAGCGATTCCAATGTCAGGCAAGTCGCGATGCAGAGGGCGGGGGGCTAGTATGTGGATATGTGTATGGTATGTGGTAGGTTGGGGAACTCACTAAGCTTCGTGCTTACGGTTTACCATTTTGGTTTCAGGTACTCCCGGTATGGAGGGAAGAGCTCGGTGTGATCGCATGACACACACCAATGTTTATTCAGGCTGGGATGTTACACTCTGATAATAATGTTTTAGAACAATGAGATTTATGTTATGACAAAACGATTTGATGACTTTTGGTTTTATTATTAAATTAAAATGAAATTTTTAGACTGTATTTTTGGGATGTTCCAAGTTAGAGTGCTCTTGAGGTTCTTATTGCAAGGGCTAGTTGTAGCTGAATGACCGAACGAAAAGCTGATGGAAGCGATTCCGCGTGAATCAGACCCATTGAGAAACGTATCCACATAGTAGGGACGTGGTGAGCAGATTGCAGGATAGTTGGCAGTTGCAAACTTCGAGGACGCTATCTTGGATAAGTGTGGGAGAATTGTAACACCCCTAATCCAGCAGCACTAAGAAAGGAAAGGAAAGCCCTAAGTCAAAGGGTCAACTTTTCGAGTCGAAGGAGGAACTTGACTTGTCGAAGTGGGCTCCGTGTCGTAATTTAAGTGGCCAACTCGGCGAGTCAGGTTTGGATTGAGAAAACCCTAATTTCCAGACTTAGCACCGTATGTAAAGGACCTTAAGTCCTCACCCCCAGCCTCTTTGTTAACCCTTGAAAGTTAGGAAACCCTAATCTCGTGTGTGAGCTATTGGTGAGAGTTTTTGAGCTTTGGAAGGTGATTCTAGTGAAGGAGGCTCGTAGATCAAGAGGCTAGCATCAAGGAATTCATGTAGATCCAGAGTCTACTTCAGCTTGGGCACATTTTAGAGGTAACAAGTTGTTACCTTGATCTCTTCCCTTCTAGATCTACTCATGGATGATGATTTGGGGCTATTTAGCATGTTAGGATTCATTTTGGCTTTTGGGTCTAGATCTGAGGTTGCAACTTCAGATCTAGACTTGTCTTAGTCCATGAAATCATAAAGTATCAGCCCTTTAGCTTGTTTGTGAGAATTCTTGTCTTGAACCTTCTCTCTATCTTGTATTGAGCCAAAGTCACCTTATATGCATGTAATGTTGGAAACTTTACGTGTAATGCTAGCCCTAGGAGTCTAGATCTTCTATTGGGAAGCAATGGAATGCGCTGCAATCAACAGAATAGGGATGGCATGAGCGGACTCGGTGAGTGTGCTTATGGACTCGGCGAATCGGGTCGAAAAACCCTAATCCCTTCTGGTTATGAGTCAGATCAGTGAGTTGAGTGGTAACTCAGTGAGTTGGACAGGACTAGGACTCAGAGATTGAAGGACTCGACGAGTCATGGGGTAACTCAGCGAGTCGAGTCATGAATGGAAGGATTTCTGAGTTTATGAACTTGGCGACTCAGTAGGCTGACTCAGCGAGTAAGGTCAACTTGGAAGCTTGACTTCGACCAGGACTTTGACTTTGACTAGAGCTGACTTAGTTGACTTCTGGAGGATAGTTTGGGACTACGTGATATATTGATATTGGTAGCTCGGGGAGCTAGAGGAGCAGCAGTTCGGAGAGTTGTTGGATAGCAATCAAGAGGGTATCAGCCAGAGCTTTAGCAGTGCAAGGTGAGTCTCTCCTCACTGTGTGAAAGGGTTTAAGGCACAATGTCGGCCCATGTAGTCTATGAGTAAGAACACCCAGGGGTTAGCCCTAGGAATTGTATGCTAGTATTATGTTCCGGACCAAGGTCCGATGCCAGGCGGTTGCCCGAGACAGGTTTATATGAATGATATTCCAGACCAAGGTCTGATGTCAGGGTAAGCCCGATGTATGTTGCATGTTAGATTATACTTGTTGATTGTGTGACACTTGTATGTGCCTGGTAGGGAGGTGAGTGTGGGCGAGTTCCTGTATCTCATGACTATCAGAGTATGGACAGGGTTCCGTATCTCATTAGTTGTGGAGCAGCGGCGAGGCTCGAGATAGGAGAGGAGTGAGTGTGGTCGGGGGCCCGTATCTCACAGTAGCAGGAGAATGGACGAGGTTTCATGACTCATCAGAAGGAAGATAGGGGTGGGGCGCAACATAGGCGAGGCCTCAGTACAGTACTATTGTAGAGTATGTTAGCTTATTTGTTGTGGGCTTTTTATATGCTTTTTTCCATTTCAGTCAGCGGGGCCACAGGAAGGCCCAGTGTCCGAGTTTTCTTTCAGCAGGACTGGTGATTGCAACTGCCCCTACGACTTTGAGGATTACCGATGGACTTCAGGACTAAGCATAGGCGCCTATGGCGAGGATCAAGGATTTTTAGTTAGCTACAGTGGAGCCGTGAGCAACACCGGATGTTGGAGGTGCATATCTTTTACTTTCTTGTCAACTTTGATTCATGATTTTATTGTTATGGTACTGCATCAATGTTAGTAAGTATATATTTTGGGGTATTATATTGCTTGCCTATGAATGAGTTATATGCCATCTGCATGCCATGGATGATAGAGTAGCAGCTCGAATATGTTTCCCTTTAGGGTAGGTTCTCAGGATGCAGTCACTGTAGCATGTGTCATTGGGACTTGGAAGGTGCTCTGTTAGTTGGCAAGATTGGTTCAGATCTGGTAAAGGGTTAGATGGAGCGCTAATAGAAGTAAGTGTGGTTGACAGCAGATCAGCACTTCAGATGATAGGAAAGATTTGGAATTCATTTCAAACAGGGAGCGGTAAGGGATTAGCCAGACCAAAGTGGGGGAGAACCCTCCGAGTACTCAGATACAGTAGCACGCTAAATTTGGAAGAGTTAGCGATCTTCGAGAAGGGGTGATTGGTTTAGGAAACCAAGCTGCAGATTTTCTCGGCAGGATGCGAGTATAGCAAGGATATAAGACTACGGGATAGCCGTAATATTCACTAGTATATAGTCAATGCAGGAAGTATGGTAAAGCTGCGGGTGGGTCGTAGCATTTGTAATTGAGGGATGGTTTGGAAAAAAATACGGTCAGAGGATCGCCAGCAGGACCCAAGTGAGTTAGGATGAAGATTATGTAAATGTTTGGCACGGGATGCCTTCGGATTAGTAGTCAGTGGTAGAGGCAGTATGGAGAGTGTGGTAGAACTACATGATAGCCACAACATTCAGTAGAGGCCAGTCAAAGGAGTGTGGGCGAGGGCCCGTATCTCCTAGTTAGCGAAGCTTGGGCGAAGCTCGTGTCTCCTAGTAGCATGATAGGAATCAGGAAAGGATAGTCCATTGAGATTAGTATGAAGTTGGAATGCTTATCCCTAATGAGGTGAGACCTAGGGAGGGACCGCTCCAAGATATAGTTGGGTGAGACCCGTGGGCGAGGCCCGTATGTGAATAGCAGTACAGGTGGGACCTGGTAGAGACCTTGCGGTCAATATAGGGGATCGAGGATACTAGGACTTGTAGAGTCAGAGTGGTGATATTGCCATATTTATACATATTTTTAGGCAATATTTATTTACATTTTTATTGATATTTTGGTTATTTGCATAGAATAATGGTACTTATAAGGATAAATTGTTATTTGCAGTCAAAGTGAAGCATTTTCGAAGAAAAGGACCAAAATTGACAATACTTGGAACATTGGACACTTGGAGTGAAAAAGTTGAAGAAATCCATGGAACTTACCAAAGTCACGACATGAACTAGAAGGCCACGACGTGGCATGATTCTTCTAGAAGATAAGTACACGCAAAGCAAAATCCTTTCCCGATAAGGATACCTCTTAAACCACGTCGTGAAACATCAAACCACGGCGTGAAAAGGGAAAAACCGGAAATTATAAATACCCTTGTTTATTACGACTTGAGAGATTTTTGGCTGGAAAAAAGGGTTTCAGAAGACGAATTTCAACAGAAGAAAAGTCTTGGAAGAAGCTTTTCAACACCAAAAGAGTAGAGGTTCATAATTATTTTAATTGTTGATACTTGAACATGTCTTATACTTTGATATGTGTTTGTTTATTTGCTACTATGAGTAGCTGAATCTATCAATTCCTATTTAGCTAGATGAAGCTTCTGACATATGGTTTAGCTTAATGACTATTGGATTTGTTAGTTGGTAATTTGCTTGTGTTCGATTTGTTACTACCTAGCATGTTAATATTTGTTTCTTTAGTTGATTGAATTCATGTTATGTGTAGTTATTGATCATTAAACTGCATGAACTTGATAACCTAGTGATTTAGTGAACACTAATTTGCTAGAGCTAGGATCGAACAAAATCTTAGATGGTAATTAAAGTAAATAAATTTAGTTGTGCTAGAGAACATAAATTATGACCATAATTGTGTTTGCATAATAAATCTTACATAATATACCCATAATCTATAATTGGTTATGGGTTTGATTGTGTGTGACCATGCATAGTTTTACATGAATTAGTCAAATATTAGTAAATTTGGACTTAAATTGCTAATAAAATAATATTTGGTTACCAACTTTACAATCCATAATAGTTAACTAACCATAAAGAGAAAGTGGATTCGAACTAAACAGGAATGTTTTAATTAATTGCTTGAATTCTGTGACTTAAGTTCATCTGGTCTTGTAAAATCAGATAAAACCCCATATTTTCTCTAAAATTAGGTTAAGTTAATAGTAGATAAATTAATTAGTCAACACAGTTCCCTGTGATCGACACCCGACCTACCCAACTATTCTATAATTCGACTAGGTACACTGCCTAGGTTCATTTTAGTTAGTTAAGTTAGTTAGGTTATAAATTATAAAAATAGTGGGTACTTTTGTGCACATCAAGTTTTTGGCACTGTTGCCGGGGAACGGCTTAGTTAATTACTGATTTATTTTGCTTTAAATTAATCGATCCTTTTTGTGTGGTAAAACCTGCAACAAGTTATTTTTCAGTTTCAATTTTTTTCTACATTACAGAACTCACGATGTGAGCTTTAGGGGCTCACAACGTGAATCCTGTGATTTCTTGTTGTCTTAGTTTAGTTTGTCTTTCGTAGTTCAGTTTTACATTTTTTTTCTTGTTTATTTTACAGGAGTTCATGACCAAAGGTTCCAACACACCTTTGGTGCCACCTCTTGAAGACCTGGAATCTGACCTTTACAAAAAGAAAGATAAGAACGTGAAAGAACATCTAACACCAAAGAAGACGCCCTTGCAAGAACTCAAGTCAGTGTTCTCAAAGAAGTTGGGAAAGAAAACGGAATAATAGAGTTCATCTTCAAAGGACAAGAACAAGGTTGAAGACTTAGATCAAATACCTATCCCGAACGAATCCAAATACGAATCTGAAGCCAAGTTTGGACTTTATACAAGTGAACCCCGAGAACGAGCCAAGAACCGAGATGGCGAACATTGAAGAAATGTCAATGGGAGCTTACAGAAAGAGAATTAGAGATGATGTTGGTCTAGGTTTAGTACAACCTGCCATACCTGCCACTGCCACATTCGAGCTGAAAGGACATATCCTTTTTGCACTGAAGGATATCCCATTTTATGGAAAAGATCGTGAGGATGCGTTTAAGCACTTAGATGAAGTCAACGACATTGCTGATTATTTCAATGTCCCGGATATGAATAAAGATATCGTCTTACTAAGGATGCTTCTTGTTACTTTTAAGGGAGCTACTAAGGATTGGTTAAAAGCACTACCACCGGGTACAATCACTACATGGGCTCAAATGCGTGAGCAATTTTTAGACCAGTTCTGCCCACTATCCAAGATAGCTAAAGTCAAGAAGGCAATAGCCAATTTTGAGCAAAACCTAGGAGAGTCACTTTACGAGGCTTGGGAGCGCTACAAGGGATTATTAAGGAATTCTCCTCATCATGACCTTAACATTCAACAAGAAGTGACCATATTTTATGACGAAGTCAATGTAATGACAAGGCAACTCCTTGATTCTCAAGGACCACTTAAAAAGAAAAATTCGGGTGAAGTCAAGGAATTAGTTAAAGAATTTTCAAAGCATTCTCGTGAATACCACAATCCAAGGAATGAAGGAGTAAAGGGATTTAGGAGTGCACATTCTGAAGAGATGGCTGCTATGATGGCAATGCTAAATAATATGGACCTAAGGCTGACCCAAATGGACCAATCAATTCATGCAATTAGAGTTGGTTGTGAACGATGCAGTGGGCCACATTTGACTAAAGATTTCCATTTGGATGAATATGGGAACAAGAAGGCTCAAGTTTGCTACTCAAGTGGGGACAAATATGATGAAGACTGGAGAAAACCAAAGAAAGAGTGGCGGCCTTATGATAAGTACAAGAGGCAAAAGGAAGAAAAATTTAAGCAAACAAGCCGAGGCTTCTACCAAAAAGTGCAACCACCAGCCGAAAAGAAAGTAGACTTGGAAAAAATTTTGACCAAATTTATGGAAGCTTCCAAGAAAAGGCATGATGAGATGCAGTGCTAAAGGAACACATGAAAATGATGAAAGAACAGCAAACAATGATGATTGACCAGCAAGCTTCATTAAGAAATCATCAAGCATGAATCCATAACCTCGAAGTCCAAATTCGTCAACTAACTACTTTGGTGAGCAACAAATTATCTTCACAATTTCCCGAAAAGAAAGCTCAACCTCATGTTATGGCTATTGATACTGAAGAAGAGGCAGTTTCTAAGTTTTCAGAGGCACTAGAAGTGGAGCCAAAGCAGCCCGATCCAAAGCCGAAGAAGTCGAAGCTCAAAAATGAAGACATTGCTGGAATACCCAGTTCACGTTGTGAGCCCGCTATGCTCACGTCATGGGCTTGGTAGACAATAGAAAATTTTCGTATTTGTTCCAGCTTATAAACCGCATTTGCCATTCCTGTCTCGAGCACATCTTAGTCCACTGGAAAGGGAACATCTGGAGTTTATTCAACAAATAAAGGGTATTCCTATTAATACTCCTTTTATTGACTCACTTTCAAAAATTCCAGAATATGTGAAGTTCCTACATGATTTAATAGACACTTGACATGAATTGAAGAGAAACTCTAAGGTAAATCTTAGTGAGCAAAGCTCAAGGGCTATATTGGAAGAGTTACCAAAGAGGATGGGAGATCAAGGATGCCTCACTCTTCCATGTGAATTTGGTAACAATTTGAAGACTTATGCTTTAGCCGATTCCGAGGCTAGCATAAATTTGATGCCCTATTCATTCTATCAAAAGCTAAATATCCAGAAAATGAAGGCAACAAAAATGACCATCCACATGGCCAATCGTTCGCTGACTCACCCAAGGGGAATTATAGAAGACATCCTTCTTAAAATTGGGAAGTTTGTTTTCCATGTTGATTTTGTAATTATGGATATGAAGGAGGATGCAAATGTCCCAATCATTCTTAGTCTCCCTTTGCTAAATATTGTTGGCGCTTTAGTTGATGTTCGTGAATCTAAGCTTACATTGAGGTTTGGTGATGATAAGGAAGATTTTGGGATATAAGATGGATTTCAAGGATATGATGTTAAAGGTGAAGTGTTCAACATTGATCAAGAGAATGAACTTGAAGAATTAGAGAAGCTTATGGAAGAAGAAATCAAAACAATTCAACAAGTCAAACACACTAAACCAAGAGCATCAATTCCATTTTTCGTTGAAGACATTACTTACAAAAAACCGATATCTTTGATAAGTGAGGAAAGTGATGAAATATCAAGTGATGAAGATGAGGTTACTTCCAAGGAGTCGGTTCCAGTGGTAAAAGAAGAGAAGGTTCCTATTGAGCTAAAGAAGAATGAAGAAAAATTGGAAACAAAAGGAACCAAAATCAAACTTGACACAGACGAGACAAAAGCTAAAAAGGAAAACTCAAAAAAGGCGTACATTAGACGATTCCAAGCATACAAGAGGCGATGGAAGGAGCAAAAGGTCCAGCTGGTGATGGACTCATTTGAAGATTCAACATAGGAGGCACGGAATCCAGCTCAAGACTCCTCAAAAAGAAGCACTTCTCGGGAGGCAACCCGAGTTTTATTTGCATTTTATTTTCTTTTGAGTTTCTACATTTTTAGTTTAGGGAAGTGATCAATTCATCATCTAAAAACTCTTAATAGGTAAGAATTAGTTGTGGGGTACTTTAGAGTTAAGTGGTCAACAAGGAAACTAAATATATGTCATTAACTTAGTTAATTTTTAGTTCAGACAGAAATCACGTTGTGGACATGTGTTTCACGACATGGCCACTGAGGAATTACAGGATTACCATCCAGTAGCCTAATTTCTTAGCCCAATGTTTTTT
Organism: Lactuca saligna; assembly: GCF_052625555.1. Taxonomy (NCBI): domain Eukaryota; kingdom Viridiplantae; phylum Streptophyta; class Magnoliopsida; order Asterales; family Asteraceae; genus Lactuca; species Lactuca saligna. Next base: position 187,112,145 of record NC_136424.1, on the reverse strand, counting down.
TAATGGGTCGGATTAATTGGCCCCTAAATAAAACCACGACGTGAAACTGTCGTTCACGATGTGGCCATTAAAAGAACACGGGGGGGGGGGGGGGGGGGGGGGGTAGGGGACTAGTTACATAAGCACTTTGACCTACCATTTGTTTACTCCACTGGTTGCACGAACGGGAGCAAGAACACCTCACAACTGATTTTCTTCATTTTTCTTCAAAATCACTTGTCTTTTCTTGTCTTCTAACTCCACTTGGTATGTATTTCATCCTTTAATTGCTCTTAATTTTATGCATTTTGATGGTTAGGGTTTGCTTAGAAATTAGAAGTCCCAAATTGGTTATATTAGTTGGTGTTATATGGATGCATGGTCTTAGATTAGTTAGAAAAACAAACCCCAAGTGTTATTTTTGTTGGGTTTCGACTATTTTATACTCGATCTGAGTTTCACGTCCGACCGCTTACCATGACTTGGAGCACTAGGCCACGTCGTGAATCCTGGACGAACAAAATGTTGTTTCGTTTTTTTTAATACTATGGGTATTTTGTTTGGTTTTGGTTTGTTTGTGATTTCAGGTATGGCCCCTAAACATGTTGTTCAATAGGAGGAAAACCATCCGATCGGTGTGGCAAGCATTCACCCATTGTATCGATTTCCACAGAATATATCTCAGGCATTATTGACAACATATGAGAACTGATTGGGATGGCTATATAATCGGGAGTTTGCAATCGCACCCTTTGTGGATTGGAATTGGCTTAGAGGTGTGGGTATGGTTTCAGAATTGGAGCATTTATGGACGAATGTGTATGAAGTGAATGATTTTTATTTTACATGTCACAGTTGGAGGAACTTTTTTACAATTCAAGAACCCATTTAACGGGAATTGTCGGAGGAATTTTTCTCTACCGCAGCTTTGAGGAAAGGACTATGGATTTTGATTACAAGCGGGCACTAGTTTTCCGGTTGGGCAGGGTTTATCGCGAGTGCAGTCTTCGTGAGTTCGCATGGGCTTGTACACGGAGGTGGAAACTCAATCCCCACTTTGCCATTCTTGCTTGGATGTGTTTGGGATTTTACACCCGTCATTTTTGATGCCCAATTTTGGAGGACTATCTCATATCATATGTATGATTCTCGTGATTCTAGTGAATCACAGATTTGGAATCCCATGTATTGTTTTCTTCATCGCCTTGTCCCCTTTTCTATCAATCACAAGCACCATGGTGACAAGGTGTCCCTCCAGAATTTGTTCTATTTATGGAGTATCGTTACTCCCGGGGTTTGTTGTGATCTTCCCTATATGCTTGTGAGATTCTTAGGAAAGAAAGCAGCTAGTTCTAGGCAAGGGAGTCTTATCACGGGTGGACATTTGGTCACTCGCCTTGCCCAGTCGTACCATATTTTGACACCAAATTTTTTTCGGAACCTTACCCGATTCCCGGAAAATGATTTGCCAATTCAAGTTTTGGGGGTTATGGGGGGAGGATATTTATACCCCCGGAGGATGATGAGCAACAAGGAGAGCAACCCGATCAAAAAACTCCAGCAAGATGATGAAGGAATGTGAGTTCCCGGGGAGATATGGAGCAAAACCATCACGCAACACCATATGATGGTGGAGTACCCACCAACCCGTTTCAAAGTCGGGTTGGTTCTTATTTGGATAATCTTCAGGGTGGAATGACATATAACACCCAACTTCTTGAAACCATGTTTTATCACATGGGTGTGGTTCGACCACCTTCCGTGCTACCATAAGGCCCTTACATACCGACTTGGGAGGAGCTTTGGATACCAAGGGGAGATGGAGAAGGACCGAGTGGAGCTCAAAGATGTGAAGATGATGATTGATAACTTTAATTTACTTTTTATTTGGTTTCTAGTTTTTATTAGCTTTTGTTTGGTTTGGAACTTAATTTGGTTTGTATGACTTGTTAAATTATTATGTTACTACTTTCTTTCCTTTGGTTGCTATAGTTTAGATTTGTTACGGAGTCTAGGGAAGGAAGTCGGGAGTTATGAGCGTTTATGATTAGCCAAAGATCGTTTAGAGTTTCAAGTTAAGAGTTGAGACCCACAATTGGAAATAAGTGTGGGGTGCGTCAAAGAGAGGATTGAGTTAAAAAGAGTCTTAAAATACTGAACTAGAAGAGTCTTAACCCATTAAGGCATTGGTTAACATTCAAGGTTCAAGAAGAAGTTGGAATTTTTTATTTTCTGATTGCTCAGGTTTCACGACGTGGCGACCCATTTCACGACGTGAACCGATATTCATTGGATTTTCAGTTTACGTTTTTGTGCGACACCACGACGTGTCAATCCTTATCACGTTGTGATACTATGATTTTATAAACATGAAGTCCTTTGTCACACCCCCGAACCAGACGGCGGAAACGTCTAGGGGCTGTTGTGACTCAATTGAATATCATCACAATGAATATACATGAAACATAACATCATACATCACCAAGCATTGGAATAATACAACTGGTAGCGTTTACATTTAGTACATTGTTCACTAACATTACATGCCCAAAAAGTAGATTGTTCGGTGCTAATTTAACAAGCAGAAAAACGTCACTGAGTACACTTATCCCTTCGATTTATCAGTTACCTGAGAATACAAGTATTTTGAAAAACGTCAACATATGAAATGTTGGTGAGTTCATAAGTAATGTTTGAAATCCAATGTTTGAATTGTTTCGAAAACCACCAGAAAATCCGTTATTTTCTAAAAATAGTATAGCGTAAAAAAAATGTGAAGATCCGTGAGTATGCTTGTTTGATTTCTATAGATGTAAGCGTACGAGTTGTAAAATTCGGCATGTAATTCGTAAGTGTATTAGTTGAAAACCCTAGGAAAACCCGACATTTTCCTATCACTTTGCTTTAATTAGTTTACGTATTGTTATTTCGTTACGATAGAGGTATTAGTTGAGCTCCGGAGGCGTTGGATTAACAGTGGGTTGTGAATTGTTGTAACGTATGTTAATGAAAACGACCAGTTGACAACCGTACAAACTATCCCTTAGGCATCGCTCGCACTTATTCACATAACCCAACCCTCCCGGACTTGTGTAGCCCCAAGACCGAAGGGAAAAAGAAGGTGCGAAGCCCTCAGTATTTCCCTACGTCGTTCAAGACCATAGCGAATGCAAAGGACCCGAAGCCCAACTCGCAATCGTGAATTCTCGACTTTACTAGCAGTACCGAAGGACCCTTGGGGACCAGCAGCACATTTGCCATTGAAAGTCCTTTTACACGAGGTTAAGTCGTATTAGACCCAACTACATGTAAGTAAGTATCCTTTTGGGCCTAAAGATCATGTCATCGGGCTAGCTAGGCCCAACAAGCATGATTTGAAACTTTTGGCCTAAGGACGGTACGTCGACATATAGAGTATTTCCACAAGAGTATAGAGTTTCGAGAGTTCCATGTGTGTATTGAGTGGCGTAGTGTTAGTAGTTTCGGATTTGTTATTGATTCGAGACCGAATCAATTCGTTTGATAACGATTGTTGGTGATATTGTGTATTGTAATTCATCGAGAGTCGCAGTGTCAGTCTTTATTCACAACGAATGTATTGAATTAACATTGAAAACTTTCAGTCTACAACCCCTCTTTGTTTTATAAATTTACCTTTACACCACTTTAGTAAATTAATTTCCGGTTTAGTCCTTAAACCCTTTTTCTTGGTATTTTAACACCAAAACTTATTGAAATTGTTATTTTTCAGCACCCTTTTAGTTGAAAACAGTTTTAGACCCTGAAAATACAATTTTCTCAGTTGTAACCCCTCATTTCGCAAATTTTACACTTTTGGCCCAAATTGGAAAAATTTTGCAACTTTGGTCCTTTTTAACTATGGAAAGCATTTTTGACCTTTGAAAAGTACTTAGAACACCAAAAATCCCACTATTTTACAGAAAAACACGGTTCAGCCCCTCAAGTTTGGGAAATTTCGCATAATGGGCCCTATTGGGCCGAAAATGTCATTTTTAGCCCATTAAGCTTGAAATTTATGTTTTTAATCCTCCAAAAGAGTATATTTTCAAAAAATACATTAAGGAAACTGTTTTGACTCATCTCACCCATCAGAATTCGAAATATTTCATTTTGGGCCCTTCAACTTTGTATTTTTAACATTTTATGTCCAAAAAAATGAGTTCGTAGCCCAAAGTATGTGTTGTTAAGCCACTTAGCTATTTTTCTTGGTATACTTTGTATGTAGTAGTATAATTTATTCTAGTTTCATTTAACATAAAGTATATCTTGGTTTTTAGTGGCTTATGACTAGATCCAACATCATAATCATACAAAACACACATATAAGCATAGAAATCATACAAGGCATACACATAATGATAGATCTACACATTTACTTGTATTCTCCTCCACAAAACTTATAAAAACCGAAAATAAGGGGGTATGAAGCTCACCTTTTTTGAAGGTTTCGGTTTTTGATGAAGATGTGAAGAGGTTTTTGGCCCTAGCAAGCTTCTTGAGGAGCTTTACAACTTAGATGGCTCTAAGATGTATGATTCACGAAATGGAAAGGGTTAAGAGGAGATTTTGAAGAAATCAAGAAGCTAAACCATGGATATAAGTAAAAACTTACCTAGGATGATGATTTTTGGTGAAGAGTCCTCTTGAAAGCACACACCAACTCGAGATTTTTGATGGAAGAGGGAAGAGGTTTTTGAGAGTGTTTAAGAGAGTTTTTGAAAGAAAAATGAAGGTGGTGAGAAGATGTGTTGGCCGAAAATAAGAAGAGAGGGGGAGAGAGGATATGATGGTTACCTAGATGTATGAGGTTTGGATATTACTTAATGGTTAATTTGCATTGAAGTCCACCATGCAAATGTGATGTGTCCATTGCTCATTAATTCCCTTCTTTCTTCATTGGGCCGAAATGGAGTAATCATGGAGGAGTTTGGGCCTTATCTTGGTCCTTACTCGAAATTATGAAGCACAAAAAAAAAATTCAGCCCATTGGGGTAAACGAAATCTTTTATGGCCCAATAAGGCTCATTAGAGATAAGATGAATTATTTTAGGCCCACATGGCCCAAAATGCTAAGGTTTTATGAATGTGGTCTATTTAGAGCCCAATTAGAGTTTCTAGGCCCAAGATAGTCAACTTGAAGGTTTATTGGTCCATTAGGCCCAATAAGAGAATCCTAGGCCATAGTGAACTTGAAATGGGATATCTAGGGTTTCCAACCCTTATTTGAGCATATGAGATATATTTGAATAGGAATGGAGCATAGTATTCACTTAGAGTACAAGTTATCACACTAGGTGAATGATTGCATGAGAGTAGAATTTCCTAGCAAAAATGCTAGTTGTGACATCCTTTGGCGATTTGTACCTTATTGTGTACCACATTTCTTTTTGGATCATTATGAAGACTATTAATGCTCATTTCCTATACCATACAATGTGGCGTTTGCTTTCCCACATTATTCTACATGCTTTTGAGATTTTCATCCTCTCTTATAGAAGATCGAGGTTTCGAATAGTTGCTTGTTGGCTCATTCACATATTTCGTGAGTTCAAGGTCCAAGTTCTAATTTAGAAGAAGTCCACATTCGAGATGTGCATGTTGTCCACGCTTATGGAGTTTGATCACGCCACTATCCTAGGGGAGTCTATTCCTTTTTCTCCCTTTTATTGCTTTTATTTAGTTTATGCATACAATGAGGGCATTGTAGGTAATAAGTGTGGGGTAGGAGGTCAAAAAGGTAAATTGCTAGAATTTAGTAGAATTAAAAATTTGGAAGTAGATTTGAAATAATAATCTACATAAAAATTCTAGTTATAATATTAATTTAAAATAAAGTTGTTAGTGTTGTGTAGGATGGTCCGATAAGAGCTCAAATGTTTAGTTGAGCCGACATACGTTATAGTGCATTTGTGGCCCCCTTTATTCTAGTGAAATCATGGGAAAAAGTACAACCTCGCTTAGTTTGTGGGATGCAATATGTTTAGTAGCCTGTACTTGAAATGTATCCAGGAAAATTAATATCCTTAACCAATAAAGGTTGAAGTAAAGCACCCCTGTTTAAGCATGTAGGTTTGTGAGTGATATAAAAAAGTGAGTACATGTTAAAAAAAGAGAGAAATTAACAAAAAGTGAAAAATTGAAGATTTTTTTGAGCTATAGAAGTATCAAAGTTAAAGATCAAATATCAAAAATTCTGAAGTTACCAAAGATTACAAAAGATGGCGAATTCAAAGAAATTGAAGATCAAATATCGAATAAGTGAAGAATTCAAGAGCTCCATAGTGTGGTATCTTAAAAGTTGTAATTCTCTAGTTTATATATGCTTGGGTCGCTTTACAAAAAATACCTTGAGGTTAGTGGGTGCGTGTTTATGAGGATTGTGAGTATTTAGAATTGAGGGGGGTTACTTAGGAAACATTTCAGACACAAATGTTGGCATTGAGGTCTTGTCATAATGGCTGAGTTTGAGTTGGATCGTTCTATGTGATGTTGGTGATAAAGGTTTAATTTAAAAATAATTGGATTTGGTTGAGGGCAAGCAAAGAACAAGTGTGGGGTATTTTGATATTGCCATATTTATACATATTTTTAGGCAATATTTATTTATATTTTTATTGTTATTTTGATTATTTGCATAGAATAATGGTACTTATAAGGATAAATTGTTATTTGCAGCCAAAGTGAAGCGTTTTCGAAGAAAGGGACCAAAATTGACAATACTTGGAACATTGGAGACTTGGAGTGCAAAAGTTAAAGAAATCCATGGAACTTACCAAAGTCACAACGTGAACTAGAAGGCCACGACGTGGCATGAGTCATCCAGAAGATAACTACACGCGAAGCAAAATCTTTGCCCAATAAGAATTCCTCCCAAACCACGTCGTGAAACATCAAACCACGACGTCAAAAGGGAAAATCGGAAATTATAAATACCCTTGTTGATTACGACTTGAGAGATTTTTGGCTGGAAAAAAGGGTTTCAGAAGACGAATTTCAACAGAAGAAAAGTCTTGGAAGAAGGTTTTCAACACCAAAAGAGTAGAGGTTCATAATTATTTTAATTGTTGATACTTGAACATGTCTTATACTTTGATTTGTGTTTGTTTATTTGCTACTATGAGTAGCTGAATCTAGCAACTCCTGTTTAGCTAGATGAAGCTTCTAACATATGGTTTAGCTTAATGACTATTGGATTTGTTAGTTGGTAATTTTCTTGTGTTCGATTTGTTACAACCTAGCATGTTAATATTTGTTTCTTTAGTTGATTGAATTCATGTTATCTGTAGTTAGTGATCATTAAACTGCATGAACTTGATAACCTAGTGATTTAGTGAACACTAATTTGCTAGAGCTAGGATTGAACAAAATCTAAGATGGTAATTAAAGTAAATAAATTTAGTTGTGCTAGAGAACATAAATTATGACCATAATTGTGTTTGCATAATAAATTTTACATAGTATACCCATAATCTATAATTGGTTATGTGTTTGATTGTGTGTGACCATGCATAGTTTTACATGAATTAGTCAAATATTAGTAAATTTGGACTTAAATTGCTAATAACATAATATTTGGTTACCAACTTTACAATCCATAATAGTTAACTAACCGTAAAGAGGAAGTGGATTCGAACTAAACAAGAATGTTTTAATTAATTGCTTGAATTTTGTGACTTAAGTTCATCTGGTCTTGTAAAATCAAATAAAAACCCATCTTTGCTCTAAAATTAGGTTAATTTAATAGTGGATAAATTAATTATTCAACACCGTTCCCTGTGATCGACACTCGACCTACCCAACTATTCTATAATTCGACTAGGTACACTGCCTAGGTGCATTTTAGTTAGTAGTTAGTTAGGTTATAAATTATAGAATTAGTGGGTACTTTTGTGCACATCAAGTGGCAGTGTAGATAGAGCAGTTTTAGATAGTCGAAGTTTCTTCAGAAATCACTGGGAGTGACTGATGTGTTTGAGCTAGGGTTTAGTAACGGGTGTGAGTCCGGTGACCCAGTAATAGCATATTAGTTGGTACCAGGGTGGTCTCGATTCTTCCAAAAGTTGGATAAGAGACAACAGAACCTCCAGTCAGGGGCAGTAATGAGAAGAGAAGTTGATGTGGGACAGCCAGCGACCAGAAGTGTTACGCTCGTTGCAGCAGGGTTAGATAATCTTAGAGGGAAAGGTTTGATCTTGTTGAGCAACTCTCATGTAAGTCTAACCGCTCTAGGGATGAATCTTTTACTTTAAGGATTATCTGGTCCATTCGCTGGGAAGGGTGCAACACTGAGATATAGTAGAAGGAAGCAGTTAGCAACTAGCAGCGAAGCGGCCAACACCGAGAGTGGTTGGGAATGTAGACATCGGAAGGTATATCCTTCACAGAGGAAGGAAGGGTTTTAGTGATGTGGGAAGATGCCTTTGGAAGGTCAGTGAACATGCCAGGAAAGAGGGGATGAATTCCATAGGATGTTCAGCATGAGTACCCGGGGACTACCAAAGGGGTTGTTGGTTGGATTAGAGCAGTGTTTTCAGGGTTGTTGGTGAGTAGAGTGCTCTTGAGGTTATTATTGGAAGGGATATTTGTAGCTGAATGACTAAACTAAAAGCTGATGGAAGCGATTCCACGAGAATCGGACCCAGTGAGAAACATATCCACAGAGTATGGACGTGGTGAGCAGATTACAGGATAGTTAGCAGTAGCAGACTTCGAGGACAAAGTCTTGGATAAGTGGTGGAGAATTGAAACACACCTAATCCATAAGCACCAAGAAAGAAAAGGAAAGCCCTAATTCAAAGGGTCAACTCGTCGAGTCCAAGGAGGAACTCGGCGAGTCGAAGCGGGCTCTGGTTTCTGGGCTAAAAGTATTAATAATGTTGTAATAGTCTAGGTCAACCTTTTTAACTCATTTTGAAGTAATAAAGAGGAATTGTGTGAATATCATGTGAATTATTGCTTATTTGCTTAATTATTGTGATTTAATTAATTAATAATGAAAATAAGCATCAAAAATAAATATTAAAAAAAGCCAACATCTTTTAACAAAGTTGTAGTGGCCGAAACAAGGATTTCGGAGATATAAAGAACGCTGAAATCCGAGTTATAACGAAGAAGTTATGACATGTCGAAGTTTCGTGATGGAACCGGCACGGCACCGGGAAGCGTAAAAAGTGAATTTACGATAAAGTGTTTTTTAGCCTTAACAATCCAAACAAAATTCATAGTATTCGTTAAACCGAGAATTTTGATAAAAAGAACGTCCAAATCTGACTTCGTATGAGGAAGTTATGATTTTTCTAAGTTTTAGCTTAGCAATAGACAGCTAAATACTCGAATTTAAGATCGAGCGATATCTAGCCGACACAAACTAAACGAGAATCGAAGGTCTCATCAATAGTAGTACAACGGTAAAAAGACTAACAAAAACGGACGTCGGATGAAGAAGTTATGAATTTTTAACGGATTTTCCTGTCCCGGTCTGTTAAAAATAATAATATTAAAATTAAAGTCAAAACTAGCCGACGAAGTCTAAACGAAAGTTGTAAAGCGTAATTTTATCTACGCGTGCACATAAAGAACGAAAAAAATGAAGCTCGTATGCAAAAGTTATGGATTACAGAAGTTTGGGGCTCAAAATTCGAAAAAATCGCATGAACAGTAGTCGGCCACGTCACCCTTCTCGCAAAACCGCCTCAAGGCCGAAGTTGCTGCATCACCGAGATGTGGCCAAATCCGGATCCGACGCGTGTCGCAATTCCCTCGAATCGAAGTCTCGGCCAATCAGAAGCCGCCTCGTAACCGTTGCGTGTCCGAATCTTGCAGGGGCCACGTCCGAGCCTCGCACGAGCAGCGTAGCTGCCTCCGTGTCTCACCCTCACTGTTGCCACGCGCCTCGCTCCTTCGCTTCCACGTCTCCCTTTGTGACCGAGCCTCGTACCTACGATGTGGAGCCTCCTTAGCCACAAGCCTTCGGTCTCGCACCCTATAAATAAGGGGGTTGCGAGATTTGCCGACCAAGATTGAAAATTTGCCATTTTTGGCCCCTCTCTCCATATTTTGACTATTTTGACTTCCCCCGAAGCCCCGATATCATTTTTAAAGCCCGGAATATGTCCCGAAGTGCCCGAAAACCCGGAAAATTTTATCTTTTCGGTTTTGAAGCTCCAAACCTTGCAGAGCCCGGTTTCTCAATAAAACTCCCGGTTTTATCAGAAATGATCATTTTAAGGAACGAATTGTTGCCCGATTATCATCCAATCAAGTGAGTGTATAGTTACTTTCATCTTACACATAGATATGAAGTATTTTATATAAATATGTGCTGTGTGTGTGTGTGTGTGTGTATATATATATATATATATATATATATATATATATATATATATATATTGATTGTTTATTTGAGATGATTGTTGAATACAATGTTTTATAAAAGTTATAAACTGTATATGTATTTTATCTACAAATATGTTGGGTAAAACATGGGTAGACGAAATAGTTGATGTGTGTTAAAATGATGAGAGGCCTCGATGTTGTTGTTGTTCCAGTCATCTAGCGGAGTATGGATGACGACCACAGACTTTTCTAGATAGTCTAGTGGAACGCTAGCAGGCTCGCAACCTGTAGGTGTTTGTAGGCTTGATGTTCACCGGTGTACTCCATCCCCCTCATGGTTGCCTTACGAACATATATGGCTGAGAAATCCCCTTAGTAGTAAAGTCCATCCCGATGATAAAATCCTTAGACTAGGTCCCTTGTATAGGTGTTTAGGGACGTAAAGTGAGGATAACGGGAATGGGTAATCAGGGTTATTGTTGGTTTGATAAAATTAATAAATTTATTGTTGATCGATGAAATTATTAAATTTATTATTATTTGTGGGTTGAAAACCCTATATGCTCATCAGGCTCCCAAGCCTGACCCACTCAGCTTTCTGTTTTATAGGTAGTGGACCCAGACCATAATTTGGATGATGATGAGGGATTTTTGGATTATAGACCATTAGTTGTAAATAATTGTTGTAAGGCTTATAACATACTGTTTATGCTTTTAATCTGTATATAATATGACATCCCGAGTCTTTTTAATGAAATACATTTCTACGGAAATGCTTTGATAAATCTTTATCATATTTTTATTTTGGGAACAAATTCCGCAACACTTTTATGTAAAATATTACTCTGATTTTCAAACAAGCATAAACAAAACCGTTCTTTTCTGGCCGTGAAATTGGGGATGTCACAATATGAGTTTGTATTTGTCACTAACCTTGTCTTGTGATTATGGTTTTGATGAATTCACTTGGATAGGAACACATATGTGACAACTGCCAATTCGGGTCATTCTCGGACTCATGCATCTTTATAAAAACCATTCATGCACAACATGCCATGACCTAGTAGTATAGATTAGGTCAAAAATCTTGCATAAACTAGGATCCAACTAAGGTCTAGGACTAATATACTTGATACTTACAATTCTAGTAAGTTGCTTAGCTACAATAGGAAATGCCAATACTATAATTAGAATAAAGCTTCAAGCTTTGTTATAATTGAAATAGGGTATAAAACTCTAAAAATAAATTAAAACATTCTAATTATACTTCAACATGTTGTTGAATATCAAACAATATTCCAAAAACCCTAAAGAGCCAAAAATCCAAAGTTATAAATTATAAAGCTTAAAAACTTTATAAAATTTGGCTATAAACTTCCTAATATCAAATTTTTATTAATCAAATTATGAATTATAGTCAATGAAATAGAAATTAAATAACCAAGTATTGATCATAATTTATTTGTTGAAAACAAGATTTTAAATAAATCCAAATTTGCTTAATAAACACTTTTATAAAATTAGGGTTTTTATAAAGATTTAGGAGGGAATTTTATAAAGTTTAAATTTTAGGAGAGAGGAGGCCAAAATGCATGCAAAAACCGGCCATCACCTCTCCCCATGCCCTCTCTCTTCCCCAAAACACAATCATTAAGCTTAAACCCTTACTCCACCTCTTCCCTCTTCACTCTCTCACTTCACTCTCTTCACACACTTCACTCTATTCTTCCCTCTCTCTAAACTCACGAAAATCCTCTCAATTCTCTGCAAAATTTCGAGATTGTGAAGCCCTTGAAGTGTTCTTACTTCTCTCAAGGTCAAAACCAAGGTAAACAACAACATCTTCTTCCATAGTTTCATGGTTAAACTTCTTTTCTTCTTAATCTTCTCTACTTTTCGGATTCTATGCCTTTCCATGGCTAGAAATCTTTATTCTCCCCTTGTGGTTTGTATATTCTCACCATAACACAATGCATGTGTTAAAGATGGTGAAAATCCGGGATCAAACCCATGCAAGGAGTGGAAAAGATGCACATATGATCATGTGACATCAAAACATAATATTTCATGTTCTTCTCCTTTTCTTTTGTGTTCATACATGACTAAAAGCATTTAAACCATTTCTAGTACATCTTGGATGCTCATTCATTCCATGCATGTGTTAGAAATCGGACCTTACCAAAGACATGCATGATGTTCATGTTGAAATACCCTAATAATGCACACAAGCAAACATGCAATCTGCCAGATTACTTTGTTCGACTTTGAACAGTCATAACTCAGTCATTTCTTAACCAAATCATGATATTCTTTTTGTATTGGTTAGTTCCACGAGTTAACTTTCAAACCCAACTGGTCTCACTGTAAAATATTAAATATCCGATTTTTAGCAGATTTTACAAAAAGGTTTCGCATACAGCTCTTTTTCTGTGATCACTATTTTTATCTTGCTTAAACAATGGCCTTAAACCCAACCATAAATCTGAGGAAAAATACCTTAGAAACTTAACATATCTAGTGAATTATGGTTGAAATTTCGTGGCTTAAAACCCCACTGAATGGACTACAAAAATTCATGAACTTCAGCCACATTTACACTTCATGCATTATTGCATGCAACTTTTCTTAAATTGTTTGGAATCATTACCCTCATTTCTCTTCTGAATACATCCTTAACATTTTTCCTTTTGAAAGCCCTTGCATGCATGAGATAATTTGGAAAATTTCAAGAGCTTTTGTTATTTCTTTGATTTATTAGAATTATTGCTAAAACCAAGGGCATAAATCATATAAAATACTTCCAGAGGTCAATAAATCCTAAATAAATTCATGGATGATCCTTATGGGGAATAATGACCCCTCACCAAATTTCAACAATTTTTGTTACTGTTTAATATGATTTCTAATTTTATTTTGTTTAGGGAATGATAAATTACAAAACCACTTTATAGGATGTGAAAATTGTATCTAACAATTTTCGCATACCTTACCTGTGATGGGTGACTCCAGAAAATAATTTCAAGATTTTCCATCATGTTTTACTATTTTTCCCAATTTTTGGTAATTATAATGGTCTAAAAATGGGAGAAATAGTTCTGATTATCCAAAATTCATGAAAATTTACCAGGATATAATATTATAGAGTAGGAGGTTACATAAAAATTTTGAATATTTTTCTCTACTGTAAACTATTTTTCTCTTATTTTCTAAAGTTAATTGCACTAAAATACACTTAAATATACATAAATACCCAAAACCAGTTTATACATTATGAAAACCACTTTTGATATTTTTCCCAGGATGTTTATACTGTAAATGATGTTACAAAAATTTATGGTGATTTATTTTAACTGTTTAATATTATTTCTTTAATTAATGACTATTTAAAGGAATAAAGCAAGGAAAAATAGAAATACCCACTGAAAAATATCTTTTATATTTTTCCCAGCCTATTTATGTATAATAACAATTAAATAAAAAGTTTGGGTAATTTTGGAAACTGTTTTCTATTTATTTCAATTTTTATTGAAATAAATGCTCAAAAATCATAAAATATAATTAAACAGCTTGGAAATCCATTTTTATAGTTTTCCCAGCTTAGTATTGTGTAATAACAGTTAAATAAAAAGTTTGAGAATTTTTATCCCTCGAATGCTATTTTCGTGAATTTATGTTGTAATAAGGACTTAAAAATTTGGAAAGTTTATATTCCAAGGTTGTAATTAATCGCCCGATATATAGAATTTCATTACTTCAGAAAAAGTGTAACTAATTGATATAAAATCCAATACTAAAACATAAATTGGCATTTCCCTATATGTAGAGTTTAGTATATTAGCATTAGATATCGACATGGAAACTCACTAATGCGTGTGTTTGATGTCGTAGGATCCCGGTAGTAAGACGTTGGTGCATCCCGAAGTACCGCTTGTGTCTACACAAAACATCGTGAGTATTCACGCACTCCCCTATTTTCAGTTTTTATTTTTTTGGGGTGGAAAAGCATGTCCTAAACTATTTATATCCGTTGTATTTATCTAACTCGTATAAACTTGGTTGCTATATTTAGCATACTGTGAGTATTCACGCACTCCCCTATTTTCGGTTTTTATGTTTTGGGGTGGAAAAGCATGTCCAGAAAAACTACTGTTTGCATGTTGTATTTAAATTGAATTGTATCAAACATGATTGCTATTGTATTGCTATGTTTCTTTATGTATGTCTATGCAACACGGAACATGAGAACTTATCGTACTAAGGCCCTTCCCTTATCTCTAACCATTAACTCTTTGAGCCAATGGTCGTTATGGATAGCGCTATTAGGAATTGACAACTCCTCACTCGCCCGAATCGCTGGAGTGCATGATACCATATTCATCTATGGAACGATAAGCATAGATCTCGATAGGGCTTCAGTCATAGGTTTGGTTGAGACTCATTGTTTGCTCATACACATACAAACGCGTTTCTCGTTCTAGCAATAAACTTGTATACCTTAATAGCAATCAACTTTGTTTTATCATTAAAGCAATGTACTTGTACTTACGAAAAGCATTATTGTACCCTCGATTTATAAACTTGTGATACTCACCAACTATTTTCATAGTTGACGCTCGTTTTACATGCTTTTTCAGGAGGTAATTAGTAAGTGGATGTAAAGATTCATCATCATAGAGCATGCTGCATCATGTTGAAGCTATTATGAAGCTATATTTTGAACAATGTTATTTTGAAAAACTTGTATTTTGTTCCTTTTGAAGCTATGGGTTGTAAACTTTTAAATACTGCTATGGTGATGTATCTTTATCTTTTGCATTGAAACCGTTATCGTTGTCATACCTTGCGTTTCTGCTTTAGCGGGGTGTGACAACATACACCATAAAATCTAAGTGTCATAAGGTTTCTCTTCGATTCATGAAAATGATGGTGAGGAAATACTTTCACTAAGTAGATTTTAAGGAGATACCAAATGTGATATTTGCATTCTCAAAGTCTTTAGTGGAGCATGTATGGTTAACCGGCACACTAACATGGACTTATGAGGAATGGCAAAGGTCTGAACAATTAAGACTATGATTACGACATCCATTTTCATAGTTCTAAAATTGTTTAGACATACATGTGTGCTACCTAAGGAAAGGTGTATGATTTTTGATAAAGTTTTATCAAAGCATTTCGTATCAGAAGTCTGAACTTTGGTAAGAGGGTAAATAAAGTATTGATCTCTAGAAGTCCAGCAGATTTTGGAGTACATGACAAAGCTAGTGGGAGCATAAGCTTTATGCTAATAATCATCATGCATGTGGGAGCATGATAATTGTAATAAGTGTTGCAAGTTAGCAATGTTAATTATAGAAAAACAAAAGGTTTCAATTGTGGAAAAGTTGTTTTGCTATAATTAAGGAAGAGGAAATTATACTTCATCTCAAATCTATAAACTTAGATCGTGAGATTTTAATCAAATTTAGTTAAGTATATATATGAATGTTATGTTAGTATGGCTCAACATAAGGAAATTCTATATAAGGGTACATTATTTGCGTTCTAAAATTCGATTATGATTACAACATCCCTTTTCATAATCTAAATTATGACAACTTGGCAAATAGAAATAGAAATATTATAGCAAAAGGCTGGTCTAGTATCATGTCCTTATGAATCGTGCCCTTATGCTTCAGATATAGGATCGATTGCATGTGTTATAATATTCATCTTTTCTAAAATTTTCCAAATGTCTGGGGCATTGACAAGGGAAAACGTCTAGAATTGGATATGACTAAAAAGATTAAGCAAGTGCCGAGGACAATCTAAGGTTTACCAAATATTGGTTGCTCAGGGACAGTTGGAAGTATAGCGTTAATTTTGGAAAGACCATATTTACATATTCTGAAAATAGGCAACTCTTGTTCAAGAGTAATACTCAAAAGGGGAATATGGAAATGTTCCCATAGGTGGAAGTTACTCATTAAATCTGTATAAGATTAGGAAACTTAATGCAAGAAGAATGTTCAAAGGCAATGAACTTTGAATATGAGACTTCAGTTCTTGGTCTCCATTGGAATGCTCTGTAATGTATGTTGACAAGTCTTTGTGACTTTGTGCATAATCATTACAAAAGGACTAATGCATATAAGCTTAGAATCTAACAGATTTAGGTAAATGGCAGGAATTTGGAATTCTTGCATTTGCGGTAAGGAATTGGGATAGTGAAATCAGGATCATTGGAATTATGTTCAATCGATCTATTTCACAAAGTCAAGATCATAGAAAAACACAATGTGCATACTCGGTGTATGGCATGACTAGTGTTGAGAAAAAAAAACATAGTGTACATGCTTGGAGCATGGGCAACTATTGTTTTAATTCAAGTATAAAGTTGATAGTTTGAAACAGTATGCAATGAATGATGGGTAATCAATATGGTGATAAATAAAATATGTGTTATTTATATTCATAAGTTCTGAGACGATATTGGATTCAATTATTCTAGTGTTTCACTTTGCATGTTTTGACTTACAGAATAACTAGGTCGTTCTTCCCGAATGACTAAGTTATTCAAACCATCCACAGCTGGTCATATGTTGGAAGTAGATATGAATCAAGACTGTCATGGGTTGGCTTGTAGAGGTCTAAGATGTTGGACAAAGTGGTGCTACAACACTCATGAGTGCTCATAAGTTCTGAGTATTGGATTCAACCCACGCTCATTGGAATCACTTCATGGATTTCATCACGAGTGATCATCAGACGATAATATTGTATATTCTTCAAACCTAGAGATATGAGTTGTTACTATGAGTTGGTTATACATTGATTGCATGAAACCGCATTGGTAACTCGATGTTATAAACACGCCTTTATGTATAATTCAAGAAGTAGTAGAACAAGCCATATGATTCGACATTTATCCATTCCTTTTACCTTCGGGATAAAAGCGATATTTGTGGGCCCCTCGATGATTTAATGATGACACATGTGAGTGCTTGGCCAAGCCAGGACTGATTTCATCTGTTCAATCAGTCAGTCATCATGAATCGGAAATAGGGAAACAACAAATGAACAGAGAGAATGATTTATAATCCATGTCTCAGTCCATATGATATCTAGAATGGAGGAATATATGATCCCTTATCTAATGGACAAGTCATTGACAAAGGTCAGAGTTTATCGACAAGGTCAGAGTTCGACAACGGCTTTTGAGAGCTATGATTTCCAGTTGGTTTTTGAAGTCATATGCAATAATAGTTTTAGACTTATCCAAGTGGGAGACTGTTGGATTAGTGTCTAAGTCCATAACTATAATTGGTATGTACTTGACCCGACTCGGCATGGTCCATTTGGGTTGCATGGCATCAGAACATTTGGATAGACCGTTTGTGAGAAGAGGACATTTGTGACATATTAATATATTATAAGTTCTAATATATTAATATGAAATCATGTTATTTAATTAGTATTGATCAAGAATAAATTTGGACTTAATTTAGTGATCAAAAGAGACTAACTAAATATATGGGGACTGATTATGTAAATCATTCATTCTTATATATGTGGTCTTATGATCCAAGATTCCTTATGTTGGGTTTAACCCATGTGGTGATCCATGGATACTCCATGGAGGTTAAAACCCATGGAGCATAAGGAATGGGTAAAGTCATGAGTTACATGGTGTAACCCTAATAGTCACACTATATAAAGACCCCATTGGTTGGTGAAATTGGCTCTAGTGTATACACAAGAGGGCAAGCCAATTTCTAGAGTTCATGTGTCTTCTTCTCATGGTAATTGTCACACCCCAAAACCAAGAACGGCGGAAACGTTCTGGGGCGGAGGACGTCATGTAAAGTATCACAACACAGTAAATGTAAATAAGCAAACAACATCATCCATTGCATTAAATATATATAATTTTAATACAAGCGTGTTCTATACATTATAGACACCAAAAATAACGTATATCAAAATAATAAGATGAGTCTTGTATGCGCTCCATCTTCTCAAAAGCTGGCCTCGGTACCTGTCTATTGATGACTTGAGAATACAAGTTATTTTGAAAGAGTTTATCAGCATTAAGCTGGTGAGTTCATAAGTATTTTAGTGTCGGTATTTGTCATCCAAAAATGTTTGAACATGTATCAAGTATAAGTTTGTAAAATGTATGTAAAGGTTTGCAATTGTTTGTAAAAGTTTAAATCTCTCAGAAAAACCTATATTTTCTATTAAAGTAGCCTTCTACCAAGGCTTAACTGTTTTGTATGCCCGTTTGATGTAAAAGTGTGTAATTTCCCAAGGGTAACTATCATTTAACAAAATATAGTTTGTACATTAACGTTTAAGTGAGGTTATCACTAAAACATGTAATGGGTAAATCATTGTAGTACTGTAGTTATGTATTATAAGAACTATTGTTGTACTAACTACCTTAAACCGGATTTATATTAAGGTATAATGTGATAAATTGCACCATGCTATCGACTGGTAACAACGACATAATGAATGGTCGTAATAACGGAATGACGTTTGGCACCCGCAGACCTGCAGGTCCGGCTGTAGCTAGCAGCAAGGTGTAGGATAGTCAATCCAGTATAGATCTATACGCAAACTCACTCTCTCCCTCCAAGAGAATTATGGCTACAACTCGGGCCATGACATTTAAGTCATGCTCCGACACAGTGGATCACTGTTGGGCTGAAGATCATTTTTGTTGATTGCGTCTTTTGGGCTCGTTTAGCTTAAGGCTTTTTGTGTTTACGCTTGCATGCATATTAGGTTAAGGTTTTAGAGATCTGAGAATAGCGATACATCTAGACGACAACAGATTTCTTTGATCGTTCTTGTAACCTTCCAATCATCTACAGTTGATGTTCTTAATCGAGCTCTTCTGAGGATTTTGTTTAATCATTCAACACGTTTGATTCCATCTTGTCTTGTTCTTATTATTGTGTTTATATCGTCTTTGTTTACTTACTTGTTCAAGATCTAATCGATCTTTATAAATTAAAGGTTAGTTTAATCTTAACAATTGGTATCAGAGCAGGAGGCTGTGTAATTGATACACATCTTTTCTGTGAAAAATATTTCCATTAGGGTTTTTCCGCAATTATCAATATTTATTGAGCCGTCATCTCTTTATTGATGTATCTTGATATTTATTATTTTGCCCTAATCTGCTTTATTACAAGTCTGATCTTTGAACAGGTTTTTACGATCATAATGGACGCGACACAATCAAACCTTATTAATATCTCCAACAGCATTGGTTCGACGACAAAGATTCCAATCTTATACACCCATGACTATGAAGTATGGGCGCACCACTTCGAAGACTACGTTATTGGATCAGAGGATAATGGGTATCTCATTTGGGAAGCCATCACCAATGGACCGTTTTCTCATTCTGCAACATCCAGAATCATCAAAACACAAAAGGAGTACAATGATCTGCTAAAGGACGTGAAGGATATTGCACAAGATGAAAAAGATAAATTCCAGTGCAATATCAAGGCATTAAGGTTGATCAGATTCGCCCTTCAGTCCGACACATTCAGGTTGGTTAGCTCATGCACGACGGCAAAGGAAGTTTGGGATAGACTTCGTGAACTGTATTCTACAGACGAGGATCTTGAACATTCTATTCAAACTTTGCATCTATCTGAGTTTGGAGAATTCAGGCAAGGGGTTGAAGAAACCGTGACCCAGACATTTGATCGCTTCAATCATCTTCTCAGCAAGATGATCAAACACGATATTGAAAGGAAACTTATCGAACAGAAGGTTACTTTCTTGAATGGCCTGAGGGCTGAATGGAGAGCAGTGGTTTCCACAGTCAAAGCCCATGAACAGTTTAAATCATACTCTTTGGCGAAACTGGTGGGAATTCTCAAGTCCCAAGAGAAGATTGTGCTGCAAGAAAAGAACGTCGTTTCCAGTCTCGGTTCGTTGGCCCTCCTATCTAAAAGTAAAGCTGTGATGGAGGATGAAGACCTCAACCTGGAGGAATATGATCTCACATCAGAGGATTATGCCATGATGGTGTCCAATCCCAAGAGGTTCATAAAGAAGAGATTCCCCAGCAACAAAAACCGAAACTGGCAGGGGAGCTACAGCTCTGAAAAGGTGAACAATGAACCGAAAGCTGAGGAGCACAAGAAGGAACCGAAGGTTGATGGCGATTCTGGAGTAAGCTGTTTCTACTGTGGTGGGAAAAATCATTATGCCAAGGACTGTGTCCTTAAGAAGATGGCTGAAAAAGATGATGGGAATGACGAGGAAGCTGTGTTGCAGAAAAGACTGGAAGAGTTGAGAAAGAAGAAGTCTACCGCTAACCCTTCTATTAATGCTCTTATTGTGCAGGGTTCGGTTAAAGGTGATGAGTTCGGTAGAACGGAAGTTTGGTCTACCGACTCAGAAGACGAGGAAGTGATGAAGCCTACCCATGGAAAGGCCTACGTGGCTAAGGAAGAAAGAAGTGGAGGAAGATGCTTTATGGTGACTGACGTATCTCAAATGAGGGGATACAACACTGATGGAGGAAGCGATGGACCGAAGGTAAAGGAGGACATGTGCTTTACGGCCAAACCGCTCAGCCAACAGTTCAATGAGCTCGATGAACTGATAAAGAAGGTACAATCTGTTTTTATTTCATGCAAAGTACCATCATCCTCATATGAGAAAGAACTAAAAAACGTCAATACAAGAATTTCTCATCTAGATAGTAGCTTAACTCAAACTCGAGTCACAAATTCTAACCTAACTGATCAATTGAGCAGGGTGGCGTCGAAGAGTGAGGAGCGGAGAATGTGGATCGAGTTAAAAGAGTCGGAATTAGTTAAAGTTAAAGATGAAAACATTTATTTGCAAAGAGACAATTTAAAATTGTTAAAACAGCGGAATGTTTTTTGTTTAATTGCTAAACGTCTGTATTCTAATATTACTCAGCTTCACTTGGATTGTGAAATAGGCCAAAAGATCCACCGCATGATTTTGCCCTTCCTAGAGTTTAAGGAAGATGAAATCGATGCCGAAGCCTACAATTGTGAGAGTGTGATATCGTCTGATGATGTCAATCCGACCTACATGTATGGACTGGACAAAATTGAGTCCTTCATTAAATCCAAAGACCACAAGGACATGCTTAAAAATCTTTTGGATGAAAATGATAGACTTAAACTGAGAACCGAAACCATGCAAAAATTTGACTCTTTAAACGCCAACGTAAGCTCAGAAAACAAAATTGATGTTGAAAATGCATCTGAGCTTAACGAGGACGAAAACATGAGCGAAATTTCTGTAGAGGACACGGTTGACTGCTCATAATTTATTAAAACCGAACCTGAAAACCACAAGAATCTTATTTCTGAAAATTCAGTGGAATTCGCTCGGTTGTCCCATCAAAAGTCCCCAAAATTAGTTGAGAAAGCTGTTGTGTATCAAAAGGTCAGGACCACTCCGAATCAAGTATACAAGGTAACAGGAGTTACCGAACATCAAACAGCTGAACTTGTAGCCATTGTAAACAAAGACAATGCTGATGGCTGCGATGAGTACTTCTGGGAAGCTCCAATTGATAATGCAGACGAAACCATTGGTTTATCTGAAAGAACTTCCTGGAAGAGCAAAGGAAGATACATACCTGAACCATTGAATAAGCCGAACAACTTCGATGAACCAAGCACCAGTGGTACAAAAGATATTCCTCAGAAGAATGATCACTCGGCAAAAGAAGACATTCCCTCGGCTCATTCGGCTCAAAGTAAAACTCCTGCAATTCAAAAGGAACCAGCCAAGGAGACACTGAAAACGAAAGCAAATGTTCATCATCAACCTACACAGATGAGGAATAGGAAGAGAGAAAGGAACAATAGATACAGGAAGAACCTTTCTAAAAGGAAACAATTCTGGCATTCCCAGAATGCATATTTCTCTCATCAAGACAAGAATCTGAAGTATGAAAACAATCCTGTAGGAAAGCTTGAAAGTCACAAAAACCGAAAGCCAAAGTTCGGTTCATAGGAAGATATCAACCGAAAGCCAAGGTTCGGTTCACAAGAAGATATCAAACGAAAGCCAAGGTTCGGTTCACAAGAAGATATCAACCGAAAGCCAAGGTTCGGTTCTGAAAAGAACTTCAACCGAAACCAAAGGTTTGGTTCCAAAGACAGCTCCAACCGAACGCAAAGGTTCGGTTCTGAAGTCAAAAGAGAACAACACTCCAAGGTTGTTCCCTCCAATGATCAAAAGCAAAAGGGTCACCTAGAGTCTCCAGCCAGAAAATCCTCTCAATCCAAACCCTCTTGTTCAAATTCTTATCGTTCTTCTAATTCTTCTTCTTGTTCTTCTAATTCTTCTACTCCCACCGATTCGTCTCCGTCTTACTTTGAAGCTGATTCTTCTTGCTTTCAAAAATCTCATTCGTCAGCTGAGCAAAAGGGGAAGCAGAAGGTCAATGAATCCAAACTAGGGTCCAAACCTAACTCACCCAATCCTAACAAAATAAAAGTTTTTACCATTAAAAGGAAAGATGAAACAACTCTTATAAAACGAACTTATATTGTTGATGTGTCTCTTATTGTTCCCGTTCCCATGCAAAGCTCACGTGGACCCAAGAAACTTTGGGTTCCTAAATCTGTCTAATTTTCGCAGGTTATAAGTGACGAGCAGTTCGACGAAGAATGGTACATCGATAGTGGCTGCTCGCGTCACATGACAGGGAGGAAAGAGGAGCTTAGGGAATACAAATCTCTTGCAAATGGTGGCAACGTCAAGTTTGGAAATAATTCTTTCGGCACCATAAAGGGATACGGGATGATAACAAATGGGGACTTTACTATAAGGAAGGTGGCTTATGTGGAAGGACTTCAACACAACCTAATAAGTGTATCTCAGCTTGTTGGAGGTACAGGTCTCAAAGTATCGTTCGATGATGAAGGTTCTGAAATCATAGAGAAAAAGTCAAAGAAAGTGATTCTCAAGTCAGATCGAAAGGGTGAAATGTTTCCCTTAAACCTTAAACCCATCAAAGGAAACCCAGCTATTTGCTTGTTGTCAAAAGCTCAATCCGACGAAAGCTGGTTGTGGCACCGAAGATTGTCTCATCTTAATTTTAAAGATATCAACCGACTTGTCACTGGAGGTCATGTTAGGGGTCTTCCATTGCTCAAGTTCGACAGAGATCATTTGTGTGCTGCATGCGAAATGGGGAAGCAGAGTCGTCAAAGTCACCCATCTATAATCAACACAAAAGTTGTTGAACCACTCGAATTACTTCATATTGATTTGTGTGGTCCTTCATCTATCGAAAGCATCGGTGGTAGCAAGTATATTCTTGTTATCGTTGATGACTTTTCACGATTTACATGGGTGTTCTTTCTAAAGCTCAAATCTGAAGCGACTCAAAAGCTGAAAGTGTTTATCAAGCAAATTGAAGTTCAGCTCAAGAAGGTTGTTCGCAACATCAGAAGCGACAATGGTCTCGAATTCAAGAACAGGGAGTTTGAAGAATTTGTTGCAGAAAAGGGAATTAGTCATAATTTCTCAGCTCCCTACACACCGCAACAGAACGGAATAGTCGAAAGACGAAACCGATCTTTGTGTGAAGCTGCCCGAACTATGCTAAGTTTCGCTTCCTTACCTCTTTATTTTTGGGCTGACGCTATTTCGGCTACTTGTTTTACACAGAACAGGTCCTATCTCAACAAGAGGTTCGCGCTCACTCCATATGAGATACTGAACAACAGAAAGCCAAATGTGAAATTTTTCCATGTGTTCGGCTCGAGGTGTTTCATCTTTAATTCTAAAGAACACCGCAACAAGTTTGATGTCAAAGCCGACGAGGGAATATTTCTGGGTTACTCTCTCACATCCAAGGCATACAGGGTCCTAAACAAACGTTTGAGAAAGATTGAAGAGACATACTATGTGACCTTTGACGACAACTATGTCAAGAAGCTACAGGCTAAAGAAGACATCGCTGGGGAAATCTTTCCTCTAAATGGCCAGGTTACAGTCTCGGTCGCCAACTTATTCGAGACATTTCTGGAGCTCTTTGACGAACCAGAGAACGCGTCACTCTCCGAAGCAGGTGCAGCAGACAACAAAGTTGATCACATGAAGCAGATTGTCGAAGATGCTGCAAGAAGAATGCATGAAGAAATATCTACCTCTAACGACTCTCCTTCCAACAACACTCAAGTCGAGGGGGAGCCAAGCTCACAAGTCGAGGGGGAGCCAAGCTCACAAGTCGAGGTGGAGCCAAGCTCACAAGTCGAGGGGGAGCCGAGCTCACAAGTCCAGGGGGAGCCAAATTCTACAACTTCAACCGAAGGTCCTTCATCAACCGAAGAGGCCTCAACACCAGGAAGCTCAGAACCACAAGAAACACCTGAACCCCATATCTTTCAAAGCTCATCAACTGAGGAGGAACATAATGATATGACACTCGGTTACGATAGCCAATCTGAGCTAGACGAAATAATTAATGCTGAACTAGACCCAACCTTTGATCCGAATTACCCTCCTCTTATCAAATGGACCAGAGACCATCCTATCTCTCAAGTAGTTGGCGATGTTTCTGAAAAGGTTTTGACCCGATCACAACTGAAGGCAAAACAGACTTCCTTATTTTCAAAGGTTGAGTTTTGCATGTTTAACTCATTCGTATCAAAAGTTGAACCAAAGACAGTCAATACTGCTCTAGATCACTCTGATTGGGTTCAAGCAATGCAAGACGAGCTGAACGAATTTGAAAGGAACAAAGTCTGGCGCCTCATTCCAACTCCTCCAGATGCTTCGGTTGTTGGTCTCAAATGGGTATTTAGGAACAAAATGGACAAGGAAGGTAATGTTATACGGAACAAGGCTCGTCTGGTGGTAAAGGGATACTTTCAGGAGGAAGGGATAGACTATGAAGAGACTTTTGCTCCAGTAGCTAGGCTAGAATCTGTTAGAATATTTCTGGCTTATGCTGCTCACAAGAACTTTGAGGTTTTCCAAATGGACGTCAAGTGTGCATTTCTCAATGGAGAACTCAAAGAAACTGTGTACGTGGAGCAACCTCCTAGGTTCGTGAACGAAAAGCATCCAAATCATTGCTATATTCTGGATAAAGCTGTGTACGGCCTCAAGCAAGCTCCGAGGGCCTGGTATGAAACGCTTACAAAATTTTTAAAGATGTCTAAATTCAAACAAGGTTCGGTTGACCCAACCTTCTTTCGCAAAAAGGAAGGTAACCACCTTATGATAGTTCAAATTTATGTCGATGACATCATCTTTGGCTCCATGAATCCCAGCTTAACAGCTGAATTCAGAAAGCTGATGGAGACTAAGTTTGAAATGAGCTCAATGGGTCCAATTAACTTTTTCCTTGGTTTAAACATAAGACAGGGACCCGAAGGCATCTTTATTAATCAGGAAGCTTACACGAAGACTCTCCTAGCAAAGTTTGGTATGATGGGAGACTCAAAAGTCAAAGTCCCAATGGCATTCGGCACCAAGCTTACCCCATCCCTAGACAAACCGGCTGTCGATATCACTCTCTATCGTCAAATGATTGGCTCATTAATGTATCTAACTGCTAGCAGACCTGATATCATGTTCTCTGTTTGTTATTGTGCTCGATTTCAGGCAAACGCACGCGAACCTCACATGCTTGCAGTGAAGAACATCCTACGCTACCTCAAGCAAACCACCTCCTTAGGTCTATGGTATCCATCTAACTCAGGCTTCTTTGTTCAAGCCTATTCTGATGCTGACCTTGGAGGATGTGGACTCGACCGTAAAAGCACAACTGGGGGTTGTCAATTTCTTGACGGGAAGTTAGTCAGCTGGCAATCCAAGAAACAAACGTGTGTGTCATTGTCTACTGCCGAAGCAGAATACATTGTAGCTGCATCCTGCACATCACAAGTGATTTGGATCCAAAGTCAACTTCGAGACTACGGACTCAATATGAAGAAGATCCCACTATATTGTGACTCTGAAAGTGCAATTAGGATCTGTCATAACCCAGTGCAACACTCCAAAACCAAACACATAGCACTGAGGTATCACTTCATCAAAGATCACGTGGAAGATGGAAACGTCGAAGTTCACTTCGTAAGAACCACTGATCAACTGGCTGATGTCTTTACAAAAGCTCTTCCTGAAGCATCATTCAATAAAATATTGCAAGGACTAGGTATGATGGAATCAGAGTCAGTACCTCACACTATCTCTCAAACTCTCACCCTTAGAGTCACTCGAAGAAGAGGGTATAACAACATTCTGGAAGCACACGATCCCATCTTAAACTTTTCGGTGAGGCGTTCCCTTGCTGAAAAGCTCTCTCCAACCATCGATCTTCTTAACAAAGTAGAAGTCCTCCCAAGTTTTGTGTCCATTCCGAAACAAGGGGGAGATGAGAAGACAGGATCAAAACCACCTCCTTCCTCCAAAGCTACTCACACGACCGAACCATCTCCAACTGATCAAGCTTTAGGTTCGGGTGTGAAGGACAAAGGCAAAAACATAGCTGAGGACGAAGATGAAGAAGGCGACAAGGAGACCATTGCTGACATTTTAAAACGAAAGAACAGTCGCAAGGTTGGTGAAAATGCCAGTCGTGTGGTGCGTGAGGCTGCCGAAGCCGAACGCAAACAAAAAGAAGCCCACGATCTCCTTGAGAGCCGAAAGACTCTCTTCCCTGCCTGGACCAGGGAACGTTTAATCAAAGAGGCCATTGAAACTCCCAGCATCTTATGGCTCGAGCCGGTTATATCGTTCGACTGCAACAACACTGTCGATTCGCAGTTCGATATGCCGCTGACTCGAAAGGCGTTCATCTTCCACGTCTTCTCTAACATCTTTGAAGTCCCTCACCCGAACGCTGAGCTTGACAGGGAGCTCATTGACTTATATCTGGCGGCTGCTCGTCCATAATTCCTTACTTGGAGCGCCCAGAAGATTGTAAACGTTCGGGTGCTGAAACCTTATACTGAGGGACGTTTTATATATGTTCGGTTCAAATTGATTCGGGGATCTGCAAGAACTGCTCATCTTATCTCCCTGGCAGATCTACCGAATCTAAATCCTCATGATTGGATCGTCCTGTATAACATCCTTTTGACTGATGAAGCTGAATATGGTCCCATTCTAGACCATGTCAAAAGGATGTTAGCCTGCTACATCATGGAGGTTGCCCTAATGGATCAGGAGGTCGCCACAGTCTTCAAGAAGAAACCAAAGATTGCTCCTGTGGGATCGGCCAGTGATCTCAATCAAATGCTACTGGGCAGGATCGACCCGAGACGCAACTCGGTTATGTTCACTAGAGCGGAAGGACAGAAATGTCTCTTCGCTTTAGCTGACAAGCATCTTTACACCACAACCTGTTTGGAGCATGTGCTGTTCATTGTCAAACGGTGTAAAGAGAACTCGGCTGATGATGTCAAGTATTTTGAAGATATGATTAACTGGTACATCCGGTTTAGACAGACCATTCTTTCCATCACCAAATGTCTGTTTAGTACCGTGAAGAAGAAGGTACCTGCTTCAGCTGCTGGCCCCAGTAATTAGTGAAGGTCTCGCTCCAAATTGACGCAAAGGGGGAGATTGTTGGGCTGAAGATCATTTTTGTTGATTGCGTCTTTTGGGCTCGTTTAGCTTAAGGCTTTTTGTGTACCGGTTTGGGCCTGTCCAACCATGAACCTTTTATGTTTTGTATATATGTTTACGCTTGCATGCATATTAGGTTAAGGTTTTAGAGATCTGAGAATAGCGATACATCTAGACGACAACAGATTTCTTTGATCGTTCTTGTAACCTTCCAATCCTCTACAGTTGATGTTCTTAATCGAGCTCTTCTGAGGATTTTGTTTAATCATTCGACACGTTTGATTCCATCTTGTCTTGTTCTTATTATTGTGTTTATATCGTCTTTGTTTACTTACTTGTTCAAGATCTAATCGATCTTTATAAATTAAAGGTTAGTTTAATCTTAACAATCACAATTGTTAACTTGTTCATGTATATGTAATGTTTCTCGTTCTCGTATAGTTGTATATGTACTGTTTCTAGTATAGTTGTATATGTACTGTTTCTAGTATAGTTGTATATGTATTGTTTCTAGTATAGTTGTATATGCACTGTTTCTAGTATAGTTGTATATGTACTGTTTCTAGTATAGTTTTATATGTACTGTTTCTAGTATAATTGTATATGTTCGGTTTCTAGTATAGTTGTATATGTTCTGTTTCTAGTATAGTTGTATATGTTCTGTGTTACCCCGATGGTAACTAGCTATTGATGTACTGATAATTATGAATATGAAAGTACTTTTATGTCTATACATGTATATATGATATATAACTAATATTGAAACGACCTTCGGATGGTCACCCGAAATCCCACCAGACCACATCTCAGTGCGCGAAAAGGAAATAGGGCGGATGGCCTTCCTAAGCCCTTTAAACATTACTTATATATCTATACATATATGGGCATGCAATTTATAAGAAGTAAAACAAAGTTTTATAAAAGAATTTGATAAGTAAAAGAGTTTGTAAAACATTTTGAAGTAAAACAGTTTGATAAACAGTTTGAACAGTGATAAAATTATTGGTTTTCTAGTTATTAATCACATGTGATTAATGCAATCACATGTGATTGATGTAATAACTATAAGTATTTAACTTGTATCCCCCCATAAAGTATTTAAAACATTTAAAAGCAATTCAAAGGTTGATTAAAGGGGTATGAACTCACTTGTGGTGAGTAGATTGGATTGATGTATCGGGTACCGTGCTAGGTGGCAAACGGAGACTTGTTCACACATTCGAGCCTAGTTATCATATAATGAGCATATATATAACTAATTAGCCAAATAATAACTTAACAAAGTAAGTTGAGACACTTAGGAACATGTAAACACTTTATATAAGTGTTATAGGTCCTAATGGTTGCATCTAAGTTGATACGGGACAAGGCAAAAGGGGTTTAATGCACCAATGACCTTGTATATGAGTTCACCACCCAACAAACCCCACCCTTTGGAGTTTACGGCTGTGATCCCATGATTTTACGGTCGTGAACTCCTCACTTGGTGGTTTTGGGTGTTTTGAAGTGTTATATTGATCCTAGAATAAGCCTAGCCTTGTTGGAATAATCCTTGAAGTAGTTTAAGGCCTTGGGATGCTCCTTTGGGGAGTTTACAGCCAAAGGACCATATCCCCTAGAGTTTACGGCCGTAAACTCCTACGGGGTGTTGGTTTTAATTCATTTAAGGCCCTTGCACGTGTAGGATAACTTCCATGTTTTTGCTTAAGGCTAAAGGGGACATTAGGCACACCTTTGTGCCTTTACTTGGAGTTTACGGCCCAAGAGGTGTTCCTTGGCTGTAAACTCCCTTTAAGGGGTGATTTTGATGTCATTTGTTCCCCATTCAAGTCCTAAGTATTTAAGGGTAATTGTCTTGAGGCTTTAAGGGTGTTTAGGGCATCTTTAACCCTTGAAAAAGGGGTTTACGGCCCAAGATCCTTCCTTGGTCGTAAACTCCTAAAACCCTATCATTTTGAAGTGTTTTGGTGTCCAAATTAGCTACAAGCATTAGAGGGTAAAGTCCTTAAGCTTTAGGGGTGATTAGGGCACACTTTGGCCCTTGGAAATGGTGTTTACGGTCCAGGAAACTCTTGGGCCGTAAACTCCAAAAGTCTTATGATCTTGGATGATTTCTAGACTCAATAGATCATACAATAAGTCCTAAACAAGTTGTCTAACAAGGAATCGAGTCTAGGAAGCCTTTAGGCTTACTTTTTGGAGTTTACTCCCCAAGAACGTTCTTGGGCCGTAAGCTCCCGGATCTTGTATTTTAGACATGTAAACAATGTTATAAAGCATATAACAAGCATTAAAACACATTTAGGAAAGTAGACTCACAATCCGGGATGAAAACCCGAAGATCCGTCAGAGAGAAAATGGCTTTTCTCTAGTTGGAATTGTGAATAATGAATTAATTAAATTCAGAAATCTATTTATAGTCCTGAAATATTTTGACAGAAAATATTTTTATTCCGGAAGTTGGACTATAACATTATGAAACTTGAAATGTTTCAAGTTTCACAAATATAGGAGCATCCACTCTCCTGATATAGCCCGAAACGTAAACCCTAATGTACACAAACTTGTTCGGACAAGTCTGAAAATCACTGAAACTGGACTAGCTTCTATTGAATAGATAATGTTCGTACAAATGGAAATTTCGGGTTGTCACAATTATTCCATGTGTTGGTGACATTGTATGAACCATTTGAGGTGTCACATTTGGGGCACTAGGCTCTCGAGCTTCATGGAGTCAAGCTACATCAACAAGGTATGTATTCTATCCATTTTATTACCCAAGTATCAAAAGATTGTATGCTAGTCACGGTAATACCTAGGAATATTCATATTTGCATGTATAATAGAGAAAACATAGATCTAAGGTATTTAGGGTTGCATGTACACTTAGGAGTGTTAGAATACTCAAAACCCATCATGTTGCATGTTAGATTATACTTGTTGATTGTGTGATACTTGTATGTGCCTGGAAGGGAGGTGAGTGTGGGCGAGGTCTCGTATCTCATCACTAGCAGAGTATGGACGGGGTTCCGTATCTCATTAGTAGCAGAGCAGGGGCGACGCCCGAGATAGAAGAGGAGTGAGTGTGGCCAGGGGCCCATATCTCACAGCAGTAGGAGCATAGATGGGGTTTCATGACTCATCAGTAGCTGGACAGGAGCGGGGCCTAAGATAGGAGAGGCCTCAGTACAGGACTATTGTAGAGTATGCTAGCTTATTTGTTGTGTGCTATTTATATGCTGGTATATTCTTAGCAACAGAGGCCCGGAGACAGGTGGGGCCTAAGAGAGACATATATGTATACCGAGTGGGGCTCGATGCCAGGCAGGGCCTGATGCCGGAGCGAGTCTGATGTCGGGAAAGTCCCGATGCAGCGGGCGGGGGCCCAGTACGTGGATATGTGTCTGGTATGTGGTAGGTTGGGGAACTTACTAAGCTTCATGCTTACGGTTCAAAATTTTGGTTTCAGGTACTTCCGGTAGTGGAGGGAAGAGCTCGGGGTGATCGCATGGCACACACCAATGTTTATTCAGCCTGGGATGTTACACTCTGATAATAATATTTTGGAACAACAAGATTTATGTTTTGATAGAATGATTTGATGACTTGTGGTTTTATTATTAAATTAAAACGAAAATTTTAAACTGTATATTTGGGATGTTTCACAGACACCATGCAGAAGGTCAACTCTCTTGAAACCTCCGTAGCAGGGCTTAACTCCAAACATGATGAGAAAGTCTCCAGACTGGATTCAAAGCTAGATGTCATCCTTAAATCTATATCTGAAGCCAATAATTCCAGACCTACTATAGCTGAACGTGAAGCCCAAGTGGATCAACTCATATCCTTATGGCTCAAGCATACCGTTGAGGAAGTTGAAAAGAATTATGCAAAAGTGTCGATCATTACCTTGACACGATCACAAAGATGTTGAAGGTCCATGACGATATGTTGAATGCTTCCAATGAACTTATAAAGCAAACACATATTCGTCATGAAAAGCGGATCCAACGCCTGGAAAAGGAAATCCGGAAGAAGTATGAGATGAATCTCATTAAACCATAAGTCCTCCTCAAGCATCTTCGTTCTTGTTGGAATATTGTGGATGTTCCGAACCAAAAGTTCGATGAGATGATCTTTATTCTTTCCAGCCTATTCAACCATCTTAAATACCAAGCTCCAACCATTGAAGCCTACGATGCTCTCACCCTTCAGCTCAACACCAGCTTCCAAAAGGTGTTTGAGAAATTTGATGATATAAAGGAGTCTCTTTTGCTTGCACCGGTTGTCAAGCCCACCGTTGCAAGAGGGGGAGAAGGCCCAAGTCAACCTTCGAAGACTGCCTCGGAATATCAGCTCCAAGATAAAGATGGAAAATCCGATGATGAAGTCCAAGTTCTTTCCGAACTTCTAGGAAATGATGATAATGATGACGATGGAAGTGATGAAGAGGAAGTTTAGTATGTCACCAATGTTGTCATTGGAATCCCAGCACCAAATAGATTTCCTGCCAAGGTGCTTACGAAAGAAGAGTAGAGAATCTGGTTCGCGATCTCATGGCCATCCACTATGTCGGATGTATTTCAAAGAAGTGTTCAAATGGAGGAAGCCAAAACCATGTTAACGGTTGATGCTTTCCGGGCCACTCCATCCATGTTGCCACGAATTCCGACTCCAAAAATTGCTCTGGTTGATGAAGGTTCTCCGCTCCGGACCCCAGACGACATTCCGGAAGAACCTCTTCAATCCTCTCCTCCAAAGTTCACTATTGACGAGAACATGATGCATGTTATCTTGGTTCTCAACAAAGACAAAGGCAAGAAGCCCGTCACGGAAGAACATCAAGCCTTACACTCCGGACCTCCACCAAAGCTAAAATTTGGATGGAATCAGGAGGAAATCAACAAAGCCATAGAGGATAGCATCCATATCCAAGCTCTCAACGACAATCCTGATCCAATGCATAGTATCTCTCCACTATGCCGTGAAGGCATTCTTCATGATTCAGACATAGTACCTTTCATGTAATACGATGTTCCAACAACTGATTCTAAACGACTTGATCTGCATCTCTCTCCATACATCAAGTTCTATATCAAGTTTGCTCCTCTTCACCCAAATGATGATCCAGAGATGCTCATCCGGATAGAGCGTGAAAGATTGAAAACATTCTACTCCAAGAACACACAACCTCAAAAGGAAGTGTGGACAAGGAAAAGGATAAAAAAGACTCTGGGTTCGGAAGGAAGATCGTGGTGAAATATAAACTCAGCTACCCATTGTTCCGATATCACATCATCCGAAACAAACCAGCATATCGCACCATCACTGATGCTGACTTTCCTATAATCAATCCCAACGATATTTTGAGCATTGGTGCTCATCTCCAGAGTATTCAAAAAGATGATATCAACATGGGTGCTTACCACGCAGTATTAAGATTTCTCAAGGCCTATGTCGCGAAATTTTGTCGATGCGACTATTAGCTAGCTCACTTGTTCGGAACTGAAGATTTTGTTGCCAAGATTGATTATGTGCTTCCTGAAGCTGAAGTGCTATCTAAAGGACCTATTGATGATCCGATTCTAGTGTTTGTGTACAAGACAAAGAAGACAAACAAAATTGATTTTTTTAGATTCATTGACAAACACCTAGTTCCAACAAGAGCCCTCAAGAAGTTTATCAGTCGAGCATCCAAGTACAAAGCTCCCGAACATGTCAAGGCAGAGTTTGTAAGTCAGTTGCAGTGATATGTTGAAGTTAGGGATTGGTTGTTCAGAGCCTACACTTTCATCAAGGAAGAATCAAATTGAACTGACTTGATTGCTAAGTTCACTTAGGGGGAGATTGTTGGAACCTGAAAGTGAACCTCTAGCAATCTCAATCACCTTTAAAGATTGTTGTTGTTGTTGTTGTTGTTGTTGTAAAAAAGTTCACGAATCTTCGCGGGATCACTCATCTAGTTGTTGTTGTTGTTGGTGGTGGTGGTGGTGGTGGTGGTGGTGGTGGTGTTGTGGTTGTTGTTGTTGTTGTTGTTGTTGTTGTCGTTTTCGTTGTCGTTGTCGTTGTCGTTGTCATCGTCGTTGTCGTCGTCGTCGTCGTCGTTGTCGTCATCGTCACCGTCATGGTCTTCGTCGTCGTCATCGTTGTCGTTGTTGTTGTTGTTGTTGTCGTCGTCGTCGTCGTCATCGTCGCCGCCGTCGTCGTTAAACAATTAAAAGAATTATGTACTAGTAAATCGAAATGGGCATTACAATATTCATCGAATTCTTTATAAATAAGACTATGACTACAGTCTAGGAGAGGCACGAGGTTGCTCTTTAAATTTTACAAAAAGATTACAATGACACATTAGCCTCTTTCAAAAAAATCTATTGCATAATAAAAAAACAAGGGATAGGCTCTTTGTTTATCATGTACACTCCAACTTTCACTTATATAGCTTCTTATAAACATCTTAAGATTTGGAGTTATTAAGCTACAAATTTGACCCTTTAGCAATATTAGATTTCTAATCAATTTTCATCTGAATTTGTGTCTAACTTTGTGTGACCATAATTTTTGCATCACAACTTAAAATTATTCTTATAATATTATAATAGTATAGGGTGAATTTTAAACTTGTAAAATTCTAGGGTTTGGAATTTAATAATTTTAAAATTAAACATTTAATTTAAAAAATTAAATTCCAAAACTTGAGGGCAAGTTTTGAAACATTTCAAAACTAACTAGATCAAAATTCAAATAAATAATTAAACAATTAATTATGGTGATTATCTAATTTTGACCTAATCCAATTTTATGCAAGATAATGATCAAATAAATTCAAATAATTAACATCTATCATATAAGGAAATAATTATTCAATTAATTTGAAATTATCTTTTATATTGACAAGGATAATCACCCAATATAAATAAAATTCGTATTTTATCCATTAAAAACGATTTGGTAATTATCCCATGACAAAATAGGCGTAAAATCGAAATCCCTCTATCTGATAACCTGACTCGCCGAGTCCCTATATGGACTTGTCGAGTTCATCCTACTCGTCAAGCTCACTTTGGGACTCACCGAGTCTGTCAGGTAGAAGACCAAAAAAATGATTTTTTAAGCATGAATGAAACATAAAGCATCAAATACAACAGAAGCCAATCAAGGCTCTGATACTACTGATGGGTTTTATACAAAAGAACAATCCTATGTGCTCATACAAACCCTAAAGCTTGGATCTAGGCTTCTCTAATGTACATGTAATTCATCCAGGTCTTGAAAACCCTAATCTAGCATACATTGAAAACGAAATCTATAATGAATTAGTTTAGATGATACCGTTCAATGGTTGCAAGAATCCTTTGATCTTCAAGAAGCTTAGTGTCACAAGCATAACACCTCTAATGACTCACAAACAACACAAACAAGAGTATGATGTTTAGGAGAGAGGATGAGAGGCAAAAGTCGGCTCCAAGCTTCCAAGGGATCAAGTGACCGTTTTTGCTAGCCCTAAGGGTCCTTATATACTTAGTTTCTAGGGTTTCAATTAAAATCCTAATGGGATGACTTAGGTATTAAGTAACTTGAGAACCTTTTGGAATAAGGCCTCCTTGGATGAATTTAAGATAGACTCCTCCTTAATTTCATCCATACCTTAATCCATAAAGATTCTCAGCCCAATATCAACTATCATATAATTGACAGTTCTAGTCCCCTTTATTTAATTAATCTCTTTTAGCCACATAATTAATTCTTAATTGATTCTTGACTAATATTAATTAAACTATATGATTTCTCTTCTAATATATTATTCATATAATATATTAATAAATCATAATAACCTCTCTGTTTCCATAAATCATTCTATCAAGTTGCTTTGGTGAAGGCAACCCTAAAGGATCATGCACAACCGGGTCAAGTACATACCAAATATAGTTACGGGCTTAGACACTAATCCAACAACAAGGAGTCTCTCACAATCGAAAGCCACATCAAAAGCTGAAGGACTCCTATAATCCATTACTCCTAAATAAAGCTTAATTAGGCACAAGACGTAGCATTGAATCGCCATCATCACGACAAATCAACAAAAGTTATATTAAGTTATATATGGTATATATGATATTGATACAAACATGTATATATTTATGACCCAAATTTAGGAGTGTTACCTATTCAACCTCATGTTCACAAAAGACCTTTTGTGCTTTCTAAACTTTTGCTTTGTATGTGTTTGTTTCAATATAATTTTTGTGTCTCCATCATATCAGCAACTCTTTAAAGGATGAAGTCTTTCTCACATACTAATTATGATTTCATGTTAAGACTAAATGATCAAGTTTTTATCAAGTAATATAAGTAGTCAAGTAGTTGACTCAATCACATTACTACTTTTATCAACATACTATAAGTCGATTATGAAATTAGTTTTTCTTACTCTTAAACCAATTTAGAGCAACATGAATCTCTTAAGATGCATATCTATACAAAAATTTTCCCAAAAATTATATTTTTTGTAGAACGGCGCCAAAAACTATTAAATATAACAATAAGTAGTATATTTTAAAATTTATAAAACATACACAATAGGCGAGGACCGTTTGAATATTAGAAGTGTTTTCGTATTCTTATCAATATAGTATCTGCTATATTATTGAAATCAAGGAAAATATATTAATAGACTATTACCATATTATCAATGTAATAAATTGAAATAAATACAATATTAATATCAGTGTCAAAAAATTTTGTTTAATTTTCGACAACAAATAACTATGTTGTTATTTGTAAAATAAACTTGGTTTGACCGCATACATATATTATTTAAGAGAGTGTTGAGCAACAAGTTTTTGAAATCTTTAAAAACTTTTAGTTTAAAACAAATCAAACAAAAAGTATCGTTTTAAAAGTACAAGCTTAAAACTTTTAATTTAAACCAAAACCCTAAATACAAAACAACTTCAAATAATTAAATAACATTAATTATAAAACTATAAAATATATTATATCATCTTATCAATCTATTTAACATTTTTTAATCATCCGAATGAAAATGGTATATATATAATTTCATTCCAAGTTTACTATCTCGAGTTGTAAATGTTATCAGATATTTAATTTCCTGGTTCATTATAGACTCCTTGTTGAATTTTGTCTAAAAACAAAGTTTTTATGATTACTTCATCAACAACTCCTGTGTCCGAATATCTGTAGATATACGATCTCCGCATGACCTTCTTTATCAAACTCTATTCAACCGTTATCTTCTTTGTTGCTCTTAATAAAACAAACAACAAATGATATGCTTAAAATTGTATGTATCATAACAAAAACAAAAACACTCTTAATGATAAAAAATAATGCATATTAAACTCAAGAACATAAACCAATATAAATATAACAAAGACTCAGATGACGAACAAAAAGGTGACGATGCCTCATTTATACACATGACAATCGTCAATTACATAGGAACTTAATAAACACGAAACATCAAAAATTGTCATTAAACAAATATAAATTGTAACCGCAACCAAGCAACGAGTCTCTCACAATTGAAAGCCGCATCAAAAGCTGAAGGACTCCTATAATCCATTACTCCCAAATAAAGCTTAATTAGGCACAAGATGTAGTATTGAATCGCTATCATAACGAAAAATCAACAAAAGTTATCTTAAGTTATATATGATATATATGATATTGATACAAACATGTATATTGTAACACCCATAATCAGAAAGACCAAGAAAGGAAAGGAAACCCTAAGTCAAAGGGGTCAACTCGTCGAGTCTAGGGTGGAACTCGACGAGTCCGAGTGGGATCCAGGTCGAAAAGTTAGTGACCGACTCGACGAGTCGGAAAGTGGACTCGACAAGTCCGGTCTGGATTGGGAAACCCTAAGTTCAGGACTTGATGCCCTATTTAAACATCTCATTCTCTTCCCTAGGGTTCATATACAATCTCTCTCACCCAGAATACCAAACACTAGTCACCATATCCATTTTGAGCAAGATCTAGCCTTGGTGAAGTGATTTGAATCTTGGAAGGGAAGGAGATTCATAGTGGTGCAAGATGAAGCCTTGGATACATAGTTGGTGTGACTTTTCAGATCCTTTGAGGTATAAGCTAACCTTATTGCATTTAGATCTATCTCATGGTTGAGATTTGGGCATTTTGAGTATGGAGGAGGTTTATTTCGAGTTTGGAGTAGATCTGAGGTTGCTACCTCAAATCTAGGCTATTAAGGATCCAGAAAGCCATAAAGTTTATGCCAATAAGTTGTTGGTGAATCCCCTTGGTCACAAACCCTAACCCTAGAGTGTTTTAAGCCCATATCTCTTTGGTTTCACGTAAAGTTTGCAACTTTACATGAGGAATAGACTTGGGAAGAGTGGATCTATGAGTTGGAGCCCATGCATGGCTCGAAAAGCCACTGTATGGATTAAGAACTGAAGCGACTCAGCGAGTCACATGGGTGGACTCGGCGAGTTGGATGAAGATGGGCATGGACTCGACGAATTGGAAGAACAACTCGGCGAGTCTGTTGAAGATTGTCATAGACTCAACAAGTCACGATGCGCAACACTAACCCCTTCTGGTTAAGGCTCATATCAATGAGTTGAATGGTGACCCAATGAGTTGGACAGGATGGGACTCAGAGATCGTTGAACTTGACAAGCCTTGGGGTGACTCGGCGAGTTGGGTCGCATTATGAGGGTTCTGAGTATATGTACTCGACGAGTCAAAGGACTGACTCGGCGAGTAGAGTCAGCCAGAAAGACTGACTTTGACTAGAGTTGACTTAGTTTGACTTCTAGAGTTTAGTTGGAACTAAGTGATATATGTATTGATATTGGTAGCTCGGGGAGCTAATGGAGCAGCAGTTCAGAGAAGTGTCAGTCAGCAGCAAGAGGGTTATCAGCAAGTTCAGCAGTGCAGGTGAGTTTCCTTTTGTGTGAATGGGTCTACGGCCACAATGTCATCCCATGTAGTTATGAGTGGGAAGACCCGAGGGCTAACCCTAGGCACTCTTTGCTAGTATGATATTCTTGACCAAGGTCCGATGTCGGGCGGGTGCCCAAGGAATGGTTTGCATGATAGAGTATACTTGTTGTCTGTGTGATGCATGTATGTTCCTGGTAGGAAGGTTAGTGTGGGCGAGGTCCCGTATCTCACCAATAGCAGAGTATGAACGGTGTTCCATATCTCATTAGTAGCAGAGCATGGGCGAGGCCCGAGATAGGCATGGAGTGAGTGTGGGCGTAGGCTCGTATCTCACTTACCGTAGGAGCTTGGATGGGGTTCCATGACTCACTAGTGATAGGATAGGGACGAGGCCCAAGACAGGCGAGGCCTAAGGACAATAATGTAGTAGGGTATATTCAGTTATGTGTTATATGTTATTTTGTACTATATGTGGTTAGCGCGTGGGGCGTAGAGACAGGCGGGGCCTAAAAGAAACATATCTATATTCGAGCGGGACTCGAAGCCATGCGAGGCCTTTGTAGCGGGCGGGGCCGGAGGTAGGGGCGTGGCCCGGTATATGTTGTATGTGTTTGTGCATAGTATGTGGTAGGTTGAGGAATTCACTAAGCTTTGTGCTTACGGTTTTCAGTTTTGGTTTCAGGTACTTCCGGTAGCGGAGTGAAGAGCTCGGGGTGATCGCATAGTGCACACCATTGATTTGTCAGCCTGGGATGTTTTACTCTGATAATCAAATATGTTTTGGAATTAATACTCTGAATTTATGTTACGACTTACGATACGTTTTTATGAATATGGCTTTGATAATGATTTAAAGAAAAAATTTTGGTACGGATTTTTGGGATGTTACATATATATTTATGGACCAAATTTAGGAGTGTTACATATTCAACCTCATGTTCACAAAAGACCTTTTGTGCTTTTTAAACTTTTGCTTTGTATGTGTTTTTTTCAACATAATTTTTGTGTCTCTGACATATCAGCAACTCTTTAAAGGATAAAGTCTTTCTCACATACTGATTATGATTTCATGTTAAGACTAAATGATCAAGTTTTTATCAAGTAATATAAGTAGTCAAGTATTTGACTCAATCACATTATTACTTTTATCAACATACTATAAGTTGATTATGAAATTAGTTTTTCTTACTGTTAAACCAATTTAGAGCAACATGAATCTCTTAAGACGCATATCTATACAAAATTTCTTCCCTAAAATTATAATGTTTTTTAGAACGGCGCCAAAAACTATTAAATATAACAACAAGCAGTATATTTCAAAATTTATAAATCATACACAATAGTTGAGGACCGTTTGAATATTAGAAGTGTTTCCATATTTTTATCAATATATTATCCGTTATATTATTTCGATCAAGGAAATATATTAATAGACTATTATCATATTATCAACGTAATAAATTGAAATTAATATCAGTGTTAAAAAATTTTGTTTAATTTTCGATAACAAATAACTATATTGTTATTTGTAAAATAAACTTGGTTTGACCAAAACCCTAAATAATTAAAAAATACAAGTTTTTGAGATCTTTAAAAACTTTTAATTTTAAACAAATCAAACAAAAAATATCTTTTAAAAATACAAGCTTAAAACTTTTAATTTAAACCAAAACCCTAAATACAAAACAACTTAAAATAATTAAAAATCTTAACATTAATTATAAAACTATAAAATATATTATATCATCTTATCAATTTATTTAACATTTTTTAATTATCTCGATGAAAATGGTATATATGTAATTTCCTTTGAAGTTTACTATCTTGAGTTGTAAATGTCACCAGACATTTAACTTCCTGGTTCATTATAGACTCTTTGTTGAATTTGGTTTAAAAACAAAGTTTTTAAGATTATTTCATCAACACCTCCTGTGTCATGAACATCTCTAGATATACGATCTCTGCATGACCTTCTTTATCGAACTCTATTCAACCTTTATCTTCTTCGTTGCTCTTAATAAAACAAACAACAAATGATATGCTTAAAATTGTATGTATCATAACAAAAACAAAAAAAACACTATTAATGATAAAAATAATGCATATTAAACTCAAGAACA
Organism: Lactuca saligna; assembly: GCF_052625555.1. NCBI lineage: Eukaryota > Viridiplantae > Streptophyta > Magnoliopsida > Asterales > Asteraceae > Lactuca > Lactuca saligna. The sequence goes on along the minus strand of NC_136424.1, from coordinate 187,071,163 downwards.
TAAACCAATATAAACATAAGAAAGACTCAGATGACGAACAAAAAGGTGATGATGCCTTATTTATACACATGACAATCGTCATTTACATAGGAACTTAATAAGCACGAAACATCAAAAATTGTCATTAAACAAATATAAACTGTAACCGCAACTAAGCAACGAGTCTCTCACAATTGAAAGCCTCATCAAAAGCTGAAAGACTCCTATAATCCATTACTCCCAAATAAAGCTTAATTAGGCACAAGATGTAGTATTGAATCGCTATCGTCATGAAAAATCAACAAAATTTATCTTAAGTTATATATATATATATATATATATATATATATATATATATATATATATATATATATATATATATATTGATACAAACATGTATATATTTATGGCCCAAATTTAGGAGTGTTACCTATTCAACCTCATGTTCACAAAAGACCTTTTGTGCTTTCTAAACTTTTGCTTTGTATGTGTTTTTTTCAACATAATTTTTTGTATCTCCGTCATATCAATAATTCTTTAAAGGATAAAGAATTTCTCATATACTGATTATGATTTCATGTTAAGACTAAATGATCAAGTTTCTATCAAGTAATATAAGTAGTCAAGTAATTCAGTCAATCACATTACTATTTTGATCAACATACTATAAGTTGATTATGAAATTAGTTTTTCTTATTGTTAAACCAATTTAGAGCAACATGAATCTCTTAAGATGCATATATATATACAATTTTTTTCCCCAAAATTATATTTTTTTTAGAACGGCGCCAAAAACTATTAAATATAACAAGTAGTATATTTCAAAATTTATAAAACATACAAAATAGTTGAGGACCGTTTGAATATTAGAAGTGTTTCCATATTCTTATCAATATAGTATCCGTTATATTATTGCGATCAAGGAAAATATATTAATAGACTATTATCATATTATCAACGTAATAAATTGAAATAAATACAATATTAATATCAGTGTTAAAAAATTTTGTTTATTTTTCGACAACAAATAACTATATTGTTATTTGTAAAATAAACTTGGCTTGACTACATACATATATCATTTAAGGGCATGTTGAGCAACAAGTTTTTGAAATCTTTAAAAACTTTTAATTTTAAACAAATCGAACAAAAAATATCGTTTTAAAATACAAGCTTAAAACTTCAAATTTAAACCAAAACCCTAAATACAAAACAACTTCAAATAATTAAATATCTTAACATTAATTATAAAACTATAAAATATGTTATATCATCTTATTAATCTATTTAACATTTTTTAATCATTTGGATGAAAATGGTATATATGTAATTTCCTTTGAAGTTTATTATCTCGAGTTGTAAATGTCATCAGACATTTAATTTCCTGGTTCATTATAGACTCCTTGTTGAATTTGGTCTAAAAACAAAGTTTTTATGGTTACTTCATCAACACCTCCTGTGTCACGAATATCTCCAGATATATGATCTCCGCATGACCTTTTTTATCGAACTCTATTCAACCTTTATCTTCTTCCTTGCTCTTAATAAAACAAACAACAAATGATATGCTTAAAATTGTATATATCATAACAAAAACAAAAAATAAAAATAATGCATATTAAACTCAAGAACATAAACCATTATAAATATAAGAAAGACTCAGATGACGAACAGAAAGGTGATGATGCTTCACTTATACACATGATAATCGTGAATTACATAGGAACTTAATATGCATGAAATATCAAAAATTGTCATTAAACAAATATAAACTGTAACCGTAACCAAGCAACGGGCCTCTTACAATTGAAAGCCACATCAAAAGTTAAAGGACTCCTATAATCCATTACTCCCAAATAAAGCTTAATTAGGCACAAGATGTAGCATTGAATCGCTATCATCACGAAAAATCAACAAAAGTTATCTTAAGTTGTATATGATATATATGATATTGATACAAACATGTATATATTTATGGCCAAATTTAGGAGCGTTGCCTATTCAATCTCATGTTTACAAAAGACCTTTTGTGCTTTCTAAACTTTTGTTTTGTATGTGTTTGTTTCAACATAATTTTTGTTTCTCCGTTATATCAATAACTCTTTAAAGGATAAACGATTTCTCATACAGTTATTATGATTTCATGTTAAGACTAAAGGATCAAGTTTTTATCAAGTAGTATAAGTAGTGAAGTAGTTGACTCAATCACATTACTACTTTTATCAACATACTATAAGTTGATTATGAAATTAGTTTTTCTTACTGTTAAAACAATTTAGAGCAACATGAATCTCTTAAGATGCATATCTATACAAAATTTTTCCTCCAAAATTATAATTTTTTTTAGAACGGCGCCAAAAACTATTAAATATAACAAGTAGTATATTTCAAAATTTATAAAACATACACAATAGTTGAGGACCGTTTGAATATTAGAAGTGTTTCCATATTCTTATCAATACAATATGTGCCGTTATATTATTGCGATCAAGGAAAATATATTAATAGACTATCATCATATTTTCAACGTAATAAATTGAAATAAATACAATATTAATATCAGTGTTAAAAAATTTTGTTTAATTTTCGACAACAAATAACCATATTGTTATTTGTAAAATAAACTTGGTTTGACCACATACCTATATTATTTAAGGGCATCTTGAACAAGTTTTTGAAATCTTTAAAAACTTTTAGTTTTAAACAAATCAAACAAAAAATATCATTTAAAAATACAAGCTTAAAACTTTTAATCTAAACCAAAACCCTAAATACAAAACAACTTCAAATAATTAAATGTCTTAACATTAATTATAAATCTATAAAATATATTATATTATCTTATCAATCTATTTAACGTTATTTAATCATCTATAAGATTATGGATGAAAATGGTATATATATAAAACATTTATTATTCTTCTTTATAATTTGCTATAACTTTTTCTTTTTACCATTTTCAATTTTTACACAAATGATAATACATATTAAACTTGTTATATGAAATGATCATATATAGTACATAATCCCATATTACATAAATTAATCTTTCAAGTCAAATTATGATAGTTAAATCTTTTAAATTACAAGTAAACAAAATCACAAGAAGTCTGCCGATGAGTAAAAGACCGATTTACCCTCGTCCTTGACCAGATTACAATTTACATACGGATACGGTACCCGGTGGTGTGGGTCGATAAATAAAAGGGGGTAGCGAACGGAAAACAAAGAATTTTCATTCAACAACAAAAAAAAGTTTTGTGTTCGTCTCCCACACCGCAACTCTCAAATCGATTTTTCGTACACAGAAACGAAGATTTGAAGGCACAAATTCATCTTCAGCTATTCGTTTTTCGTCTGTGCTTAATCGATCTGTTGATTTAACTCTTTGTTCATTGAAAAAAAGCGGTGAAGATTCGTTACGTTCCGATCCAGCGTTTCAGTTGGGTGAATTTCTCTTGTAAGTTTTGTTTCTGGATTCTAGGGCTTGCAATTCGGAGTAACTTTCACTGATTTCGGTGAATCCGGTATTGATTTTGGTTTGAATTTGGCGATTGTGTGTGTTCATGCATATGTATTTTTTTATTAATCGAAACCCTACATTGTGTTCGATTGGTTGCTGACTCGGTTTTGATTTTTTGTTTCTTGATTGACTGGATACAGAGGTTTTTCCGTGAAGATTTTGCGAAGATTTTTGGTTGAAGTATGAGCATCGAGAGCCCCGGTGAAGGGGAGAAAAGCTAGGGTTTTGCTTTTTCGGCATTGCGAGATAGTATTTCCATGGGCGATGGAGGTGTTGCATGTGTTCCTTCGCTGCGATTCTCTATTCCTGAGACATTTTGCGGCGGTAATGACGGTGGTAAGTTCAATATCAACGTTACAGAAGACAACGTAAAAATGAAGCTGGCGAGAAGAGATAAGTTTCCTTTAAAATCAGGAGAGCTGTGTGATGATGATAGTGAAGACTTTTCAGTAGAAGAGAGAGACGATAAAGCTGCTGGGAACGGACACAACAAGGAAGAAGTAGAAGAAGGTGAATTGGGCTCTTGGGAGAATGGAGAGTTCATCCCTGAAAAACCTAGAAAGTTTGAAATCAAGAGTGAAATTGAGAAGGGGGAGTTTGTAGCGGATAGGTGGAGAAAAGGGGAGGTGGAGAAAGGCGAGTTTGTTCCAGGAAAATGGCGTAAAGGCGGGTTGCAAAGTCTAGATTACTCTAATAGGAGGAGAGAGTTTCACAGTCCCGAAAGCACGCTATCAAAAGGAGGTAAAGATGAAATGGAAAAAGGTGAATTCATCCCAGACCGTTGGCAGAGAAATGAAGTAGTTAGAGACGAAATTGGCTACTTGAAAACTCGCCGACATGATTCTGCCAAAGATAAAGGATGGAAACAACGGACACCTGGCAAGTATTCAGGTGAAAAAGATTGCAACAGAAATGGAAACCAGTATTCCAAGAAGTCTGCAAGGTGGGAAAACAACAGCAGAGAGAGAACCCCACGGAAAAGTTCAAAAATAGTAGACGATGAAGGGCCATTAAAGGAAGAATTCAGCAACGGTAAAACCCATCCAAGAGACTTCCCTTTAGGGAAACGCTTGAAGCGCCACAGTGTTCATACAGATATCAGTGACAGAAAACACCATGGTGAGTTCAACGATTACACACCTTACAAAAGTCGAAGAATTTCTGATGATGGAAGCCGATCCACATACAACCCTGAACATTCTTACAAAAGTTCTCTCTCTACACGAAATGTCCCATCAGAAAGATACTCCAGAAACTGTGAATCTCCACTTTCTTCTAGACCATCTTACGACAGGCATAATAATAGTCCACGTCATCCTGAGCGGTCCCCACGTCAGCATGACCGTCCACGTCAGCATGACCGGAGCCCGGCCCGCCGCGATAGGTCTCCCTATGGGCGAAATCGTCATTATGATCACAGAAACCGAAGCCCGAGTTATTCCGAACGCGAAACTGCTCGAAAAACGGGTTCAAGCGAAAAAAGGAAGAATCATTATGAGAGTAGAAGCCAAGAAGAGAAAGTGAATTCAAGGGAGCCACAGATCTTGTCTAAAGATTCTGAAACAAGAACCACTCTGGATGCTTCTGATGAGAAAAATGCTCGTCCAACATTACAAAAGGAAGACTTGAAGCAACCCCAGGAGGTCAATGGAGCTGGTGAAGAACAGATTTCCATGGAAGAAGACATGGATATATGTGATACCCCACCACATGTTCCTGAAGCAGATGCATCAGTTTCAATTTCAACAACGGGAAAATGGTGCTACTTGGATTATCATGGTGTAGAACAGGGGCCATCTAGACTAAGTGACCTAAAGATTCTTGTAAAAGAAGGCTTTCTTGTTTCAGATCACTTGGTCAAACATGTGGATAGTCAAAGATGGGTAACTGTTGAAAATGCAGTTTCACCAGTAGCAACAGCAAATTTTTCTTCCAGTTTTCTTGATTCTGTTACTGAGTTGGTTAATCCCCCTGAAGCACCTGGAAATTTATTAGTAGATGTTGGTGAATTGGGTCCAATTAGTAACCAGTTAGGTGAAGAGGCTGTTTCTGCTGAAACAAGTAAAAGTAAAGAGCTAGAGTCCGAAGAAGATCGAAGTCAAAGTCAAAGTCAAGGTCTTCGCATTGACCAAAGAGTTGAAGCACTCTTTGATGGGGTTCCCAGGATTCCAGGCAGAGAGCTTGAGACTGTTGCTGGTAATTAATTGTTTTTTTTCTTTCATTTACCCTCAAACTTCTTCAATTTCTTATCTTTATTTCAACAATATTTATTTTTTTTCCCTTTTTTTTTTTTTTTTTTTTACCTTTTTAATTTAATTTCCTGCAGAAGTGCTGCAGATGACTTTTGCGAATGGTGAGCTGCAGACGTGGGGATATTCTGAAGGTACTGTTTTTTCAGATTTTGTGATTCCCTTTTTTGTAGCTGTCATCTCATTTAAAATGACATCATGGTCAAACATGGTCAACAAATTTAGCACTAGTTGTCACCCACCTTTTTAGAATATATCTCACCTGACACGTCATATTATGTTCTAAACTTCAAATTGCTAAATCTAGCCCAAACATTAAATAGTCCCTTCTTTTTCCTTTTCTCTTGATAAAACCTTTTCTTTTGTTATCATTAGCAGCATCGTTTTATGAAATTATCTGAAGATGAAAAAAAAAATCAAAAAAGACTCCATCTTTTTACATCAAATTAGTCTACTACTCTTCTACTCCTATCATTCTACAAAAATGGAAATATCATGTCATTAACAAGAATCTTTTCGGAACAGGAAACATTATATTTCTTTCAAGACATAACCCAAAATGGGAAAAAAAATCATGTTTTTAACTAAAGTAATTGTTTTTACAGGTGATTATGATAATCTTGACATATCTACTCAACCTGAGCTTCCATCTAAAGAAATTATTACACCATCTGAATCCGAATTTGGAGATTCTTGTGACTGGTTTTCAGGCAAGTGGTCATGCAAAGGGGGTGACTGGAGAAGAATGGATGACATTAATCAAGATAATAAATCTTTAAAAAAGAAATTGGTTCTCAATGATGGATATGCTTTATGCCAAATGCCAAAATCAGGTGATGAAGATCCACGTAGGCATCAAAAAGATGAGTTATATCATTCTTCCCATAACAAAAGACTCGATCTTCCATCATGGGCTTTTAATCCAACGGACGAGATCACTTCCAAGAACTTATCTATAAGAGGTGGAGTGAAAGGCATGATGCTTCCAGTAATCAGAATAAACACATGTGTTGTAAAAGACCATGGATCTTTTGTATCTGAGCCTCGAATCAAATCTAGAGGAAAAGAAAGATACCCTTCAACCTCAAGGCCTAGTCATAGTCATAGTCATAGTCATCATTCAAAAAGATCATCAGAAGAAAGTGTTCCTCGCCGGAAAACCACTCACAACCACCACCATAACCACCACCATGATGATCTTTCCGGAAAGACGATTATGCCCCTCAACATGCCGAAAGATCATCTTTATACTAAAGACGACCTTCAGTTACCTCTTGGTGATTGGTATTATCTTGATGGGGCAGGTCATGAACGGGGGCCAATGGCGTTTTCGGAAATTCAGACTTTGGTTGATCAGGGTGTTGTTCAGGAGCATAGTAGTGTTTTCAGGAAGCTTGATAAGTTGTGGGTCCCGGTCAACTCGGTCAACTCTGGAAACGAAGGATCAAGAAACGTTGATGTTGATGATGAGAATAAGTCCAATTCATTTCATGATTTGCATCCTCAGTTTATTGGTTATACTCGAGGAAAGCTTCATGAATTGATTATGAAGTCTTACAAAAGTCGGGAGTTTGCTGCTGCCATTAATGAGGTTTTAGATCCATGGATTAATCTCAGACAACCCAGGAAAGAAATAGAGAAAAACATAGTCATCAATACCAAATTCTCAAGATCAGGTATTAAAAAAAATACTATTCTACTTTCTTTTCTTCTTAAGAACTTTTTCAAATCTCCTTTGAATCTGTTTGTCCTCCTTTTGTATTGTGCTTTCAGTTTTCTATTTTCATTTCTTCTTATTACCATAAGTGGCTTTTTCAGGTGATGGATTTGATGGAGATTATGAATTAGAAGATGCATCCATATTGGAAAAAGATGAATGTGGATTTGATGATTTATGTGGTGATGCTACTTTCTGTGAAGAACCTGTGTTGAAGAATGAGAATTGGGGTCTACTTAGTGGACAAGTGTTGGCTCGAGTTTTTCATTTCCTTAGAACTGATATAAAATCCCTTGTTTATGCAAATTTGACATGTAAGCACTGGAGATCAGTTGTAAAATTCTACAAGGGTATCTCTAAACAAGCTGACTTGTCTTCTGTCTCAAATTGCATGGACTCTTCCTTCCACAATATAATGGTCAGTTTAACTTCCATCCACACGACATATAAATGAAACTTTTTATAAACTTATATATATTTAATTTGTGTTGCAGAATGGTTACAATAAAGAGAAAATCACTTCCTTAATTCTACGCGGATGCAATAAAATAACTCCAACAATGCTTGAAGAAATCTTGGGGATGCTTCCGAGTTTATCAACAGTAGACATAAGAGGTTGCAATCAATTTGAAGATTTGACCCGAAAATTCCCGAATATTATATGGATCAAAACGCGGGCCCCACAGTCAACACGGGTGACAGAAAGAACATCTATTTTCAGAACTTATGACAGCAGGGATAGTCATGTGGAGGATTCAAGTGGACTTAGGGATTATTTTGAAAGTCTGGATAAAAGAGATGCTTCAAATCAGTTATTCAGAAGAAGCTTATACAAACGTTCAAAAGTATTTGATGCTAGAAAGTCATCTTCAATGTTATCAAGAGATGCACAGTTGAGGCGTTTGGCTATGAAGAAATCTGAAAATGGGTATAAGAGGATGAAGGAGTTTCTTGCTTTGGGTTTGAAAGACATCATGAAGGAGAATACATTTGAATTTTTCATTCCAAAAGTAAGTCTATTTTATGATTTTATCCTTTTTTTTTTCTTTTTAGTGACACCTGTCTTTTTGCCTTGATTTGACTAGTCAACTTTCTTGTTTCCTCAGGTTGCTGAAATTGAAGGTAAAATAAGGAATGGGTATTATGCTGGCCGGGGGTTGAGCTCTGTGAAAGATGATATTAGACGAATGTGTAGGGAAGCGATAAAGTAAGTCATTTTCTATTTCTTTTTCTTATAAAAAAAGTAATTTACATTTTTGGTCCCTGAGTATAGCTGTTTTTTACAACATTGGTCCCAAAAAGTTTTCTTTTGCAGGCTTTGTAACATTTTTGTTTCTATGTACACCCTTTTGTTGCAATATTGGTCTTCAAAAGTTTTTTCTTTCATTTTTGGCCCTTATCTACTGGCTTTGTAACGCTTTTAATCCCTCTTCCAAAAAAATAACTTGCTTCGGGACCAAAATTGCAAAATTAAGCTCTTCTCAGGGACTAAAAGTGTTGCAAAACACGAGGACAAAGCTGCAAGAGAAAATGACATTTTTGGTCCTTGAGTATAGCTGATTTTTGCAACATTGGTCCCAAAAAGTTTTCTTTTGCAGGCTTTGTAACATATTTTGGTTCACAGTATACCTGATTTTTGCAATATTGGTTCCTAAAAGTTTGTTTTTTCATTTTTGGCCCTTATTTGATTGTTTTGTAACGTTTTTAATCCCTCTTGCCAAAAAAGGACTTTCTTCGGGACCAAAATTGCAAAATTAAGCTCTTCTCAGGGACTAAAGTTGCAAGAGAAGTTATTGGGACCAAAGTTGCAAAATTTCAGCCATACTCAGGCGAAAATTGTAATTTAAAAACTGTTTTTTTTTTTTTGGTACTTCAGAGCGAAAAACAGGGGAGATGCAAAAGACATGAATCGAATCATCACATTATTTATCCGGCTAGCAACAAGTTTAGAAGACCGGTCAAAATTCTCCATTGAAAAAGACTCTCTGATGAAAAATTGGAAAGACGACTCTTTCTCTCCTCCAGGCTTCTGTAGTTCCACTTCCTTCAAGTCAAAAAAAGTCAACAGAGAGAGAAAATACACATCAGATCGTGAAATCAAACGCCGCCTATCCAAACTAAACCGCAAATCACCAGATTCCGCCACCGACACCTCCAACGACGGGTCCCGCTCCTCAGAAGAAACCGAAACCGACTCCGAAACCTCCTCATCCAACACAAACTCCGACCCGGAAACCCGATCCGAATCCGGACCCGGACCCGATTACATCACCCAAGACGACGGGTTCGGGTTGGACCCATGGGTTGATGACCGCGAATGGGGGGCCCGCATGACAAAAGCCAGCCTTGTCCCTCCTGTGACCCGTAAATACGAAGTGATTGATCATTATGTGATTGTGACTGATCATGAAAATGTTGAGAGAAAAATGCAAGTCACTTTGCCTGATGATTATTCTGAAAAGGTTATTGCTCAGAAGAATGGGACTGAGGAATCTGACATGGATTTTCCGGAAGTTAAGGATTATAAACCCAGGAAGCAACTTGGAGATGAAGTGATTGAACAGGAAGTGTATGGGATTGATCCGTATACGCATAATCTGTTGTTGGATTCCATGCCTCAGGATTCTGATTGGCATCTTTTGGATAAACATGTGTTCATTGAAGATGTGTTGTTGAGGACTTTGAATAAGCAAGTTAGGGGGTTTACTGGGTCAGGGAATACTCCTATGAAGTATTCGTTGAAGCTTGTTATTGAGGATATTTTCAAAACTGCTAAAGAAGGACATGATTCAAGGATAGCTGAACTTTGTCAGTATATGTTGAAGGCTATGAGTAGTCGTCCGGATGATAATTATGTTGCTTATAGAAAGGTATATGTCACCATTCTACTTTCGTCATAATTTACTGGTGTAATTGGGTTGATTTTAATCTGTGTTTATTGTTTCTGTCATTCAGGGGCTTGGTGTTGTTTGCAACAAAGAAACTGGTTTTACCGAGGATGATTTTGTTGTGGAGTTCTTGGGAGAGGTAAAGATACCATTTAACTACAAGGGTATTCACGTCTTTTTCCGGATATTCAAATATATGTTTATTACATTATTTTTTTAGGTGTATCCTGCATGGAGATGGTTTGAGAAGCAAGATGGTGTTCGTGCTCTACAAAAAGACAGTAAAGAACCTGCACCTGAATTCTACAACATTTATCTCGAGAGGCCAAAGGTAATTTTCAAATTTACCAAAATACCCTTCTTGAATGATTTCAAAAAAAAACTTACCTGACAATATATGTTTTCTTAGGGGGATGGCGATGGTTATGACTTGGTTGTGGTTGATGCAATGCATAAAGCCAACTATGCTAGCCGGATATGTCATTCCTGTAGACCAAATTGTGAAGCAAAGTAATTTATTTTTTACTTTTTTAATACATTTACTATTTTACTTTTTTACTTAATATCATTAATTATTCTCATGCATAATAATAAAACAGAGTAACAGCTGTTGATGGTCAGTACCAAATCGGGATATATAGTGTACGCCCTATTGTGTATGGAGAAGAAGTTACTTTTGACTACAACTCTGTCACTGAGGTAAAATTTCTGCAACCTTTGGCTTTGGTCAAAATATAAATTTCTTTAAATATTTAATTTTTTATTTTTACTGATGTACAGAGTAAAGAAGAATACGAAGCATCTGTTTGCTTATGTGGAAGCCAAGTTTGTCGAGGGAGCTTTCTGAATCTAACAGGTGAAGGAGCTTTCCAAAAAGTAAGCTCCTGAATTCCTTAAAATCCTGAATCTATTTAAAAAAAAAAAAAAAAAAAAAAAAACTGGAATAACATTTTTTTTTTTTTTAGGTACTTAAAGAATGCCATGGGATACTAAATAGGCATCAGTTGATGCTAGAAGCTTGTGAAGCGAATTCAGTTTCAGAAGAAGATTATATTGAATTAAGTAAAGCTGGACTTGGTAGTTGTTTGCTTAGTGGGTTACCTGATTGGCTAGTTGCATATGCTGCTCGTTTGGTATATATATCACTTACTCTCTTTTAAAATATTCATGAAAAAAGTCAAAGTCAAAGTCAAACACAAATTTGATTCCAACAATATGTTTATATTTTAGGTAAGGTTTATCCATTTTGAAAGAACTAAGCTTCCGGAAGTGATTTTAACTCATAATTTGGAAGAAAAGAGAAAATACTTCACAGATATTTGCATGGATACCGAGAGAAACGAAGCTGAAATTCAAGCTGAGGGTGTTTTCAATCAAAGAATTCAGAATTTGGCTCTTACACTCGACAAGGTAAACTCTTTCTTTTCTCCATTTCAATTTTCCCGATTATTTTTTTTTCTTTTTATAAAATATAAATAAATTCATCTTGTTCAGGTGAGATATGTGATGAAGAAGGTTTTTGGGGATCCAAAAGAAGCTCCACCATTAGTGGAAAAACTGACTCCAAAAGAAGTAATTTCATTCATCTGGAAAGGCGAAGGATCATTTGTTGATGAACTTATTCAATCAATTGCACCTCATATGGAAGATGGACATTTAACTGAACTTAGATCCAGTATTCGTTCTCATGATCCATCTTCTTCTGATGACATCCAAACTGCACTTCGAAAATCTTTATTATGGTAATTATTTTATTTCTTTATTACTCCATATCCTATCTACTTGTATTTATTTACTTATGTTTGTTTTTTTTAAGGTTGCGTGACGAGGTCCGGAACCTTCCGTGTTCTTACAAATGTCGCCATGATGCTGCTGCAGACTTGATTCACATTTATGCTCACACAAAGTACTTCTTTAGAATACGGGTAAATACAGTTAGGGTTAAATTTGTAATTTGATATAAATATATTCTGAATTTAATTCATGAAATGATGTTTGTAGGAGTACGAAACAGTAGTATCACCACCCGTGTACATTAGTCCTCTGGACCTGGGCCCGAAAGCAGCTGTAAAAGTGGGACCCGGATTGCACGAATACCGAAAAACATACGGGAAAAACTACTGTCTCGGGCAGCTGATTTTCTGGCATAACCAAGCTTACGCAGAGCCAGATTCTAACCTCATAAGAGCTGCCCGGGGTTGCTTATCCCTGCCCGAAATTGGCTCCTTTTATGCCAAACTCCAAAAACCCTCCCCACAACGTGTCTATGGCCCACGAACTGTTAAATCCATGCTTTCTAGAATGGTCAGTCTTTTAATGCAAGAAATAGCGATCTACTTTTCATTCATTTTATTAAGACATTTTATACTGAAATTATGTTTTTTTTTTTTTTTTTGGTTTGGTCAGGAGAAGCAGCCGCAAAGGGCATGGCCAAAGGACAAGATTTGGTCTTTCAAAAGCTGCCCGAAGGTTTTGGGCAGCCCGATGTTGGATGCTTTATTAAACAAGTCTCCATTAGATAAAGACTTGGTGCATTGGTTGAAGCATAGACCAGCTATTTACCAGGCCATGTGGGACCGATGATGGATGATAGATAAACAGACAAACAGACAGACAGACTTTTAACTTGAAAAGGAAAAAGAAAAAGGAAAAGAAAAAGAAAAATCCAGCCCTAGATTTGTTGCACTGCCCGACCTGACCCGACCCAACCCAACCCGGGCAGAAACATTCAAAGAAGCATTATGGGAATATCGGGCGGCTTCTTCTATTCTTGTGTACAGTTTCCCCTTTTGCCTTTGTAGGTCTTGTAATTTGTAATTCATTATTGGGTAGGTGAAGAAGCGAAAGTAATTTTTTTTTGGGTTTTTGGTTATTTACCTCATTATATGAGAGAAGTAGAAAAGGGAAGGTCAAGATGAAGAAGATATATTTGGCTACTGCTTTTGTTGTCATATTTTTTTAGGTTTTTATTACTGGTTTTTTTTTTTTTTTGTTGATTCCCATAGTTTATGACTTGTGAATATGCTTATGCTAATCTTGATGTTTGTTTTTGCGGTCATAAATCTATAGGCTTATTTATGTTTATGAAATTCTAGTCCTAGTTTTTTTTTTTCTTCTTTCTTTCTTGTTTGTCCACCCTGTTCTGTTTGTTACACATGATGATTATATCCTTATGAGTTTTTGGCACACAAACACCTACACAAACTCCACTGAGTTTGTTCATCACATACACCAGCAACGCTTGCTTTTTTTGAACAGTAGTGCAAAAAAAATTTGAATTTTTTTCTACTATTTTGCCCTTAATAAAATGTGCAACTACAAAAGAAAAATGTGACACAATAATCTTCTCCCATATCTGCCCATATGAATGCAACATATACATGGTGAAGTGACAAATTATGTTGTATCAACTCATGAGGTTATGAGTGAAGTGACAAATTATGGTCAGGACACTTGAATGGAGCATTGATATTCGAGCTTATGAGTAAACGAAAAGTGGGATTATGTTTGCATTCCATAACGTATTCTAGACACTTGGTTCTTGCTAAAACTTGTGTGGTACATGTGTTTGTTGTTCACAGTTCTCTAACGTTACTGAAAGTGATTGGAAGTATTTGAAAATGATTTGCAAGAGTCTGAAAGTGCTTTGAAAGAGTTTTAAACAACAAACGAGTTTTAATGAGAAACATATTTGTCTTACGAAGATTATAGTAATTTCAAGCTAGAAATGATCATGTAATGGAATCCATCTAATCCAAGAAAAATTGTGATTTGTTACAAATAAAACGAATCTACAAATAAGAATATTTAGACCCTAAAACTAACACGATGACAATTGAATTTACATGTTATACGTAAAAATAAACTAATTTACCTCCAACACTATTTTTTTTTCCTCGTCTTCTTCAATATGTAGGCCCCATTTATGTAGGACATAACAAAACAAATGCCTTTGTAGTATAGTTGGCATTCACCGAACTGAAAGTAAGTTTGATGTTGATTGTACAAACAATGCAATTTTTTTCACACACAAAAAACATGGAACAAGATGTGAGTGAGTGACTCGATTTCGATCTCTCGTTTGTGTAAAAAACATAAATGCTCTCATCCTCGTCATCATAAATAACCATAGAAAGCTTGTTCAATCTCATGTCTTTCATCATTTCCATAATTTTATCAACTCGTATAATCTTCATAACTTAATGAAGTAGAAGCAAGCCTTTTTGCATTATATGTTGTCTGGATCAACGAAGTTAAAAAAAAACATTTAATTAAGTAATAAAACTTGCAATACACAATTATAAAATAAACGACGATGTAAAGGCTCAATAGTCAACAGGAAAGCCTCATTTCCTTGACTTTCTTTGTTAATTTATTCTTTCTGCATTAAGGAAAAAAACACTTATACATAGCTTACCAGATTAAAATCCTATTAAGATCATTAAGGAGACATGTCATCATCATCATCATCTGAACTCGAAGAATCCATCTTTTTATCTTTCATAACCGGAAACAATTTATCCCGAACACTAGACCACGACAGCTGTCGACTCTGTGGGCCCGGGGGTACCCTTTTTCCCAAGGGGATATTTTTCTTTTTACTATTCTTGTCATTATTTTTCTTAATCTCAATACACACTATATCCAACAATTTCAAAAAATCCCTAACAATAACAAACAATCTCAACCCTTCATCTTTCGCCGAGTTCCCATGGAAAAAATCCCCCGTGCTCTTCACCATCATCATTATCCTCTTCTCCTCTTCTAACATCCACACGATCTCACTTTCCGCATGCTCCATAAATCCATTAAAAGTCTCACAAAACTCCATAGCACCTTCCGTTTTACTCAACTCATCATCGATCAAATCTCTTGTTTTCTTCAACATGTTTTCTAATTTTAAAACCGTTGATGTAATATGATCACCATCAATAATTGCTGCTTTTTTCACATCCGAAAGTTCATTACTTAATTTAGAAACAACCTCGAGACCTAGTTTTCGATAATATTCATCGCTTTGATCATTTGTTTTAATGTTTGAAGAACGCGCGGATTTTATTCCTTCTGATTGGATGATTTCTTGAACTACAAATGTTAATAATGTGGTTTTTCCATCTGTGCCCTTGACATCCGAAAGTTTTAAAAGGGAATCAAGTTTGATTGCTTGGGCCCCACCACGATATGTCCCAACATTCATACGATTACCCGTTTTTAAAACAGCTTCTAGAAGTTTTAGGAAGAGTCTACTGTTTTTTAGCTTTGTGCAAGCTACCTGTATGCCAAAAGGGTAAAATAGTAATTTTTTTTTTAATCTAAAACACATCTTCAAGAAGTGATACTAAAAGGGTGTTTGGCTTGTCTTTTTGAAAGGCAAAAGTCCTTTTTGGAAAAGATAAAGATCAAAAGATGTTTGGTAAAAACATTTTAAAAGTGTCTTTTTTGGAGTTTAGAAAGAAGGAAAAATAACTTTTTGGAAAAGTTAGGAAAACCTGACTTTTTGTAACTTTTCCAAAAAGAATTTTTACCTCTAAAAAAGACAAGCCAAACACCCTCTAAGGGCACATAAGTAATTTATTCTAAACTGATATGAAAAAGTAGGTTGGTGAAAAGACTAGAAAGGGTAAAATAGTCATTTTGGTTTTAAATCTAAAAAAAATTGGTACCTCTAAGGTGAGAAACGCAGTTTTAAGAGGAGAAGATTCTTCATGAAGAGAACTCATGAACAACAAAGCTTCAAGACGTTTATACACAAAAGGGACTTCAACCAAAATTTTAAGGAATCGATCAGCTGGAGTAATAAGTGCCAGGTCACCTTGATATAATCGAAGCTTTAGCTCTTCTTCTTGTGTTGGTGGCATTTTTATTAAACTTGTAATTAACTCTACACGAAGCATGCTACCTAATAATAATAATTCATTCGCATATAAAAAAAAAAAAAAAAAAAAAAAAAAAAAAAAAAATCAGTTTGTTGCGTAAATTGTGAAAAAAGGTAGAATGTTTATTTAAATTTTTAGTAAATTGTGAAAGTGAAAATTAACCTTCTGTGACAGCTTGACAGACATTTTCTATTGTCGCGCTTAATGCTTTTAGAACAATCGACAAATTTTGTGCTTTTTTGGGATCGATAATTTGGATCAATTTTGGTTGAGTTGATGCGGATTTTACAGTTTCGCCCTTGTTTTGGTTTGTAGAAGAATAACCAAATAGACTTTCCATCATCTCTTCGTTGAATCTGTCGATTTTAAGAAACTTCTTTATTTTTATGTAATAAGTCAAAGCTTTGACTTTGACTTTTGACCGTAAACCATGGAACAAAATTTTTCAGTTTTGTGTAAAAGACATATATGCCATTCTCATTCTCAATAGGACAAGAATTACACTTTCTTTTCCTGTCCAAAGAGACGGAACATGGGATAGAGACTTGCTCTTGACCTCTTATACGTGGAAAAGACATAAATACCCTTGTCATCCTTAATGGGATAAAAATTGCAACTTTGTTTGCAACAGACGTAAATACCCTTCTTATCCTCAATAAGATCACAAATTCATTTTTTTTTTGTCATGTCCAGAGATGGGACAGATACTCGCTCTTGATCTCTCCTATGTGGAAAAGACATAAATGTCCTTATCATTTTTAATGGGACAAAAATTGCAATTTTATGCGGTAAAAAACATAAATACCCTTCTTCTTATCCTCGTTCAGAACACAAATTGTATTTTTTTTTTTGGTCACGTCTAAAGAGGTGGCATAAATACTCGTATTTGATCTCTAATATGTGAAAAAGACATAAATCCCCTTGTTGAATGGGACAGAAATTACAAGTGCAAAAAACTGAAATACCCTCAAACGAAACTTACTGAAATGATCCTGCATTGAGTTCACGCCAAACCATTGATCGATTGGGAGCATAATTCACTTTGTCCCAGAAAAACGGCTTCAACTTTGTTTTGTTACCACTTGAATTTCCAGAAATACCCTTTTCATCTCCAGAAGCGAGATGCCCTCTTTTAGGCAGAGGTGGGCCAGGTGGCTTTTTCATAGCACCTGGTTTTGGTGGAGCAGGCGGGAGGGGACCATTTCGGGGTGGCGGTGGCGGTGGTGCTTTTGGGGCCGGTGGCATTGGCGGTGGAGGCGCTGGCGGCGGCGGCGGCGGTAGCGGTGGTGGAGCTGCTGGTACTGGTGGTGGAGGAGCGGTTCTTCCTGGTGGAAGTGGTAATTTCCCAAGTTCTGGTGTTTGAGAAGAAACATTTGCCGATAAATTGTTGGTGCTAAAAGAATTTATTAAATCTTTATTTCCTACAACAGCTTGTGGTGCTTGTGAAGAACCTGAAGAAAAAAAAAATCGATTTTTTTAAACATGATTTATCAAGATTCAAAGACAAAATTTTATACCTGAAATGCCCTCGGGGGATATATTGACAATCGGTTTCGGTTTTTTGTCCTGTTGTGCACATTGAGATCTTACTCTTGGGTGAATGCCACCTAGGCAACAAAAAACCATTAAAACAAAAAGAGCAAGTGTCGCTATAGCAGTTGAAACAATAATCCCGAGTAGCAACACATGATCCGGAGGCTTGTTTTTGGGTACTGAGTCAACTCGGATTACATGTTTGACCAGAGATTCATGTTTGACCGGAGATAATAACTCTTTTCGAGCATTATGCATAAGTGTTTTTCTTGATGGCGTATCAATATCTTCATGATTTGGGTTGAATTTGTTGATAGTTTTGGTGATTTCTCCAACTCCAAGCTCTTTCCTGCAATATATCCACACTTGCTCTGCCTGGATGAAAGAAATTTCCATTAGCTTTTCATCTAATTCATGAAAAGGAAAATGAGGAAAGAAAGCATACGGTGTTTTCATCTAGATTTTGAGAACTCCAATCGCCACCATTACAGGAAGCTGTCTCCGAAGCTCTGTGATTTCCTTCGGAAAACTCGAAAATGGAAAGAATAGCGAGAAGTATACCAAAATGGACCCTTATAGCGCCCATCGGTTTCTTAATCTATCTTTTCATTCCACGATACTCCTTTCTCCATTTCATCCAATGTTGTGTGCATAAAATCACACCAACATTGGCATATAACCTCGGAATTAAACAAGAACGCCTTTGTAGCCTCACGAAAATCAAACAACATTCAGATTGGTTTCAAATCACCAACCGAATAAACCCTAATTTCACGAATTTGGATCTAGTTGGCACCCGATTTGGGATTTTTAGTTCCGATCAAAACCCAACATTCAAAAAAAAAAAAAAAAAAAAAACGAACTCACAGAATCCCAGATGTATTTAGGGATTTTGGAATGCGATGTCGCGAAAAACTAAGAAATAATTAAATCTTCGCTACGATTATGGAGAAATTGATCTGGCAGCCCTAATGCTAAATCAAAAAGAAACTTCTGTACCGAGTAATTGAATTCAAAAGAACAAACACATGATTGATCTCAAACAGTTGAATGCTGAAGCTGAGCTGCTAATATATGAATCAGATGTTAGAAACAGAAAATCCGGAAACCCTTGTTTGCTTGATGATTTGGTGAAGATATTCGGAGAGAATTAATTCATTGGGTGGTTTGCAAATTTCGATTGTGTCTTTTGGTGAAGATGAATATTGAATTCCGGTTTAACTGCAATAGTCGGTAAATTTTAATACAAAATCGCAAGAATGGTCCATGTGGTATGATTTTTTTTAAAATTTAGTTCGAACCTCGACTTTTTTAGTTTTATGGTCATTTTGTGTTGGTTTCTTGCAAATTTGGTCCTTTAGTAATTTGAAATGACTAATATACCCTCCCAATTTTCCTTTTTATGTTTTTTATTTAAATTAATGTTTTATTAAATTAAAATATAGGCTCTCTCTCTCTCTCACACACACACACATCCATCAAGGAAATAAAAATAACCCAACAATCTATATCATCTTCTTCCTCAAAATCGGTTATGATTATCACACCAACATCCTCTATCCTCTATTTCCACTTTAAGCTTTGACTCCAATTCTTCATGTGGGTATATTAGAAAAGTATATCTTTTTTAGCCTAGCCACACCTGTGGACCTTTCTAACCCCTCAAATAGTCCATACCCACCTTCTTTAACCCATGTTTCGATTTCAATTGTCTTGCATTAACATCATAAACATAAAGATTATTCTAGAAATCGTCACAACCTGTAGATCTGCCATCGTCAAATCCCTTGGCTCGATAAAGACTACAAGGAGCCACCACCAGAGTCATTGTTCAAGTCAGGCGAATTGTTGTCATGGTCATTTTAAAGAATTGGTATCCCAAAGTTCACCACAGCCTTCTTGTTCCTCTACATTTTGGCATTGAATGTAATGAGTGTGATCAAATATAAAAGAAAGGGCATATTAATCCAGCTATGACATTCATATTTTTATTTGCATCAAAACTATCGGTAACTAGGGCAACGTTCTACATGGTCATGCTATTTCTTGGAGCGATCGGTGTTGTCGAATTTGTGAAGGGGTTTCATGAGAATTGAATCGAGCACCTGGTAGGCAATATCTGAATACAAATTTTACCATTTTCTAACACCAAATAACACCTTTGTGAGTAGAAAAGGGGGAGTGATTAATTGTATCTAACTTTGATTTGTTTTGTGTTAACAGAAATAGGGGGCCATCACTGATATATAGATCGTGATGAAGTTTAGTAGTAATATTAGAGGACAACAACACCGATCTTCCATGTGGTTGTGTGTCCGAAGAAGACGATTGCCTTAAATTGACGATAAATGGATGATTTGGGGGAGTGTTACTAGTTATTGGGAGCAAACGTAAAGTCAAATACTTTATCGGCAACCAAAATTTGTTGCCTCTCTGACAATCGATTCCATCGGGTTTTATGGTTTCAGTCTCGGTGGGGAAACCTAAAGTAATGACGACGATGAGTTCTCTGGCAATGATACATGAGGTAGCACCGGGTATCACTGTGTAGGTGTAGGTGGTTGTCTCCAGTGGTTTTAATAGAGATGAGAGAAAGTCCAAATCATGTCTCCATTGGCTAATATGTATTTCTTGTTGGATTAGGTGTCTAAGCTCATAACTATAATTGGTATACACTTGAACTGATAGTAGCACGGTTTGTGTGGGTTGCCCTTAAACCTAGCAATTGGACATGATGACTATTAGAGAGAGAGAGAGAGACAGAGACAGAGACAGAGACAGAGAGAGATTAATTTATTATGTGATTAATAAATTAAAATAAATAGTTTATTAATATATTATGAGAATAATATATAATTAGAAATAGTATTATTTAATTAATAATTAATCAAAAACTAATTGGAATTAATTTTGGATTAATAGAATTAATTAAAAGTACAGGGTCTACAGTGTAATTATTCAATAGCTGAACAAAAGACTCAAGAACCTTCCACATAGGTGGTGGACGGTTTTAGAAGGATATATTAGGGTTTCTAGAATATCCCATGTGGATATTTAAGGAATGAGATAAATACCATATTTGAAATATTAATTTAATATTCAAATCACGGTTATCTAGGGTTTCCTTGTGTCAATATATAAGGACCCTTAGGCCTTAGATTTTTGGCCACTCCACTCCATTTCTTAGAGAGATAGCCAAAAATCCTACCTCCATTCTCCTCTTTCTATAGCCTTCCTTCTTGCTAGTTTGGGTGTGAACCACTAGAGGCACGGCAATTGTTGTGCTTGCTTCCAAAGGTTCTACAAGTCAAAGATTCTTATTATTTACTATAATAACAACAAGTTATGTAATCCTAAACTCTATTATGATTTTCAAAATATACCTAGGGTTTCTTACTTGATGTTCATAGTTATAGGTTCAATAGTGAAAACATAGATCTTTTAGGATGAATGTGAAATTAAAGGTTTTAAGTTTATATGCTTTACCTAAATCCTATCAATGGTATCAGAGCATTTGGTTTGTTTTCAAATGACTAGCTATAATTGTTGAATTATATCAATTAGGGTTTATAGAAATTAAACCCTGAAAGGCCAAAAAAATTGAAATTTAGGGTTAGGGTTTTTCGAAACCCTAGCCCCTCTCCTTATCTTGAAATTTAGGGCTAGGGTTTTGAAACCCTAGCCTTCCTCCCCAAGTTTTCGAAAATGGTAAGGTTGTTAGGGTTTCCTATTTTTTGATAGTTGTTAATTTAATTTGATTAAAATGGATAATTATAAAATTAGATAATTCCTACACCCTAATTTTCGAAAATTAGAGGGTTAGGATTAGGATTAAATATTTGATTAGTTTAATTAGTTAATATTTATTTGATTTAATATATTTAATTAATTATTAATTAATGGATAAATATTAAATCGATTTTTGGTTTATTTTTAAATTTAAATTAATTTTTTATTAATTTTCAAAATTTAAATTATATAAACTTAGTATTTTGAAAAGTTTAAAATACACCTTATGTATTAGTATTAATTGTTAATATATTATATATACAATTAAGTTAGTCAAGTCGCTAGTATGCCTCATTCACAAAGCCAGTCTATAAGGGAGGTATAAGGAAACTGCCTATAAATGGTAGTTGAATGGGTGTCCACTCTTACCCACGAATTCCTTGATTGGTGGATGGTCGTTAGCAGAAAGGACTTGATATAACAACTAATTCTCATTATAAGTATAAAGCTATTAAAAGTACTAGAACCTTTTATTTAAAATCCCAAATCTAGTTACTTTAGGAAAAATATGAATTAGTATGCTAACCCATGAAATTGCATATTACACTTTATAAGTCGTTAGTGGAGCGCGTGTGGTTAACCAACGCACTAATATGGACTAATAAAGAGTTGTAATGGGTATCTCATAAATTATCATTGTTGATGGAGTGTGTGTGGTTTACCATCACATCAATTAGGATGATAAATAATAATGAGGTTACCAAACACATTTTTGCATGGTTATTCACATCTTGTTTGTGATCCTCTGTATCCCAGTCAGCATAATCCGAGATCAAACATGTCATTGAATAGTTTCGATGAATCTCAAAAGACCTATGAATTTAACTTCATTTCAATTATTTTCTGGTGAAATTGGTAAATTGTTATTTACCTATCTTTATAAAATTGACAATTATATTACGACACTCATTTTCTAAGTTGTGAATTATATGTTTGGATCCTAGCTTTAATATTTTATTTTGGGTTACTATATTAATGGTTATTGTCAACTAACTAAAAATACCCGCCTCCTCTTCCTCCAACCGCCATAACTTCTTGTTGTTGTCAATTTGCTCAAAGGTGAAATTGGATGATACCAACTATAATGGCTAGATGCGCAACATAAAAATGGCCCTTCGCTTTGAGAACAAGGAGTATGTCCTTGAGAAGGAACTTCATGAAATTAACGAAGAGAATGCCACTTCTGAAGAACTAGCTTCCTACAAAAAGCACTACGATGATGCAAATACGTTCAACCTTTATGAGATCTATTTGTGTTCTTTTAATTTTCCTTGTTGTTAATCTTTATAATAAAATAAAGGGAACCGTCAACATTATATAAAATATATTTAGTAAAAAATGCATAACTTATGTTAGAGTTGAGACAAAACTATTCATGTAAATTTAAGATGAATATAAAAGAATTTAAAATGTAAATATATGTAGAAAACAATATTGGAATATAGATGAAAAATAAATTAAATGCAAATATAAAGATAGAGAAACATTGAAATGTTCTAGTTTATAACATTAAAAATTAAAATTTATTCAATTAAAAGTAATGATTTGACAATTCATACATATACTTTTTTTAAGAGTTTTCATATTAATAGTGATGTTTTTGTTTTGCCATTTTTATTTGCTTTTATATATTCAACATTTGATTTGACAATTCAAATATTAGTTATATATTTATTTATATAATTATAATAATATTTATAAATTTCTTATATTTATATAATTATGATAATATTTAATTTTGGGATTGATTTGATGGTGTTAATTAGATATTTTTATGCTATAAATTGTTAAAATTAATATATATATATATATATATAATTTAATACCGTATTTATAATAAATAAGATTATATGTGAAAATTTAATAGGCATAAAATATAAATTAAAGGGTTAAAGTTTCATTTCTCTAACTTTAATATAATTGTGTGAGATATATTAGTCAATGACCACATGAGTGCAAACCATATTAAAAAACAACATTTGTACAAAGGATATAAAAAATATGTCATTCCAAATTTTCAACCATTTTTTAAATAAAAATAAATAGCTCAAAGACCATTTTCATAAAAGTTTAGAAAACATTCACCAACTCATCGTCACAAAATAAGTCAAAAACATATAGCAAAATTTGTAGAATTCCAAAAACATATCAATCCTGATGCATGTACAGTCAAAATGTGCCCTTATCTTTTCTCACTTGAATAGCTTAAAAAACATTTAATTTTAAAATATAAGTATAAATCTTAGTAAGTTCCCAATATACCATACATCCAATTACATATAAAATGCATACCACCTGCTGGCTCATGACCTTTCATCGTTTTGCCAGAATCACAACCCATAACTCAGACCTACAACTGATCTGTCATCACCTGCAGACTTACACCTTATAAGCTATCCATCATCACCTGTAGACTCATGACCTTTCATCTGCCATCATTCCATACCAGTTATAAGAATATATCATACAACTCATCAATCACTATATAAAAGACTATTCTAATCTAATCATACATATATACTCTAATAGTACTCTCACATCTATAATATAGTGAGAAAACTCACATAAATCAAGAAATCACAAAATCCAAACCAATCTTCGCAAATAAAACAACTAACACGAACCACCTAATACCAAACATAGGCCAATCCTAAGTTTAATACTCAAATCCATGAAGGTTTGACTAAAAGTCAAACTTATAAAAAAGTCAATCGTCAGATGCGCTGCACTCTTCACAAGACGTGTTGTATCAACTATATGAAAAAATAGTCGTGAATGGACCTAATGAGACATGATGTGGCCTTTAAAAAGGTGAGTAGCGTCTACTGGCACAATTTTCTTTGTTAAGTTTTTAATCCCTACAGATAAAAGATTAAACTTTCCAGAAACCATCCAACGAGATTTTTAATATCCAGATCCATGACTCTAACAAGTCCAACACCAACCCTAGGTCTAAAATGAGCTCAAAAGACCAAGTATTTATCATATGGATCCAAGAGAGACCATACATACACTTTTTTCTCCATGTTTGGACTAAAAATATCAAGAAATAAATCCATAAAGATGAAGTTTTCCAAACTGCAAGAAATAACAAGAAATGGGAGCAAAAAAACACTAAAATACCCCAAAACTTTAGATATATGCATTAGAGTCATAAAGGTAGGAATTTTTTAACTTGCAAGCATCAAAAAGATGATGAGAAGGCTGAGACTTCTCCGGATCTTGATTCACTTGCACCAAAACTTCAACCTTATTCTTCAAGTAACACACCAAATGGCAAAAAAAACTCAAAATTCTCAAAGGGGAGGCTAGGTTGGCTCTTTAGGGTTTATGGAGGATACATGTTGCATAATGAGTAAGTCCTAAACATTAGTGACTTTATACAGGGCCCATAGTCCAAGACCTAGGGTTCTGAAACTTTGCGGTCGCAGGCCGTGCCATTTACTTAAGACGTGCCTATCCAACACGTGGCACTCGCGCCACGCCCAACAAGAATTGCAAGTTTTATTAAACTTTTACAATCAAATAACTTGTAAAATAACATACTAGGAGACATGAATTACAACTCCCACCCACTTGATTAGATTTTGTCTGAAATCCTTTCTAACAAACAGATCCTGGTAATGTTTGCACATTTCATCCTCGGACTCCCAAGTACACTCAAAACTATGCATGTATGGGCACTTCACCTTTACTAGCCCAATCATATTTTTATGCAAGACCTTCTTCTTTTTATCTAATATTGCAACTAGACAAACCACATAATTCATGTGCTCATCCACCCAAATATCCTCCAATGGTACCATTGTCGTCTCATCTGCTACATACTTATGCAACTAGGAAACATGTAAAGTATTATAGATCTGACTAAGATCTAGTGGAAACACTAAATGATAGTCAACTCTCCCAGCCAACACGATGATCCAATAGGGTCCAATATACCTGATGGGTTTTATACAAACAATCCTATGTGTACATGCAATCCTAGAGTTGGATCTATGTTATCACTATTAGTTATACAACATTATGAACATGTGAAGAACCCTAACAAGCTTATAGGGATTTCGAAATTCACAAAGAAAGATGAAATACATATCTCTTGTTGTTATATTGTAATAACAACTTAAATCTTAAATCTTCTTGTCTTTGAAAGCAAGTACCGCAAGTGTAGTACCTCTAATGGTTCACAAACACCAAGAGCAAATGGAGAGGCAAGAGAGAAAGAGGAGAGGTATGAAATTCGGCTCTAGGAACCCTAGATCAAGGCATGGACGAATTTCATATGCCAAGGGATGTTTATATAGGTGTAGGGATTAGGGTGTCAGTCCTTATCCTTATCTGGTCGCTTGCCCACCAAGCAGCCCAAAGGATAACCCTAGAAACCTCATCATGGATGAATTCTAAGGCCTTATCCCCTTGAATTTGTCCACCCTATCCTATAGGGCATCCATTGCCCTACTTTGCAACTATCACATAATTACAGTTCAGCCCCTCTAGTTTAGTTAACTTATTTTAATCAAAAAATTAATTTTTAATTAATTCTTGACCAATGTTAACTAAATAAATATGATTTCTCCTTTAATATATTATTCATATAATATATTAATAAACCATAACAACCTCTTTCTCTATTATTTCTCCAGTCAAGTTGCTTTGGTGAAGGCAACCCAAAAGGACCATGCACAACCGGGTCAAGTACTTACCAAATATGGTTACGGGCTTAGACACTAATCCAATAGTCTCCTACTTGGATAAGTCTAGTAACCATAAATGCAAGTACAACCCGATTGGCAATCGTAGCTCTTAAAGATGCTGTTGAACTCTGATATTATCAGTAACCTGTCCTTTAGATAACGGATCATATATTCTTCCATTCTAGATATCGTATATACGTGAGACATGGATTGAAATCATTCTCTCAGTCTATGTGTTGTTTCCCGATTTCTGATTTACGACAACTGACTAATTGAACAAATCAAATTTGTCTTAGCCTGACCGAGCATTTACGTTTTTCATCACTAAATCATCGAGGGGCCCACATATATCTCTTTTATCCGACTTTGGGTAAAAGGAATGGATAAACTTCGACTCAATGCTTTCTTGCACTCACTCACCAAATCACACACAACAATATGTTTTATAACACCAAGTTACTGGTGCGTTTACATATTATCAATGTGTAACTGATTCGCAAGATACAACTCACACATCTCGGTTTTAAGAATACAAGATATTATTGTCTTACCAATCGCTCGTGATAAAATCCATGAAGCGATCCAAGTGAGCGTGGGTTTAATCCAATGCTCAAAATCATATTCATAAGCACTCATGAACGTTGCAGCAAACCTTTGCTATGTCTAATATACTTTAGACAATCTACAAACCAATTCATGATAGTCTTCATTCATACCTACTTCCAACATATGAACGACTGTGGACCATTCGAATAATTTGATTATTCTGAAATAATTAATTATTCAGGAAGTCAAAACATGCAAAGTGAAACACAAGAATAATACTACTCCTATATGGTCCCAAACTTTTGAGTATAAATAAAACACCTTTTATTTATCACCATATCGATTACTCATTATTTGTTGTTTCAGTTAATTAACTTATTACTTGAATTATTACCACAATTGTCCCATTCTCTTATCATGCACACAATGTTTACCTATGGTCCTTACTTTGTGAAATAGATCAAATGAACACATTTCCAATCATACTCATTTCACAACTCCCAATCCTTATCACAAGTGTAAGAATATCAAATTCTTGCCACTTATAGAATTTGTTATATTCTAACGTTTTATGCAACAATCCTTTCGTAATGTCACTGCACTAAAGTCACAAAGACTATTGCCAATGAAATTACAAAGTCCTCTATTGGAGATTGTTGCAAGACAATTTCATAGATACGAAGTCTCATATTCAAGGTTCATTCCTTTGAATATCCTTCTGCATAAAAGTTTCTAATCTAGACATATAGATTCTTAACGTCCAACTCCCAATATGGAAACATTTCCACATTTGCCATATGACAATCATTATCAAATCTTGTAATAATAATGTCAGTATGGTCCATCCACTACTATACTTCCAACTATTCACAAGCAACCAATCCTTGGCGAACCTTAGATTGTCCTTTAATAGTTGTTTAATAAACTTAGTCATGTCTAGGTCTAGTCCTTTCCCCCTCTTAATGCTCTAGGCATTTGGAAAATTTTAGAACGGTCAATTATTACAGCACATGTATCGATCCTATACTCGAAGCGTATGGAACACGAATCATAACGTCTTACATAAAGACGTGATACTTTATTAGTCTTTTACCATAATATTTCTATTTGCCATGTTCTCAAAACTCGAATTAAGAAAAGGGATGCCGTAATCATAATCGAATTTTGAGAATGCAATTCATATATTTGACTAAATTTGATTAAAATTTCTCGATCTAAGCTCTTAGATTTCGAAACGAAGTACAATATTCTCTCCCTTAATTATAGCCAAACAACTTTTCAACCCTTGCAACTTTGCAAATTAAAACACTTGTTTTCTGTAATTAATATTGCTAACTTGTAACTTACCATAATTATCATGCTCCCACTAACATGATGATTATATTCATACCAGCATAACACTTATGCTCCTACTAGCTTTGACATGTATTCAGAAAATAGTTGAACTTCTAGAAAACAATGCTTATTAAGTTTCTTAAGTTCATATTTCTAATACTAAGATGCTTCGATAAGACTTTATCTAAGCTTCTCAACCTCATACACCTTTTCTTAGATAACTCATGTGTGTGTCTAAACGATTCTAGAACTTATAGCAATAAGTCTAAAATGTTCAGACCTATTTGCCTTTTCCCACAATTCAAACTATGAAGAGGGATGCCGTAATCATATTTGAATTTGAGAAACCCAAATCACATAATGCTATCTTCAAAATCTCTCTTAGTGAAAGTGTTTGCTCACAATCATTTTCATGAAGGAGAGAAACCTTATGACACTTAGATTTTATTGTGTATGTGCCCTTATCCATGTGAATTTGTTATAACCATAATCACAAGATAATGTTAGTGACAAATCCAAAATCTTATGGACAGAACATGTTCATTCTTAATTTCTTGCCATTAAGGGTCCCATCATTGCTTCCAAGTTATTGAGCAACTCAACCCTACAATTCAATGTACTATCCATTGATCAAGGTGCCTAGCTCCTATGCAGCCCATTGAGAACTCGTAGAACTCACATGCATAGTTGACTAAACTGGAATGACACGGAAACAAGTATATGTCAACACGTATTAGTTCTTGAAAACTTTTCAAGATCGTATAGACTCCCACTGACCTCTTGACATATATGATTCTCTTGTCAAGAAACATTCCTTGACAAAACAAATATTCAAGAGTTAGCGCGAGATTCTATCAAGACTAACACTTAACTTAATTTGTTCTAGTTGGTCTTTGTCTTCTTCAAGGCATCACAACTTACAAATCTCAAACGTGTAGGAATAAGAAAACTTTCTATATTCCACATTTAAGTGTTATAAACCTACTTAAGATGTGTCACTCGATGTCACAATCTTAATTCGATATTGGAACGAAGTATGATTCATCTTAATGTCTTAACCACTATAACAATTATTGATTCCTCTTCTTAGCCAGACTAGTGTACTAAGGTGTCCTTAGAGGATGAATTGTAATGTGGTTCTTTACTATTACTAAGACGATCATAAAACTTGATATAGAAGTACTCTCCCTTCTTCTTAAATTGGAGAAACTTCTTATCTTTCTGCATAATGATTCCTTTTATTTGTTATGCTATTATTGAGACCTTTCAATAGTTCAGAATTATACTTAATCTTGTAAGCATAACCATATTTACTAGAACTTTTAGTAAACATGATGAATAATCTTATTATTATTTATGACAGACTTAACCGGTGCACAACATTGTGAACCCAGTCTCCTAGTCCTTCACTTGACTCTTTGTCAAGGAATTAGTCTTAAAATTTCTAAGTACTAAGATCTCCATAAATCAAATGATTCAAATCATATGATTCCAAGATTCTATCCAATTGAAACTTGGGTGATGGGAATCTTTCCTTACTAAGAAAATTTCAACATTTCCATAAATAATATAACTATGAATCACATCCATTTATTGCAAACATCAATTTTTCATAACGATTTCATTGCAAGGATATAAATAAATAAGTCAAACAAAATTTATTTTATTCATAAAAGAAGCGGAAACAATTTGTCCTTATAATGCAAAATCAAATTGAAAAACTATGCAGCTAAATATTCCTAACAAATCTATCATAACTCTCTAAGCTCAAAATCTGATCTTCGAATCCATGCGATCGTAATCCATTTCTTCACGATCATACTCATCTTGCTCTATTGATCTTGCAAAACATCCAAATGTAATCTTATCACATCATGTATTAAGAGTCAATGAATAGGAATTTAACAGAGCTAGATAGTGGATTTTACCTGAAGCAGAGCCATACGCCATGACTCTCCCATCTCTAAGATCTCTCAGGTACACTGGGCAGCTTTGTCTCCAATGCCCCTTTTCATGACAATGGAAACAAATGGATTTTTCTAGAGTATCCACAGAAACATGGTAGGTTGAGTTTTTAGACAGAGGAGATTTGCACTTACGGACATATAGGGCTTCAAACGGCGCTACCTTGATGTTGGTATGGTAGCTGTTGCTGTAGGAAAATTCGACCAAAGTTAAATGTGCATCCCACGATGTGCCAAAGTCAATGACGCATTCTCTCAACATGTCTTTCAATGTTTGAATGGTTCTCTCACTCTGCTCATCTGTATGTGGATGGTAACCTGTGCTCATATCCAGCTTAGTTCCAAGAGAATTCTACAGCGACTGCCAAAATCTCGAGGTAAACTTGCTATCCCGATCTGTGACAACCCGAAATTTCCCATTCTAATCAAACCATTTCAATCTAATAGAAGTAGAGCAGTTACAATGAAAATTCAGACTTAGAACATAAGTTTGGCAGTTTTAGGGTTTTACACCAAAAAGGGGTATTAGGAGAGTGGTTGCACTAGGATTTTGTGCAACACTGTAAATTCCATTACCCTAGAATCATTAGAATCCATTCCGAGATTAGAAATATTTTCTGCGAAAAATCTCAGGACTATAAATAGAATTCTGAACCAAATTGGTTCATTAGTTGAATTCCATTTAGAGAAAAGCCCATTTCTCTCTCACGGATCTTCGGGTTTTCATCCCAGATTGTGAGTTTACTTCCCTAAATGTGTTTTAATACTTGTTATATGCGTTATAACATTGTTTACATGTCCAAAACACAAGATCCGGGAGTTTACCGCCCAAGAACGTTCTTGGGGAGTAAACTCCAAAATCAAGCCTAAAGGCCACCTAGTCCCATTTCCGTGTTAGGAAACTAACTAAGGACTTAGTGTATGATCATTAGAGGCTAGAAACAAATCAAAATCACTTAGTTTGAGGAGTTTACGGCCAAGGAACAACCTCTTGGGCCATAAACTCCAAAGTAAAGGGCACAAATGAGTGCCTAGTGATCCTTTAGCCTTAGAACAAGAACCTAGAAGCCTTAAACAAGTGTTTTAGACCAACAAAACAATTAGAAACCAACTTTGGAAAGGAGTTTACGGCCAAGATGCTCCTTAGGCCGTAAACTCCAAGTTTTAGTGCCAAAAACCACTTCAAACTCTTCCTAAGGCTTAGTCTCATTTTTGACAAGTACCTTAATGTGTTTAGGACCGAGATAACACATGAAAAGCATAAGTGTTGAAGAGTTTACGGCCAAGAGTATTTCTTGGGCCGTAAACTCCTTTAATGGGGTCAAAGAGCACCCTAGACACTTCCTTAGGCCAAGAAACTTTTAGGGCAAGTACCTAGATGAGATATGGACTAGTTAAAATTCTTAGAACCTCATGTGTGAGGGAGTTTATGGCCCAAAGAGTTCTATGGCCGTAAACTCCATCAAATGGTCCCATTTAGTGCCATAAACCTTCCTTAATCCAAGTATTGAAGCCTAGACTTGTTCCTAGAATTGTTAGAGACTTGAAAGGACAATAAGAACCCTCCCAAGGGAGTTTACAGCCGTAAACTCCAAGGGAAAAGGGTCTTTGGGCCGTAAACTCCCCAAAGGAGTCAATGTGGTGCCCAAACACTTGTATAGCCTTGAAACAATTCCCCTCTAAGGTTGTAGTACTTCTAAACTCCATTTCATGACTTGTTTAAGAGTTTACGGCCAGGAGCTTACTCCCCTGGGCCGTAAACTCTAATGAATATGGTCTATTAACCTTAAACTTCCATTAGGGGCATTGCACTTCTTTGTTGCAACCCATTAGCCTCCTAGCACTTGACCAAAAGTGTTGGCCCCGCGCTTAAATGTTATTACTTGTATAATTAGTGTTATAATCACTAATTATTTATATACATATGTTTTCATATGTAATTAGGATCACTGTGTGTGTCTAAGTCTCCACTTGACACCAAGCACTTGTCCGATCCTTCCATACGATAACAGTCCGTTCAATTCCAGTCACTTACCACAGGTGAGTTCATACCCCTTAACTAATGTTTTAAACTATTTTAAATGTTTTATGGGGGGGGATACAAGTAGAATCATGCTACTTATTATGTCAATCACATGTGATTAGTAAGTGGGATTATATTACTTATTACATCAATCACATGTGATTAATATACAACATCAAATGATTTGGCTACTCATTAGCCGTTTTACCAAACAGTTTCCTTCAAATGACTTTTTATAACATTTATATGTTTTAAACTCCTTTTTACACTGTACAGCTTACTCCGTACATTTCCTTTCAAACTTATTTACAACTGTGTTTCAAACAAATGTTTCCTTATACTTAAACTGTTTTATTAAACTTATGCCTTCAAATTGTTTTATGGATTGACACCAAGTCGATCTTTTCTTAAAATAATACTTATATTTCAAATGTCTTACAAATCTTATTTATGCTTTTATATTATAAATTGCATGCCTCTATATGTATACTTATATAAGAAATGTTTAAAAGACTTAGGAAGGCTATCCACCCTATTTCCTTTTCGCGCCTTGAGATGTGGTCTGGTGGGATTTTGGGTATTCGTCCGAAGGTCGTTTAAATATTAGTTATATATCATGTACACATATATAGTCATAAAAGGTCCTTACAGTTCATCCTATGCCCTTGGGTAGCAAGGGTATACATCCATGTCCATACGTACACTTAGATTACTAAAAAGCTACCATATGGGTAGTTCAGGAAGATACTAGAACCATTGCTAGAACGCGATATCATTCAATGAGTCAGTTCATTCATGAGTCAATACTTTCTAGAACTTTTCAGTACATTACATATACAGCTATACTAGGACGAGAACATATACAACTATACTAGAATGATTACATTACTATACTTGCTAGATAGAGAGAACACACATTACAGCTAGCACACGTAGAACATTACAGTACACTACTGTACTATTACATGATCGCTCTTACTTGAGTACAATTACATGATCACACTTACATATACATAGAACAGACGCCATTAGGTGCTATAGCACGGAACCAGTTCAGGATCTAACTATACTGATGAATCACACCACAATTGTGATAGTTATATCGAGTATACATGATCATTCGGTAATGTGGATGTTCACGGCTTGCGTTCATGCAGGGGTCGTGGGTAGGTCCCAAAATCCCTTTGATAGGGGAGTGTATAGTCTGGGATCTAGACATCACATTATACCTTATCCCTCAAATAAGGCAGTTGAGTACCGATGTAGTTATTTTTATTAAATACTACAGTACTTGGAAGTATTACCCTGGATTTAAGGTAATAAGTACGGTTGTAGTTGGACACTACACCATAGTACTACATTGATTTTCCATTACATATTTTTAGTGATAACCTCACTTAAACATTATTGTACAGACTATATTTTTGAATAATGATAGTTATACTTTGGAAAATGCATCCTCTTACAAGAGACACACACATTCAGAACAGTTAGGTCTTGGTAGAAGACTACATTCAGAACAGTTAGGTCTTGGTAGAAGACTACATTCAGAACAGTTAGGTCTTGGTAGAAGACTACATACAGAACAGTCAAGTCTTGGGAGAAGACTCCTTTTGTTATTAATAGGAATCATAGGGATTTTAGGGTTTTTCAAACACTTACAGTTCATATACACTTTCAATACTTTTAAGTACATATACTTACATTTTCTCACATACAAATTAAGACACTAAATACTTATGATCTCACCAGCTTTAAAGCTGATACTCGCTTTCAAAATTACTTGTATCCTCAGGTCATCATAGACAGGTACCGATGCAAGGAGAAAGGAAGATGGAGCTTGTTCAAGACTTATCTTTCATTTTGATTTATGCTTTAGTGTTTATCAAAATTTGACAGAACACATTTGTATAATAATTATATTATTAATGCAATGGATGATGTTGTTGCTTGTTTACTACTTTACATTGTTGTTGATATTATACATGACGTCCTCCGCCCCAGAACGTTTCCGCCGTTCCTGGTTTTGGGGTGTGACAGATTAGTATCAGAGCATTGTTTATAGTGAATTAAGTATATCAACCCATAAAAGATATACTAACTATAAATACATAAGGGATTAAAAATACTCTGACCAAGAGTTTATACTTTAAATAGTAAAATATTTAAGTAGGTATACGTGCTGCATTCATACTAAAATCAGTGTGACTAGGACAGTACAAAAGAATTACGATTGTTGGACAACACAAGTGGGCTTAGAGACATATGGTCAAAACTGGGAAGATATAGCCCGATCGCCTATATTATCTGAGGGTTGACTAGCATGTGCCTAAGTTTAAGTGTGTGGTTGCAATAATGCTAAAATCTTACCAACCCTACCACAATGAGAACAATAGAACATAACAATAAATTTAAAATACTATAGGTGTATTTTGGTGTTACTATAAGTACTTTATACTTGAGAATTAAAACGGGATCTTCATTATGTTATAGACTTAGAATCTGTGATAATTTTGCCTTACCCCTATTCTGTGTGAATTTGGAATTAAGGTCACTTATTCGAAGGTCTATCCTATTTAGATTACACATAGCTGGTATGCACTTCACAAATAGCGATGTAACTGATGAAGATTTTCTACATAATTATCTAGATAGATCGTCTAATAATTATTCTTTTACCCTAAATTCTCGCGTAGAAAACATAACTGGACTCCATCCCCTCGACAACCAGTACCTTCCGAATGAAGTCATAGCTGGTTGGTTTGGAGAATAACCAGAGAATGATCATCCTGTTCCCCTTGAATGATCACCATGATGAAGACCTTTCGTCTGATGCTAACTCCGAACCAGAGTTTGAGAACCTACCCCGAGCAGCTTCCTTTCCAATTCCTAACCCTAGTCCGGCTTTTCATGGCCTGACCTTGAGTGAGGGGAATGCTTGGAAACAAGGAGCCAAGGACAAGATCAGCCTATACTATTTGATGGCGACCGAAGCTTTTACGACTGGAGCAATGAGGGCTTAGCAGATATAGTCTTGCCAATCTTGGTCCGCAGAGTGGCCCGAAATGAGATTCAAAGCAGGACGGCCCTACATCAGATTACAGAAGTTGTCGCCTATGCTAGAATGCATACCCTCCACACCATCCATCTAGAAGATGCACACGAGAGATCAGAGAGAAACCATGAAATCCTTCTGCAAGCACTGGCTGAATCACGAGCCGAAGTCATAGAGCTCCAGGTACGCCAGATGGTGCGTGAAAGCCACCTACTTGACATGGAGCGTCAATTGGTTGAACTACGAGTTCACCAGAGGGATGACCGTCGCCAATTGTAGACGCTTTACTTTATTTCCCTTATAAAAAGGGAATCGTATTTTTCTGTCTATGCCGGATGTGGCATTTTCTATGAAATTATCTTGTACCGTAAGTACTTTAGTTAGGTCTTTATGCTGTCAGGAACTATCTTTAGTGGATATGATGTAAGACCTTTACAAGGTCATTTTCCAGAATCTTTACATCGTGAATATCACAGATATTGACAGCCGACTAACTTCTGTGTCATTCTTCATTCAAGTACTCTTGTCATTCATTCATAAGAGTCTATCTGAATCATGCTTTAGTCAAATCATTGGACTATAGCGATTTATCTCCGGAGACACTTCCAAGTCTCTTTCAGTGGTTGGATCTTGTTATTCACCAACCCACGATACCTCAGCTCGAACAACAAACGTCTTGAGACCATTTTACGAACATACTCCTACTCTTTACATGAACAATCTAAGTACATCAGGGTCAACCAGAATCGCTCACAAAATCTTTATTCTTTCGTGTTAACAGAATGATGTCGTCATCCGGAAACAACCAGCCAAGCAACGAGACCTCTACTTTTTCGATGGATGCCGCTACCTTTCAAACGACATTAACAGCTGCTGTAGTGGCCGCCGTAACCGCGGTCATTGCGCACCGTAGCGCTAGCAGCACAGTCGATACTGCTGATGGGAATGAAGTTCCCAATCGTGATATCCATCCAGGAAATCACCAAACAGGAACAGTCATAAGCTCGCAAATCCAGAAAGCAGAGAACAAGAAACGAAAGCGTCAAGCCCGAAAGGAACGCAAGAGAGCCCAAAAGCTGGCTAGACAACAGCAGCAAGTGGAAACCCCTGCCATCCCAGTGTCGAGCAGGCCATACGAGGGAAAACTTCCTAAGTGTGATAAATGTAGTTTCCATCATCATGGGACTTGCCATGAGATGCAATGTTGCAATTGCCTAAACATAGGGCATCATGCTCGTGACTGTGGAGCACCGAAACGACCCATCACTCAAGTCCCTTTCATCGAGACTAACCCTGCGCGCAAGACGAGTTATAGTGCAGAACGATTTAAGAAACAATTTCCAAGGTGGAGTAACGAGGAAGGCACTCGTGTCCACATAACTTTGGCTAAACACCGCAATACCGTCACCAAAGCTAGTACTACCCAGGCATGCCACCAATGCGGGGAAATAGGGCACTTCAAGAAAGATTGCCCGATAACGCAGAATTCTGGCGCATATGGGAAGATTCTCAGGATCACAGCTACAGGAGAGCCTGCTCAGGAACCACGTTATATATAAATTAGGCGTTTCGTTGTAACAGAATTATAAACTATCTAGAACTAGTGGAACTAGAGTCTTACCTTTTGCGAGATCCTATCTGTATAAGGACTCTCATGCTGCGTATACTTGTCTTTTGTAGTATATCTTATTCGCAGCAATAGTCTTGTGGTAAACCTAAAGTACTGTAACTCTGTTCATGGTTGCACGGTTGTGTTTTGTCTGTAAACGTCTTATGTTCAAATCTAATGTCTTTAAGTTTCGGTATGATTTCGACATTATCATACGACTCGATTCAATTTGATCCTCACGAAAACAGCTTCATACGTACACCCCTTTCTTCTAGATCACTTTTCCAGCGAAACCGTCACATCAGAACGCCGAGGTACTCATGCCAGGAGTACCTATTAGTTATTTTCTTTCCGAAGAAATCCCCGAAGTACCACTCGTGCAGTACGTCAAGTTTAATCCAGGGATTCATGCGGTTGATCTATCACTGAGGAATGTATGCATAAGAGTGATATATAATCAAGGTTCTACAGGTTTAGAATTGATGATTCCACTTTAAATTCTTTTTCCCCGATGGGATGTGAACTTAAAGAAGAACCAGTTATTCGACTACCTTTTCAACCTTAATTATACATGACTCGTATACACGAAAGAGTGACTGTGAAACTAGGTATGAATTCTAAAATGAACTTCAGGACGGAGAACTGCTTAAGTACGAGTAATCACATCGTCATAAGAACAAGCATAGAACCCAGTACGACTCCCGAAAACAGGTCGCCCTATAGTTTAAACACCCACGGAGATACAAGAACAGTTTGGACAACTTAGCGAACTACACATAAATAGAATCAGAAGACTAGGTTTCTCACCCTAGAGAACCTCGGTCATATTCTTCCAGAGATCGACGGATCGCATTGCATGTACCTCGATTATTGAGGACCCCGTCGAGATTTTTCATTAGAAATCGTTATCTCTGCCACGCGTAGACAAAATGGTTGAGCAATCGCAAAGAAAGAAACTACTTCTAGGAATGAATCCGGGATCCGAATATCACCAGTTCGAGTGTTAGGGAAAGATGTCCGGAAGACTATCTCCCGAACTCGATACGGACACTTCGAGTCCGTAGTGATACCCTCCGGATAGGACCAATGCGCCCATAGCTTTCATGAGCTAAACGAGTAGGGTACGTCTTTCTTACCTGGATCAGTTCGTCATTTCTCCTTGTAATGACTTACTTATCTACCCTTGTAGTAAGAAGGTATCGATATCAGAGACGCCGACATTCCTTCGCCAAACTCTAGGTCTTACCGACCTATCGCCTTAGTTCATTCAGAACTCCTCGCAAACTACAGAAACTCGTACGACTTTGACCCAGCAAGGGGTAGCCTTTGACTGGGAAGTTACGCAAGAAATGGAACCTTTGAGATTCCAAGTGAGTGACCAAGTTCTTTAGAATAACTCCCTCTGGGAATGGCTTTATACGCTTCGTAAAGCGTGGAAAGCTAAATCCAAGTTAGACAGGACCTCCGAGATTCTTATCAGAATCGGTCTTGTGCCTCGCACAAACTCGATATACTCCGCGAGCTCAGTAACATACTTTCTACTCTTCGCATCTCGATCGTGAAACTATACCTTTCCGTAGGACTCTTGCAAGTCCACTCGTCGAGATCCTTGCCTTCGTATCAGAACCGTAGTGACCCTCGACCGAGAGGTCAAGCGGACGAAGCAACGTCATCACCAGTTAGTGAAGGTTCGTTGGAATGCCAACCGAGAGCCCGATTTCACTTAAGTGCGCTAGAACCAATCAATTAGGAAGTTTTCTCCTCACGTCTCGATCATTCGCGCATACTTCCTTGCCTAAATTCTAATTTCGGGACGAAATTCCCTTTAACAGGGGGATGATGTGACAACCCGAAATTTCCCATTCTAATCAAACCATTTCAATCCAATAGAAGTAGAGCAGTTACAATGAAAATTCAGACTTAGAACATAAGTTTGGCAGTTTTAGGGTTTTACACCAAAAAGGGGTATTAGGAGAGTGGTTGCACTAGGATTTTGTGCAACACTGTAAATTCCATTACCCTAGAATCATTAGAATCCATTCCGAAATTAGAAATATTTTCTGCCAAAAATCTCAGGATTAT
This sequence comes from Lactuca saligna, assembly GCF_052625555.1. Taxonomy (NCBI): domain Eukaryota; kingdom Viridiplantae; phylum Streptophyta; class Magnoliopsida; order Asterales; family Asteraceae; genus Lactuca; species Lactuca saligna. The sequence goes on along the minus strand of NC_136424.1, from coordinate 187,032,301 downwards.
AAATAGAATTCTGAACCAAATTGGTTCATTAATTGAATTCCATTTAGAGAAAAGCCCATTTCTCTCTCACGGATCTTCGGGTTTTCATCCCAGATTGTGAGTCTACTTCCCTAAATGTGTTTTAATACTTGTTATATGCGTTATAACATTGTTTACATGTCCAAAACACAAGATCCGGGAGTTTATCGCCCAAGAACGTTCTTGGGGAGTAAACTCCAAAATCAAGCCTAAAGGCCACCTAGTCCCATTTCCGTGTTAGGAAACTAACTAAGGACTTAGTGTATGATCATTAGAGGCTAGAAACAAATCAAAATCACTTAGTTTGAGGAGTTTACGGCCAAGGAACAACCTCTTGGGCCGTAAACTCCAAATAAAGGGCACAAATGAGTGCCTAGTGATCCTTTAGCCTTAGAACAAGAACCTAGAAGCCTTAAACAAGTGTTTTAGACCAACAAAACAATTAGAAACCAACTTTGGAAAGGAGTTTACGGCCAAGATGCTCCTTAGGCCGTAAACTCCAAGTTTTAGTGCCAAAAACCACTTCAAACTCTTCCTAAGGCTTAATCTCATTTTTGACAAGCACCTTAATGTGTTTAGGACCTAGATAACACATGAAAAGCATAAGTGTTGAAGAGTTTACGACCAAGAGTATTTCTTGGGCCGTAAACTCCTTTAATGGGGTCAAAGAGCACCCTTAGACACTTCCTTAGGCCAAGAAACTTTTAGGGCAAGTACCTAGATGAGATATGGACTAGTTAAAATTCTTAGAACCTCATGTGTGAGGGAGTTTACGGCCCAAAGAGTTCTATGGCCGTAAACTCCATCAAATGGTCCCATTTAGTGCCATAAACCTTCCTTAATCCAAGTATTGAAGCCTAGACTTGTTCCTAGAATTGTTAGAGACTTGAAAAGACAATAAGAACCCTCCCAAGGGAGTTTACGGCCGTAAACTCCAAGGGAAAAGGGTCTTTGGTCCGTAAACTCCCCAAAGGAGTCAATGTGGTGCCCAAACACTTGTATAGCCTTGAAACAATTCCCCTCTAAGGTTGTAGTACTTCTAAACTCCATTTCATGACTTGCTTGAGAGTTTACGGCCAGGAGCTTACTCCCCTGGGCCGTAAAATCTAATGAATATGGTCTATTGACCTTAAACTTCCATTAGGGGCATTGCACTTCTTTGTTGCAACCCATTAGCCTCCTAGCACTTGACCAAAAGTGTTGGCCTCGCGCTTAAATGTTATTACTTGTATAATTAGTGTTATGATCACTAATTATTTATATACATATGTTTTCATATGTAATTAGGATCATTTTGTGTGTCTAAGTCTCCACTTGACACCAAGCACTTGTCCGATCCTTCCGTACGATAACAGTCCGTTCAATTCCAGTCACTTACCACAGGTGAGTTCATACCCCTTAACTAATGTTTTAAACTATTTTAAATGTTTTATGGGGGGATACAAGTAGAATCATGCTACTTATTATGTCAATCACATGTGATTAGTAAGTGGGATTATATTACTTATTACATCAATCACATGTGATTAATATACAACATCAAATGATTTGGCTACTCATTAGCCGTTTTACCAAACAGTTTCCTTCAAATGACTTTTTATAACATTTATATGTTTTAAACTCCTTTTTACACTGTACAGCTTACTCCGTACATTTCCTTTCAAACTTATTTACAACTGTGTTTCAAACAAATGTTTCCTTATACTTAAACTATTTTATTAAACTTATGCCTTCAAATTGTTTTATAGATTGACACCAAGTCGATCTTTTCTTAAAATAATACTTATATTTCAAATGTCTTACAAATCTTATTTATGCTTTTATATTATAAATTGCATGCCTCTATATGTATACTTATATAAGAAATGTTTAAAAGACTTAGGAAGGCTATCCACCCTATTTCCTTTTCGCGCCTTGAGATGTGGTCTGGTGGGATTTTGGGTATTCGTCCGAAGGTCGTTTAAATATTAGTTATATATCATGTACACATATATAGTCATAAAAGGTCCTTACAGTTCATCCTATGCCCTTGGGTAGCAAGGGTATACATCCATGTCCATACGTACACTTAGATTACTAGAAAGCTACCATATGGGTAGTTCAGGAAGATACTAGAACCATTGCTAGAACGCGATATCATTCAATGAGTCAGTTCATTCATGAGTCAATACTTTCTAAAACTTTTCAGTACATTACATATACAGCTATACTAGGACGAGAACATATACAACTATACTAGAATGATTACATTACTATACTTGCTAGATAGAGAGAACACACATTACAGCTAGCACACGTAGAACATTACAGTACACTACTGTACTATTACATGATCGCTCTTACTTGAGTACAATTACATGATCACACTTACATATACATAGAACAGACGCCATTAGGTGCTATAGCACGGAACCAGTTCAGGATCTAACTATACTGATGAATCACACCACAATTGTGATAGTTATATCGAGTATACATGATCATTCGGTAATGTGGATGCTCACAGCTTGCGTTCATGCAGGGGTCGTGGGTAGGTCCCAAAATCCCTTTGATAGCGGAGCGTATAGTCTGGGATCTAGACATCACATTATACCTTATCCCTCAAATAAGGCAGTTGAGTACCGATGTAGTTATTTTTATTAAATACTACAGTACTTGGAAGTATTACCCTGGATTTAACGTAATAAGTATGGTTGTAGTTGGACACTACACCATAGTACTACATTGATTTTCCATTACATATTTTTAGTGATAACCTCACTTAAACATTATTGTACAGACTATATTTTTGAACAATGATAGTTATACTTTGGAAAATGCATCCTCTTACAAGAGACACACACATTCAGAACAGTTAGGTCTTGGTAGAAGACTACATTCAGAACAGTTAGGTCTTGGTAGAAGACTACATTCAGAACAGTTAGGTCTTGGTAGAAGACTACATACAGAACAGTTAAGTCTTGGTAGAAGACTCCTTTTGTTATTAATAGGAATCATAGGGATTCTAGGGTTTTTCAAACACTTACAGTTCATATACACTTTCAATACTTTTAAGTACATATACTTACATTTTCTCACATACAAATTAAGACACTAAATACTTATGATCTCACCAGCTTTAAAGCTGATACTCGCTTTCAAAATTACTTGTATCCTCAGGTCATCATAGATAGGTACCGATGCAAGGAGAAAGGAAGATGGAGCTTGTTCAAGACTTATCTTTCATTTTGATTTATGCTTTAGTGTTTATCAAAATTTGACAGAACACATTTGTATAATAATTATATTATTAATGCAATGGATGATGTTGTTGCTTGTTTACTACTTTACATTGTTGTTGATATTATACATGACGTCCTCCGCCCCAGAACGTTTCCGCCGTTCCTGGTTTTGCGGTGTGACACGATCGGAGATAATGGACACACGCACACCATGCAGACGAACTCTATCTTGAATGTATATCCGAGTCGGTCTCTCCATCTTGAAAGTTTCTTTGGTTGGTAGGTAGTGGGCAGATTTGGTCAATTGGTCGACAATTACCCATATGGTACCGTACCCACTCGTAGATTTGGATAATTTAGTGATAAAATCCATCGTAATCCTTTCCCACTTCCACTCAGGTATTGCTGGCTGCTAAAGTAGATCTGAGGGCTTTTGATATTCCACTTTCACCTTGGCGCAATTAAGACACTTACCCACGAAAGTGGCGATTTCTGCCTTCTTATTTGGCCACCAATATAACTTTTTGAGATCTAGATACATCTTATCCGAGCCTGGGTGAACGGAGTATCGAGTCTTATGAGCTTCATTCATGACAATCTCCCTGTAACCGCCGTACTTCGAGGGTCCAGATCCGGTTCATGAAATAGTAGAGTCCATCACCTTTGATCTCCAGGTTCCTTTCCATTCCCCTCAAAGCTTCATTCGACATGTTTTCTGGTTTTAAGGCTTCCAACAGAGCCTCTCTGATTTGAGTGGATAAATGGGAATGGATGGTCATTGTCAGTGTCTTCACTCTACGACCTGAATACTCTTTTCGACTGAGGGCATCAACTACCACATTGGCCTTGCCGGGATGATAGCGTATTTGCACTCATAAGAGTAGTTCTACCCATTGCCATTGCCTCATGTTCAACTCTTTCTGCTTGAAGATATGCTTTAGGCTCTTGTGGTCAGAGAAGACGATACACTTGGTTCCATATAGATAATGTCTCCAAATCTTTAATGCAAAGACCACTGCTCCCAACTCCAAATCGTGAGTTGTATAAATAACTTCATGTGCTTTCAGTTGTCTCGAGGCATAGGCAATAACGTTTCCTCGTTGCATGAGCACACAACCTAGGCCCTGATTAAATGCATCACAGAAGACAACGAAGTCCTCCGTCCCTTCTGGAAGGGATAAGACAGGTGCGCTGCATAAGGCATGCTTCAATGTTTGGAATGCGATGTCTTGCTTTTCCCCCCAACTAAAGGTTACACCTTTCTGTGTCAGGGTGGTTAAGGGCTTAACAATCCTGGAGAAGTTATCGATAAATCTGCGATAATAGCCAATGAGACCCAAGAATTGAAGAATTTCTATGGGTGTCTTCGGTGCTGACCAATTCTCAATCGCTTTGATTTTTTCTGATCCAAAATCCGCACTTGGAAAACTTTGCATAAATCTTCTCCGCCCTTAGGATTTCTAACACTAGTCTCAAGTGCTATTTATGATCTTCCTTACTCTGAGAGTAGACACATATATCATCAATGAACATGATTACGAACTTGTCTAAGAAAGGGTGACACACCCGATTCATCAGATCCATGAATACCATCGGTGTGTTGGTTAGACCAATGGGTATCACTACAAACTCATAGTGACCATATCGAGTTCGAAATGTCATCTTAGGAACATCACCCTCATGGAATCATAGTTGATGGTACCCTGATCTTAGGTCTATCTTTGAGAAGTAACTGGCTCCCTGAAGTTGATCGAAGAGGTCGTCGATTCGGGGAAGAGGATAATAATTTTTGATGGTGAGCTAGTTTAGTTCACGATAATCTATGCACATCCGAAAGGATCCATCTGTCTTCTTCACAAACAAGATCGGGGCTCCCCAGGGTGAGGAACATGGTCTGATGAATCCCTTGTTGAGTAGTTCATTGAGTTGGCTGGATAACTCTTGCATTTCTGTCGGTGCTAGGCGGTATGGGGATTTAGCTACAAGGGTAGCTCCGGGAATTAAGTCAATACGTGTGACAACCCGATATTTCAACTCTTTGTAATGGCCTAATAGGTCAAGTATTGTAACCACTTTTGAGTTAATAAAATTAACGTTGATAATAAAATGTCCAAAAAGCTTCTATTTAACTACCTACTATGTTTTATATCATTAAACCGGGATCGTACGTAAAAAGAATGCCCAAACCCGGCTTCGTATATTGAAGTTAAGATTTTTCCAAATTTGGCTTAGCAACAGACAACTAAAACCTCGAATCGAAGATCGAGCGACTTTTGGCTGGAATGACCTAAACGAGAATCGAAGGTCTCGACATTGGTATTTCAGAGGTAAAAAGTCTGGCAAAAACCAACGTCAGATAAAGAAGTTATAAATTGTTTAAAGAAATTTCTTAATCACGACATTTTATAAATAAATAATAAAAATAATTTCGGAATTTGCCGACAGAATCTAAACGAAAGTTGTAGAGTATGGTCTCACCTTCGCGGGAATATAAAGAACGTCGAAAACGGAGTTCGTATGAAGATATGAATTTTTGAAGTTTATTAAATAAATTATATATTTATTTAATTCAAAATCCGGTATTATCCGAAGGGGGAGTCAGCGTACTCATCCGAGTTACGCTCCGCGTAACCCCGTACGCCCCGCGTACGCGAAGGACTTGGCCTCGGATCGTCCATGTCGCGCCTGTGCGAACTACCGACCCGTCCCATCTGAGCTCCGAGGCAATCGAGGACTCGGTCACGCATGACGTATGTGTACTCCCAGCGTACGTGCGTACGCCCCGCGTAACGAGGCCTCTCAGCCTCCTATAAATAGAGATGCGAGGGTTCCGGAAAATTTACCCCATCTCTCTCATTTCTTTGCCTCGATTTCCGTGCCCGCACTACCCCGAAGCCCTGGTCATTTTGTGCAAGTCCCGAAGGTCGATTTTACTCCCGAGATTCCCGAGAAAAATCCGTTTCCCGAGACGAAACTCTGCCCGGTTTTTCCATTTCGCTATCTTCAAACTTTCAAGTGAGTTCATACCCCTTAATTAACCCTTTTTAAATATTCTAAACGCTTTTATATGCTTTCTAAGGGGGGGGGGGGGGGGGAAATACAAGTAAAACACACGACTACTATCGGGTGTTATATATAAAGATTATTATACACTTTTATTAAGTAGAATCATATGTGATTTATAAACTTTATAGGGAACTCCCGTATACAAAATATATTACAATAGCATTCTATCTTTAAAACTATAAATGGTTGTAATGCATGTATAAACTAAACATTTTTCCTAGATTTAAAGTATATGTGTCTATCTTAGGCTTTACAAAAATCTATGCTTTCATAACAAGTGATTCCTTTTCTAAATATTCTAAAACAAACGAGGCACACTTTTAGAAAATATAATAGGTATAGTTTTATGAGGATATTGCTAACTTTTACATACTAGAAACACGATTTTCAAGAAGTCACTTTCATGTACAATAACAAACGAACATTTCAACACGTAAATCTGTTTTATACTACACATCTGTGAGACATTAACTTCACGTACGTTCGAGTACACATTTCAAGTCCTGTATTATATACCAGAATCCCTTGGAGGGGGAGCATGGTGTTTGTGTATAGATCTATATGGGCTTGACAACCCGCGCCTTGACTGTTAGCTACAGTCCACCATTTGGGGTGACAAACGTCATAACATTCCAACGCTTGAAGAACGTTGTGTATAGGCATCCCGAGTCAATAGTATGGTTATAAAACTCACAGGAGGTATTAAAAATACAATGATTTACGAGGTTTTCAAACATATTGGTTATTTTTACACTTATATACATTTTTGGAAACAAACTTTGGTCTGGAAGGAAGACTACTTTTATACTAGTAGAAAATATAGGATTTTCGAAACACAAACAAACAAGGACAAGATATTAGGCCTGGCAATCGTGTCGTGTTCGGATTGGCGTGTTGCGGGTTGGCGGGTCAAAATATGTCAACCCAAACACGACCCATTTAAATATACAGGTCACGGGTTGGCGGGTTTGGAACTTAAACCCATATATGACCCACCAACCCATTTATTTATACGGGTTCACAAGTTGGCGGGTTCGTGGGTCAGATTTGGGTTCGTGGGTCTAAATTTTAGATATTTAAGTCTTAAACATCCAAATGAAAATTAAAAGCATTTATAGAAACATGTTACAAACTTAGTCTTATAAGTTACGACTTATGACCTTAGACCATCCACCACAAATAATAATGTCAAAACAATCAAATGGTCTATGAATAAATTGTATATATTATATAATACTTATTAAATATTAATACTTGATACATAAATACATTTAAAAATATAATAATTTTTTATTAAGAATATAAACGGGTTAGCGAGTCAACCCGTTTATTTTTTGAGAAACCCATATATGACCCGTTTAATAAACGGGTTGGCGGGTTGACGGGTTGAAAAACTCAACCCAAACCCATTTATTTCGTGTCGTGTCGCGTGTTGTGTCGAGAATTGCCAGCCCTACAAGATATTTCATTTCATACAAACATTATCATTAAATACTTATGAAACTCACCAGCTTAAATGCTGATCTACTCTTTCAAAATTACTTGTATGTCCCAGGGATTCAGTAACTACAGGTATCATTATGCTTTTGATGAAGAAATGTTGCGGCGCCAGTTTAATCTCATATTTTGACATCATATTGTAATTGGATTTGAACATGTAACTTTTGACAAATGTAAACTTTCAATTATATATATGATGGTTGTATTGCTTTCTTTACTATGTATTCATTTGTTACGTTACCACATGAAGTCATCCGCCCCCGAACGTTTCCGCCGTTCAGGTTTGGGGGTGTGACAGATTGGTATCAGAGCAATGTTTATAGTGAACTAAGTATATCGAACCTCATAAGATATACAAACTATAAATGCTTAGGGACTCAAAGTCTCTGACAAAAGTTTTTGTACCTAAAATCCTTATTTCACATAAATAGATTATTTTAGGTTATAAAAATCCGAAATACATGCATGCAACGACACACTTTTAGGATAAAGAACTATACAAAAAAAGTTTTAGGACAAGTTGGACACTACGACTAATTCTCGAGATATGTAATCAAATTTGGGACGAATATAGCCTGATCAACTATGTTTATCCGAAATTTGACTAACGTATGTCAAGGAATGATCGTAGTGAGCAACAAGTCAAAACTTAACAAAATAGACACTAGTATCTAACGTACAAATTAAATACTATAGGAGTATTTGGTGCATACACTAGATTAATTAGTATTACATATCTCAAGTTTTATTCAAATCTTATAACCCTATTCTCGTATAGTCAAATGGTTGGATTTCACCCGCATGGAGACCCCTACTACCCACAACAAGGCAACGGAGCATGGATTGAAGAGGATCCGGAGGAGGACGAAGAGCCCATTGAGTTGGATGGTGGGGATGACTCCGGGACAGACTCGGAACCGGAAATAGTCAACCCTCCACCCATTAGGAGGAACTTTCTAGGATCGACTCCCGTTTGGGGAAGTCACCTCGTCCACTGGAGCCAGCAACAAGGGATACGCTCTCCTTACGGAATGTGTCGAGACTTCTACGACATCAGGGACGGGGGTTCAGCCGACCGAGCACTTCCAGCAATGGTAGGTAAACTGGCCAACCAGTCCTACCAATCGAGGTTTCAAGCAAACCGAATCCGAGAGGTCAACGTGGAAGTACAAGTCCACACGGCCGATATCAACCGCCTAGAGATGTTGCAGAACGACATCCACCTCCGCGCCGAAGCATTCCAAGCACAAGCGAATGCAACCTTCGCAGAATTGAGGGAACAACAAGCCGCCTTTGATAGGCGTCTTATGGAGTCGAAGCAATCAGATGCAGAATCGAGCTCCAAGCGAAACACACGTCGCAAGTAGTGCTTGTGAAAACCTCAAATTTTGTTATAACTTAGGACCTCGGCTAAAAGTCTTTAAATTTTTTGAACTTTGTAATCGGAGACCCTTATAGGGGTCAAATTTTCATGATCGTTGTATCAACTTTTATATTAATATAAGTGACACTATTATTACTACATTGAGTATTTCGTTCAAACCTTGAAAAGTCATCGAGAAACCAAATACTTGTTTCATACTTTCAGTCTTACAAATAACTTTCATTCATCTATTTTTCATGCTATCATCTGGTGTTGAACTATGGCAATTTGGTTCATGAGACACATTTATTTTTCACTTATTCTTATCCATATCATCATCTTTTAAACGTATAGTTAAAGATGCCGCCACGCAGGAATACCAGACGTAACCCTATCAATGAAACACCGATACCACCACCTCCACCTCCTCAATTTGATGCTGTTATGTTCCAAGCAGCAGTCACCGCAGCGGTAGCAGCTGCCATGTCACAGCTCAATAACTCGAGTACTAATGACTCGAGAACTGGCACACACCTATCCAGCCATGGCGAGAGTCATGGGCAACCCCGAGAATGCACTTATAAGGACTTTACTAATGCCAAACCCCGTATGTTTTATGGAACTGGTGGTGTGATGGCCCTGAGACAGTGGATTGAAAGGACAAAATCAGTCTTTGAAATCTACTCCTGCCTCGAGCACAGCAAAGTCAAATTTGCAACCTTCACACTCATTGATAGAGCTTTAACTTGGTGGAACGGCCACGTTAAAGTACTTACCCTAATAGTGGCAAACTCCATAAGCTGGGAGAGACTCAAAGCCATGATGATGAGAGAATACTGCCCACGGGGAGAGATTCAAAAGCTCGAACATGAACTCTGGACTCTCGGAATGGTTGGAACCGACATCGCAACATATACCAACAGATTCTGCGATCTGGAAATCCTTTGCCCAGATATGATTGCTCCTGAAAGAAAGAAAATAGAGAGGTACATATGGGGACTGACGCCCCAAATATGGTCAAGCGTGTTAGCTTCCAAACCTGACACCTTTGAAAGTGCTAAGGAACTGGCACAATCTCTGATTGACTACGGAGGCCATCAGAACTCAACTGTTTCTGCACCAAAACCACAGAGAGGAAACAACAACAACAACAACAACAACAACAATAGGAAGAGAGTATGGAATAAAGGGAAGGGTGGGTCTTCCCAAGAATCCGCAAAGAAACAACTGGTTTCAGTGAATGCTGCCACGGTACCTACTACAGCTCCTACAAATACCTACACAACAAAGCCTTATGTAGGTAACCTTCCAAAGTGCACCAAATGCACTTACCACCACCATGGACCTTGTCGGGAAATGCAGTGCGCCAACTGCAACAGAAAGGGACACACAGCCCGTTTCTACAAGGATCCCGCAAAGCCGATCACTCAAGTTCCCAGTGCGGGTATAGGCCAGACTTGCTACGGTTGTGGCGAGGTGGGTCGCTACAAGAGGAACTGCCCTAAGGCAGCAGGCACCAGCGGTGTGGGACGAGTTTTGACTATAGGCCACGACGAAGCTATAGCTGACCCAACTGTAGTTGCTGGTACGTTCCTCCTTGATAATTCATATGCATGCATATTATTCGATAGTGGAGCGGAGAGAAGCTTCGTGAGTCAAAACTTTATTCGCTTACTTAAACCTAAACCTAGCAAACTAGAAAAATATTCACTGTAGAGATGGCCAACGGAAAAACCGAAAACACTAACTACATATACAAGGATTGTACGTTAACTTTAGACGGTCATTCTTTCCCAATCACTCTCATGCCGGTTCCTATTAAAAGTTTTGACGTCATAGTTGGCATGGATTGGTTAAGTCTTCTTCGCGTCGACATCATGTGTTTTGAAAAAGCAGTTCGTCTTAATCTCCCTAACAACGAAACATTAGTGATTTACGGTGACAAATCAAGTATAAACCTTCGTATCATTTCGTGCATCCAAGCTCGAAAGTGTTTACGAAAGGATTGTCGAGCATTCCTAGCGCACATCGTCGATACAAGCCAGGAACTGAAGGACATCAAGAACATTCCAGAAGTACGCGACTTTCCCGATATCTTTCCAGAAGAACTACCAGGATTACCACCACAACGCCAAGTCGAATTCAGAATCGACTTAGTTCCAGGGGCTATCCCAGTAGCGAAATCGCCTTATCGTCTAGCACCAACAGAGATGCAAGAACTTTCCAGTCAACTTAATGAACTCCTGCAAAAAGGATTCATAAGACCAAGTTTCTCACCTTCGGGAGCACCAGTCTTGTTCGTAAAGAAGAAAGACGGATCGTTCCGTATGTGCATCGACTACAGAGAGCTGAACAAACTTACTGTCAAGAACCGTTACCCTCTACCCCGTATTGACGACCTATTCAATCAACTCCAAGGAGCAAACTACTTCTCGAAGATAGATCTACGATCCGGATATCACCAATTACGGGTACTTGAGGGGGATATTCCCAAGACAGCTTTCCGAACTCGTTATGGGCACTACGAATTTGTAGTAATGCCATTTGGATTAACCAACACACCAGCAGTATTTATGGACCTAATGAATAGGGTATGCCGTCCCTACTTAGATCGGTTCGTCATCGTCTTTATCGATGATATACTTATCTACTCCCGAAGTAAGGAAGAGCATAGTTAACACCTACGAAAAGTCTTAGAAACACTGTGATCGGAGAAACTCTATGCGAAGTTCTCTAAATGCGAATTTTGGATTCGAAGAGTCGAATTTTTGGGCCACGTGGTTAGTGAGAAAGGGATACAAGTGGACCCTTCCAAAATCAAGGCCATCAAGAACTGGTTGGCACCAAAGACACCTACAGAAATTCGTCAATTTCTAGGTCTCGCTGGCTACTATCGCAGGTTCATAAAGAACTTCTCTAGCATTGCAAAACCTCTTACTGCATTAACCCAGAAAGGCGTGGCCTTTAACTGGGAAGCGAAACAAGAAAAGGCGTTCCAAACACTAAAACAGGCCTTGTGCACCGCACCGATACTATCCCTCCCCGAAGGGATAGAAGACTTCGTAGTGTATTGTGATGCGTCAAATCAAGGACTTGGTTGTGTTCTTATGCAGAGAGGGAAAGTTATTGCTTATGCCTCCCGACAGCTTAAGACACACGAAGTGAACTATACGACACACGATCTTGAGTTAGGAGCAGTGGTATTTGCTCTGAAGATCTGGAGACACTACTTATACGGAACAAAGAGTACTATTTTCACCGATCACAAGGGCCTTCAACACATTTTCGATCAGAAGGAACTCAACATGCGACAACGACGATGGGTTGAGTTACTAAATGACTACGAAATCATCCTGGCAAGGCCAACGTGGTAGCTGACGCCCTCAGTCGAAAGGAATACACTGGTCGAAGGGTCAAATCTCTGACTATAACTATCCATTCCCACTTATCCACGCAAATTAAGGAGGCACAAGTGGAAGCTTTGCGACCTGAAAATGTGGCGGGTGAATCCCTACGAGGAATGTAAAAGAATCTAGAAGCCAAGGGTGGCGGAGCATATTATCTTATGGACCGAATCTGGACGCCGAAACATGGCGGGTTCAGAGATGTAGTAATGACTGAAGCACACAACACGAGGTATTCCGTTCACCCGGGTTCAGATAAGATGTATTTGGATCTTAATAATTTGTACTGGTGGCCTAACATGAAAGCATAAATTGCTACCTTCGTAAGTAAATGCCTTACTTGCGCTAAGGTTAAGGTCGAGTATCAAAAACCGTCAGGATTACTACAACAACCAGAGATACCAGAATTGAAATGGGAACGGATTACTATGGACTTCATAACCAAGTTACCCAAGACGACGGGTGGACTCGATACCATATGGGTTATCATCGACAGATTGACCAAATCCGCGCATTTCCTACCCATCAAGGAGACTGACAAAATGGAAAAGCTTACAAGAACTTACTTAAGGGAAGTAGTGCGACTGCATGGTGTTCCGATATCCATTATCTCCGACCGAGATAGTAGATTCACTTCAAGATTCTGGCAGTCACTACAAGGTTCCCTGGGGACTAAGCTAGACATGAGTACAACCTACCACCCACAAACAGACGGGCATAGTGAGAGAACGATACATACTTTAGAAGATATGCTGAGAGCCTGTGTGATTGACTTTGGAAAGGCATGGAATATCCATTTACCCCTTGTCGAATTTTCATACAACAATAGTTATCATACAAGCATAAAGGCTTCTCCGTTCGAAGCCCTCTATGGTCGAAAGTGCAGATCCCCTCTGTGTTGGACTGAAGTTGGCGATACCCAGTTAGCTAAAGGAAGAGTTCCTGAAAGCACTCTCACCAGTCCGAAAATCATACGAGAAATGATAGAGAAGATCGTTCAGATTCATGAACGATTGAAAGCCTCTAGAGACCGACAGAAAAGCTACGCTGACCAAAGGAGGAAGCCTTTGGAATTCCAGGTAGGAGACCACGTTTTATTAAAGGTCTCACCGTGGAAGGGTTTAATACGCTTTGGAAAGCGGGGAAAACTAAATCCAAGATACATAGGGCCTTTCGAGATTCTTGCCAGAATCGGCCCTGTGGCTTACAAGCTTAACCTACCGCTTGAACTTAGTAACATACATCCAACCTTCCACATCTCAAACTTGAAAAAGTGTCTGTCCGATGAGACTCTTGTTAATCCACTCGACGAAATCGAGATCAACGAGAGCCTCAACTTTGTGGAAGAACCAGTAGAAATCATGGACCGAGAGGTCAAACAAACAAAACAAAGTCACATACCCATCGTGAAGGTTCGCTGGAACGCCAAGCGGGGACCTGAATTCACATGGGAACGCGAAGATCAGATGAAACAAAAGTACCCTCATCTCTTTCATGTTCACTAGTGTCTTTACAACTTTAAATTTCGGGACAAAATTCCCTCTAACGGGGGGATGATGTGACAACCCGATATTTCAACTCTTTGTAATGGCCTAATAGGTCAAGTATTGTAACCACTTTTGAGTTAATAAAATTAACGTTGATAATAAAATGTCCAAAAAGTTTCTATTTAACTACCTACTATGTTTTATATCATTAAACCGGGAACGTACGTAAAAAGAATGCCCAAACCCGGCTTCATATATTGAAGTTAAGATTTTTCCAAATTCGGCTTAGCAACAGACAACTAAAAACTCGAATCGGAGATTGAGCAACTTTTGGCTGGAATGACCTAAACGATAATCGAAGGTCTCGACATTGGTATTTCAGCGGTAAAAAGTCTGGCAAAAACCGACGTCAGATAAAGAAGTTATGAATTGTTTAAAGAAATTTCTTAATCACGACATTTTATAAATAAATAATAAAAATAATTTCAGAATTTGCCGACCGAATCTAAACGAAAGTTGTAGAGTATGGTCTCACCTTCGCGGGGATATAAAGAATGTCGAAAACGGAGTTCGTATGAAGAATATATGAATTTTTGAAGTTTATTAAATAAATTATATATTTATTTAATTCAAAATCCGGTATTATCCGAAGGGGGAGTCAGCGTACTCATCCGAGTTACGCTCCGCGTAACCCCGTACGCCCCGTGTACGCGAAGGACTTGGCCTCGGATCGTCCATGTCGCGCCTGTGCGAACTACCGACCCGTCCCATCCGAGCTCCGAGGCAATCGAGGACTCGGTCACGCATGACGTATGTGTACTCCCAGCGTACGTGCGTACGCCTCGCGTAACGAGGCCTCTCAGCCTCCTATAAATAGAGATGCGAGGGTTCCGGAAAATTTACCCCATCTCTCTCATTTCTTTGCCTCGATTTCCGTGCCCGCACTACCCCGAAGCCCTGGTCATTTTGTGCAAGTCCCGAAGGTCGATTTTACTCCCGAGATTCCCGAGAAAAATCCGTTTCCCGAGACGAAACTCTGCCCGGTTTTTCCATTTCGCTATCTTCAAACTTTCAAGTGAGTTCATACCCCTTAATTAACCCTTTTTAAATATTCTAAACGCTTTTATATGCTTTCTAAGGGGGGGAAATACAAGTAAAACACATGACTACTATCGGGTGTTATATATAAAGATTATTATACACTTTTATTAAGTAGAATCATATGTGATTTATAAACTTTATAGGGAACTCCCGTATACAAAATATATTACAATAGCATTCTATCTTTAAAACTATAAATGGTTGTAATGCATGTATAAACTAAACATTTTTCCTAGATTTAAAGTATATGTGTCTATCTTAGGCTCTACAAAAATCTATGCTTTCATAACAAGTGATTCCTTTTCTAAATATTCTAAAACAAACGAGGCACACTTTTAGAAAACTATAATAGGTATAGTTTTATGAGGATATTGCTAACTTTTACATACTAGAAACACGATTTTCAAGAAATCACTTTCATGTACAATAACAAACGAACATTTCAACACGTAAATCTGTTTTATACTACGGTTCTGTGAGACATTAACTTCACGTACGTTCGAGTACACATTTCAAGTCCTGTATTATATACCAGAATCCCTTGGAAGGGGAGCATGGTGTTTGTGTATAGATCTATACGGGCTTGACAACCCGCGCCCTGACTGTTAGCTACAGTCTACCATTTGGGGTGACAAACGTCATAACATTCCAACGCTTGAAGAACATTGTGTATAGGCATCCCGAGTCAATAGTATGGTTATAAAACTCACAGGAGGTATTAAAAATACATTGATTTACGAGGTTTTCAAACATATTGGTTATTTTTACACTTACATACATTTTTGGAAACAAACTTTGGTCTGGAAGGAAGACTACTTTTATACTAGTAGAAAATATAGGATTTTCGAAACACAAACAAACAAGGACAAGATATTTCATTTCATACAAACATTGTCATTAAATACTTATGAAACTCACCAGCTTAAATGCTGATCTACTCTTTCAAAATTACTTGTATGTCCCAGGGATTCAGTAACTACAGGTATCATTATGCTTTTGATGAAGGGATGCTGCGGCGCCAGTTTAATCTCATATTTTGACATCATATTGTAATTGGATTTGAACATGTAAATTTTGACAAATGTAAACTTTCAATTATATATATGATGGTTGTATTGCTTTCTTTACTATGTATTCATTTGTTACGTTACCACATGAAGTCATCCGCCCCCGAATGTTTCCGCCGTTCAGGTTTGGGGGTGTGACAATACGGAACTCGACTGGGCGCTCGGGAGGGATTCCGGGAAGTTCTTCGGGGAAGACATCAGGAAAGTTGCAGACTTCGGGAATGCTCTCAAGGTCTTTAATTTCCTGTTTCTCATTAACAACATGGTCTAGGAATGCATGGCACTCCTTTCACAGATATTTCTAAGCCTTGATGCATGAAATGATATGGAGGTTCAAGCTGAGTTTATCACCATATATAATAAGGGATTCACCGGATGGCAAATTGAGTCGTATGGCTTTTTCGTAACAAAGAATATCAGCACGATTGGGGCTCAACCAATCCATTCCAATGATGACATCGAAGCTTTTTATGGAAAATGGCATGAGGTCAATTGGAAAAGAATGACCGTTTAAGGTAAGGGTACAGCCTATGAATACGTTGTTAGTACTCTCTTTCTTTCCGTTATCCATCTCGATGGTGAAGGTTTTGGTTAAAGGTTGGGATTTATGTTTGAGTGGATGTTTAAATGCATGACTAACAAAACTTTTCTCCGCACCAGAATCTAAAAAAATGCATGCATAAGAGTCGTCGAGGAAGAATGTACCCATAACAACAGTAGGATCAACAACTGCCTCCTCTTGGCCCATCGCTAGCACCTTCCCTGTCTTACCCACTGTTGTTTCCTGGAGGAAATTTCTCTTGAAGTTCCCAACCTCCCCACAACCATAACAGGCTTGACCCACGCCCGCTCCAGAAGCTTGATTGGTCGGTTGAGCTGGTGTCTTGCAAAACGTGTGCCCCTTTCGGCCACATTTGTCGCATTGCATCTCTCTACAAACTCCCAAATGATAGAAATTGCATTTGTTGCACAAGGGCAAATTTCCAACGTAGCGACTGGGAGTTGTTGGAGTAGTGGGTACAACAGCAGGGGTGGTAGCGGCATGAACTGCCACTACTTGTTGTTTTTTGGAGGGCTCTTGCGAAGACTGGCCCTTACACTTGTTCCAAAATTTCTTCTTCCCACCACTCTCCTTTGATGGTTCGGGAACGGTTGTTATTGCATCAAGATCAACCCTGTGATCTATAAGAGTTTGTGCTAAGCACTTGGAACTATCGAAAGTGGAAGGTTTAGCATCCAAGACATTTCCTTTAGTTGGGGGGCGTCAATCCCCAGATGTATCTTTCTATTTTCTTGCTTTCTGGGGTGACCATTCTCAGACAGAGAAGATCCAGATCGCATAATCTAGCTGTATAGGTGGCAATGTCGGAACCCTTCATCTTCAGGTTCCAAAGCTCATGCTCCAACGTCTGTATCTCGCCACTTGGGCAGTACTCAGTAAGCATGAGTTCTTTTAAACTCTCCCAACCCATGGCATTAGCTACGGGCAGAGTTAGGGATTTGATTAGGCTATTCCACCAGGTCAGGGCTCTGTTGGTGAAGGTGCAGGCGGCAAACTTCCCTTTGTTTGTTTCGGAGCATGCACAGATCTCGAAGACCGATTCGATCTTCTCGATCCATTGGGTTAGGGCAATGACAACTCCATTGCCGTCGAAAGATTTAGAATTTGCGTTCATAAAATCCTTATAGGAACACTCCTTCTGGTGTCCCTGACCAACCTCAAGGTTTTAGGGATGGGTACCACCTCCCGAACCGCTAGAGCCACCAGAATTTATCTGCGACATTACAACAACCACAATGGATGTAACTGCTGCATGGAACATGGCAGGATCGAACTGAGGAAGTGGTGGCGTCGGATCCGTCGGGGGATTATTGTTCTTTTTGCTGGGTCTTTTCTTCGGGGGCATTTTGTTCTAAAAATAATCAGGAAGAAGAGGATGGTAAGTCCCCTAAAATTTTGAATCAAGAGATATGAAACAAGACATATCTCATCCTGATAGATAAAGTGTTCTACTAAGCGATAAACAAAGAAAGGTTACCAAAGCGAGTAAAATATCGCTAGGAGAAATAAGTAGCAACACTTGGAATGAATCTCTACACTGTATTCGGCTATAGCTAAAATACTCCTATAGTATCTTAAGTTGTATGCTCTGTATATAGCTTGGTAAGTTTTAGGTTTGCTGCAACACCACAGTCACTCCCAAACACATGTTGGTCATGTCTCAAATAAATATAGTTGATCAGGCTATATTGATCCCATACATGATTACATAACTATCCAGGTTTAACCGCAATGTCAACCATCCAAATACTTTTGTTTTGTTCTACTTATGATATTGTTTCTGGTATATATGTATACTTGTATACTTCTTATAAAATACTTATATTTTAAAAGTATACTTTTATTTCAGAGCACTTCAGCCCCTCAGCGTTTATAGTTGTATACCATGTAAGGTTCGGTATACTTAGTTCACTATAAAGAATAGCTCTGATACCAATTTGTTACACCCCCAAACCGGAACGACGGAAACGTTCGGGGGTGGATGTCGTCATGTATAGTATCACAATAACTGCATCATAGTAATCAAAGTACACACAACCATTACATTGATAAAGTAAAACATTTACATCTGTTTGTCAATCCCATATAAATCTATACACAAACTCACGTTCTCCCGCAAGGAGACTCTGGTTATAATCTCTGGACTTTTGTCAGTACTTAAGTAAGTACGCAAAGAATGCTCACTCATAAAATGCTATAATAACGATTACATGTAGAATAAAATGAATTCTTTAATTTAACTAGCTAAATATATGTCTCATAAACTATACTCTATATAGCTTATATGGTTGATCACATTGAATCTATGTTTGTACATTGATACGTTAATTGTTCCATAAACTATACCTATTATAGCTTACATGTTCGTTAATGTATTCATGTTAAACACTGAAAAAAACTCTATGATGTGTGTTGAAAACCTCCCTTATGCTCAGCAATATACAAAAGGGATGAAATATCTCAATATTTGATAAAAGTATGAAAATTGTGTGGTTGTGTCAATTGTATCAGTTCTAAGTGTATTGAAATCCGTTTGTATAGTTTCACAAGATCAATGATGTTTGGCTTGTATTCCCCCATGAAAACGTTAAAACTGTAAAGAAATAGGGGTATGAACTCACTTGATTAGGAGTGAATTGGATAAATAACAACAACAAGATGCTTGGTATGCTAATTGAAGTCCTGAGCACAATACGGTCCTATTAAGCACATGGTAACACGTATAGGCCTACAATTAGTGCCTAAAACCACTAACAATAATAGGAAACACCCTAAGGATGTAGGAAACACTCACAATGAAGTGTTAGAATCAAGAATGAGGGACATGGAAGTGTTTACGGCCAAACCTCCATGGGTTCATGGCCTAAGAGGTGTTCACGACAACACGTGAAGGGTTTACGACCCAAGATGTGTTCACGGACCAAGAACACATGAATACTTGAAGGGTTTTCAGCCCATTATGAAGGGTTCATGGATGTGAACTCTTGAAGTCCATGAAGATGGTGAAAAAGTGATGATTCAAGGCTAGAATCAAGAGGTTTCTAAGCATGAACAAGTAAGGGACAAAATACTTATGTTTTGAGGGCCTTAAGAGTGTTCATGGTTGAAGATAGATGAGAGAGAATGGGGATGTTCACAGCTAGAGCATGAAGAAATAAGGAGAAAATGTGTGAATCATATATATATATATATATATATATATATATATATAGAGAGAGAGAGAGAGGGGTGGTTCACGACCCAAGCATAGGTTCACGCCTGTGAACCTAGTTTTCGGTCGTGAACTCCCTTTGAAGGTGTTCCAGGTTCGATTGCTTGCTACAGATTCTAAGATAATGTTTCGCAACATTCAACCCTTGAGTGTAGTAGGCTTAAAGATTCTCAAACAGACCCTGAATACAATAAAGTGATAATAGAAATGAGTCTGACTTTTATTGGATGAATTTGATTTACAAATAAAGATTTCGGGTTGTCACAAGATCATAAGCCAGTGGCCTCGTTTGACTATGACAGCCGCGAGTTGCTGACACGGCATGAGAGGTTCTGGTTCCGTGGTGGGGCGGAGTACGACAGATTTTGATGGATGAGGCCCACAAATCCATGTATTCTATCCATCCCTGGGTGACGAAGATGTACAGAGATCCTCGTCCTGATTATTAGTGGCCGTGCATAAAGCAGGATGTAGTCTGGTACATTGAGAGATGCTTGACCTGTAGGAAGGTCAAGGTCGAGCACCAGAGGCCTCATGGAAAGACACAGCCGTTGGATATCCCTATGTGGAAATGAGAAGATATTACTATGGATTTCATCATGAAGCTTCCCAGGACCGCACGTGGAGTGGATTCAATTTGGGTCATCCAGATGCAGCAGCATACTTCAAGGAAGAAGTCTAAAATAAGTAGGGGAGATTTGTAACGCCCAGTTCCCAGTACGCATTTTAAATATGAATTTTTGCATTTTTACACTGGGACTCGACGAGTTGGAGGCCCCAACTCGTCGAGTAGATGCGAATCTTGGATGCGGGTGGAAGAGTCTACTCACCGAGTCGGAAGCCCTGACTCGACGAGTAGATTCATCTGTATGAAACCCTAAATCTTAGGGTTTGCACCCTATTTAAACAACTTATATGGCCTCCACTCCAACCTCCATCACCCTCAGACCCTAATTTCAAAACCCTAATCAGTTTGTGACTGTTCTTGAGCTTTTTGTGTCATTGTGTGTTTTTGAAGCTTAAGAAGAAAGAGGAAGCTTGGGAGATCAAGAGGAAACAGGTAGATCAAGAGGAAACAGGTAGATCAAGAGACTGTGTCACATACTTAGTTCATTTGAGGTATAAAGTCTGTACCTTGTTCATTCATTCATTAGATCTCCATGGGATAATTTAGGACCATTTGGAGCTCATTATGGAACCATTCATGGATGCAAGCTTGTTTTGGTGTTAGGACTTCGGATCCAGAGTCTTAGAGGGACTCCATGGCATAAAGGTGCCAACTTTATGGCCATGGGAGTCCCGTGCATCTTATGGAACACTTTTTAGGACTTTATGAGCTAGTTAACCTATGCATGCACACAAAGTTTGTAACTTTACGTGCTATATCGATCCTAGGAGGTCAGATCTATGTTCTGGATGCATTAAGCCTGAATGAAATCGACTGGATAGACTTGGACTTTATGGGACTTGATGAGTCGTTTATAGGACTCGGCGGGTCGGGTAATGGATCCCTAACCTTTTTTTTATTATTATTTTTATTTTTTTATCTCTGAGCAATCTGGTTGAGTCCAGAAGAGGACTCAACAAGATGGATGTGAATGTGAACTTGAAGATCAGAGAACTCGACGAGTTCAAGGCAATGTCCCGACTGATATGAAGAAGAACTCGATGAGTTCAAGGATGAACTCGGCGAGTCACGAGCAAAAGGTCCTGATTTTGTATGAGGGAGAACTCGACGATTTCTTTAAAGAATCGACGAGTAGGATCGAAGTTCCAGTACTTTGTGGATTATGGAACTCGATGAGTTGGTGGACCAACTCGGCGAGTTGAGTCAACCAGAAGTTGACTTTGACCAAGGTGTTGACCTTGACATGAGTTGACCCTTGAAAGGGTTACGAGTATGAAATGGTAATTAAGGAAGGTTGTTATGTGTAGGAGTTTGAGAGAAGTTGATCCCAACACCGAGGACAGTTCAGTTACTGCACGACATTGATGTGAGTTACCTTCCTGTAAAAGTGGGTCTAAGGCACCAAGGCTGACCCACTAGTAAGAGTTATAATAGAGATAATTGTCTTCGTGATAATTATCTGGTATGTTGTTATCTGTTATGATTATGTGCTAGCATGATATGATGTTATGTGATAGTAGGTAGCAGGGGGAATAGTCCTCGTGTTACAATCGTAAGGACCGAAGGGTAGGTCGAGCACCCCAGATATGCCCGACAGTATGTTTATGCCATGTCATTATGTGGTAGTAGTAGGGAGTGAAATAGTCTCCGTAGCTAGTTGAGATAAACCGTAGAGTAAGTCGGCGCCCCATAATTACGTAGGTTGGCACCCCAGAATTGCTAGACAAGGTAGGTCGGCACCCCAGAATTGCCTGACAGGGTAGGTCTGGCACCCCAAAATTGCCCGACAGTATGTTTGTTATGTGGTATGTGGTATGATAGGGGAACTCACTAAACTTCGTGCTTACAACTTTTAGTTTTGTTTTCAGGTACCTCTTCATCGAAGGGGAAGGAGCTGACACGGTAGCTGCGCATCACACACAAAAGATTTCTGTACTATGAGATTCTTGGGATTGTACTCTGACATTGTTACTATTTTTATGATATGGTTTTGAGACATGTGGTTATGGTTTTTATGAAATAATGTGACTCGATGTTGTTTCTTATGATTGTTTTTGTAAATCGTTTTATCAAAATGAAATTTTTGGTCTTGAAATTTTGTAAATTGTTTTTGTAAATCGTTTTATCAAGTGACACTTAAAAAAAACATTATTTACTAAAAAAAGAATGTTAGCATCGCACTGAAGTGTATGTAACTACAAAAGTTGACGCATCAATATCATTTAACTTCGTGTAGATGGTCTAAAGAGGATGATACAAATAACTATATGGTCTAAAGAGGATGATAAAAATAAATATATTTATTACTCGTAAACATAGTCATGTGCACAAGACTTTTGACTACTTGGACTAAATTGTATGGGGAAAATGACTTAAAAAACCATCGAAGTTTCAAATTCGTTAAAAAAAACCATTCAAGTATTACATGTTTAAAAAACACCATCAAACTAAGACATATGTTAAAAAAAACATCAACGAAGTACATGTTATGTTCAAAAACTATCATATCTATGGTTTGGAGTAACTTACATATTTAGTCCCTAACTTTTTTTCTTAACTTGGACAGCCCCTTTAGTTTAAATTTGCTTCGACTTTAGACCCTTATCGAGTTAAAAGACTAATACACGCTTATTACTTTCATTTAACATTATTTTTATTATTTATTAATTATTTATACAATTTATGTTATTATTTTTTTATAAATATATCGATTGTTTAAATAATTAACAAGTAATAAAAATAAATGTTAAATGAAACTATTAAGGGTATATTAGTCTTTTAACTCGATCATGGTCCGAAGGCAAAATAAATATAAACGCTAGGGACCGTCCGAGTTAAGAAAAAAAAGTTAGGGGTCAAACATGTAGTTACCTCAAACCATGGAAATGATGTTTTTTAAATAGAATATGTACTTCGTTGGTGTTTTTTAAACATATGCCTTAGTTTGATGGTGTTTTTTGAACATGTAATACTTGAATGGTGTTTTTTTAACAAATTTGAAACTTCAATGGTCTCCTAAGTCATTATCCCAAATTGTATGAGGTAGTTCAAGTTTAGGGCTGTTAATGAAACAAAAATAGTATTTGGACCATAGTTGCATGTTAGGTCTAAGTTCAGGGACATTTTAGTAACTGTTTATTAACTGTATTTTCTGAATCTGCAACATTAGCCTTTTGAGTTTTTTTTGTCTCTCATGCTAAGGCGGGCATAGCTTCAAAGAGATCCAACTTTCTATGGAGAAATCGATCGAATCATAGAAGAATCCAAGTCTTTTATCGATCCATCAGCTGCATGTATCGATCCTTTTATATGCAAGTTAAATTCCACCAGATGAAGCGTTAATATTTGGGGATATCAGGTACGCACTAGAACTGTTTGATGAAATGCGCGATAGAACACTATATAGGAATCAGTAGTAATCATCATTGAAATGAATCATAATATGAATTGTATGGATGAAGTTAATCACTAATTCTTAGAAGATTCTTACTAAGATCAAGACGCTGAATCTTCCGATTACCAAATCCAAATGCTTGGCTTGTGATAGTTAGGGCTATGCAAAATGCAAATCGAATGATGTATAGTTTGAAAATTACGATCTTAACAAATCATTTTCAGATGATACTCTAGGATCACGATTTTATCTTTTTATCCTTTTTACGTTACAAAACATTCTAATTTTTTGTTTTTATGTACTCGACACGTGCGATCTTGCATCGGAACTTTGTATACACTTTCGATTGATATTTTAGAAGAATGGAATCATGTTGAAGAAACCATCAATAAAATCATTAAGCTGACCTCCAACACTCATGTCTGTATGATCATCAAAAGGGAATGATTCAATCCGTTCAGTTGCTTCTAGAAGTTCTTCAATTGGAATCTTGGGTTTTGATCTCTCCAATGGAACCACAGTTGAATATTTCCGTAGATCTGAACAATACTCCTGTATTCATTATGTTTGTGTAAAAGACATAAATACCCTTCCTCATTCTCATTATTAATAAAAACTCTACAAACATACCTGATCAGCATGGAGTTTCTTCACAAATCTTTTGAATAGATTATAATTCTTCTTTAAAAGCAAATCATCTCCTAATCGAAGAAAAGTCAATGCTTCCATTTTCAGTTTTGGTGATTCTTTTCTATTGATTCCATTTGGCCTCACACTCAAAAGAATTTGATTGTAAGCTTTATAATCATATCTTTCAAGTGCATTTTCACCTGCCATAATTCCTTCCTCTCTTTTCACTGCTGTAAACACCTGTTTTTACACATTAGAAACATCATAATTTAACCAAGTCCAGATGTGATGCTTGTTTCATAAATTTTCAAATGAAAGTTTATATTTAGAATAAGTTTCAAAAATGGTCCATGTGCTTTCCAATTTTTAGCATGAAACTTCCTTCAGTTTTGGTCCTTATTTCAAAGTTATCGGTATGAAACCTTGGACCAAATATGATGCATGTTTCATAAATTTTTCAGACGAAAGTATATATTTAAAAAAAGTTACAAAAATGGTCCCTATGCTTTCCAATTTTTAGCATCTTTAGTCCAAAATTGAAACTTCCTTCATTTTTGGTCCTTATTTCAAAGTTATCGATATGAAACCTTGGACCAAATATGATGTTTGTTTCACAAATATTTCAGACGAAAGTATATATTTACAAAAAGTTACAAAAATAGTCCCCATGCTTTCCGATTTTTAGCCTCTTCAGTCCAAATACGAATCGATATGAAACTTTTTACCAAAACCGAAAAATATTTAAACTTTGAACTAAACATGGTAAAAACCAGAAAAGTAGAGGGACCATTCTTGTAATTTACTCAAGTTTTTTCAAATTAAACCTGTTGGACAAGTTCTTGAGGTCCACTTTTTGCAGATGTAGGTTGTTCAGAGTCCCTCATCTCCAAACAAGTGAAATTAAAAGCAGCATAATGCCTTGAAAGCATTCTTGCAATAGGGCAATATCCATCTCTATCATTCAAATTATAATATCCAGCTGTTAACTCTGCAGCATGAGTTTCATCTTTATACCACCAATGGATTCCTGATATCTGTTTTATCAAAAAAAAATAAAAAAAAATTCACACCATTAATATCTGCACTAGATACTTCCACTTACAAGAAATAGCAATGTACTTTCATTTCTTCATATTACAACATTATACTTAATACTTTGAAAAGTCAACCGATTTATAGCAATATACTACAAAACAATTTTCGTTGCTATAGTTTGGTAGATATTTTAAAGTTAGACAAAATTTTATAAATGGTTTCCAAAAAGTAGTAGTTTTAGGATATCTTTAGGAAAGGGTTAATCCAAAAAAAACCCTTATATTTTGTGTTATCTTCAGATTAAAACTCAAAGTTATTTTTTGCCTGAAAAAAAACCTTGTATTTTTTTGTTTTTTCCGAGAAAGCCCTCAACATTGTATTTTTTTTCGAAAAAACCTTCAACCTTCTAAATGCTTCTAAATAAACCCTCAACTTTTTTAGTTTTTCTCGAAAAAAAAAAACTTACATTTTACAATTTTTTTGGCAAAAAATGACTAAAAGGGCCAAATTGGGAAAAATGAAAAAATACAGGGTCTTTTCAGGAAAAAAAATGAACTTGAGGTATAATCTGGAAAAAACACAAAATATAATTTTATTTTATTTTATTTTATTTTTCAGATTAACCCCAAGAAAGAATTGTAAAATGTGAGGGTTATTTCGAGAAAAACTAAAAAAGTTGAGGGATTATTTGGAATGATTTAGAAGCATGAGGGTTTTTTTTTTTTCGGAAAAACATACAAAGTTGAGGGCTTTTTCTGGAAAAAAAATAAATTTGAGGTTTAATCCGGAAAAAACACAAAATATAAGGTCTTTTTTTTTTTTTAGATTAACCCTTTAGGAAACATTACACCGGTGGTCCTTGTGGTTTCAAAATCAAGCATAGGTGCTCCTTCAGTATAACTCCGTTACAAACAGTTGTTAAGTCTAAGTAAATTGACCAAAATACCCCTAGTTTTGTCTTTTCTTTTAACTTACCATTTTAGAAACTACAGGACCAAATATGTAAATTAAAAGAAATTGGGTAAATTTTTTCAACACAAAAGAAATGGAAATTAAGTTTTGGTATGAAATGAATGAAAATAAAGTACATTGCTATTTCTTGTATTTATATTTTATACTTGTTACCTTGCAAGCTAACTTCACTTTACAACCCATGAAGGCTTTGTTGGCTTCTTCCAAGATCTCATCACCATGGATCAATAACTTGTTGGAATACCAAGTCAAAAAGAACTTCCCTTTTTCACTAAGATAACCTTCTGATCCAAAAAAACCCGTTTCGTTTGGTTTATTATTATATTCTCCCGCATCATTTGGAAATTCCCAGTCTGGGTGTCCCACTTTTGTTGTAGCCTCTTCAAAATCCGCTTTGAGATATTTGTCGTAGCACTGAAAATATCAATAAAATCTCATTTCAATTATTTGTTTGCCTTTTCAAAGTACAATGCGTTAAATAAGAAAGAAAAAAAAGTTGAGGATACAATGTTCGAATAGAAATAAATGGAAGTAGTATGCTATAATAAACAAATAAATGAAAGTACATTGTTATTTTTTGCATTTAACCTAAAAATAAATGATGGGAAATTTATATAAAGTAAAAAGAAAGTACATTGCTATTTCTTACCTGAAATTCACCTATACCTGGGAAAGCCCAACCCTGGCTCTGCGGGTAGGAGGGGTACCTGAGCTCTCCTGCAGGGCCAAGCCCAACTTCAATATCCGTAAACAATTCCGCTTCTAAAAAGTCAACCATGTTCTCTTTGAAGCTCTTCATGTAGTCACTATACATCTGTATTTATAAAAAATCCCACCATAATGGATATTTTAAAGTACATTGCTTTATTAAGAAAAATGTTAAAAGTACAATATATGAAAATAGGATGCTATGATAAACAAACAAATAAAAATCCATTTATTTTTCCCTTTGTATACAATCATTTATCGAAATATTTGTTATAGCGTAACAAACCTAACCTCAATTGCAGTCCGACCACCAAAGAGCGGTTGATTGTCTACACCAATCGTGAGATATTCCACGTTACGATTCCCTACTCTGTCAGTATAAAATATATCTGGGTCCGTGACGCCTACGTCACGAACCCAGTGTGGGATGGGGATGTTGACAACGTCCCCAATATTCCCACCGCATTGGTGGAATGACATGACCACTTGCATTTTCATTTTACAATCTTGAACAAGTTGAAATAAAGTTCGGTAAGCTCTCCAATCGTACTCTTTAGGTCCTTTGGATTCAACGATCCCCCACCATACGTCACACATCACACCATCAACGCCTGCGTCCTTCAACTGCTTTAGCTGCTTCTCGAGACCTTCTTTGTCTTTGAGAACATTATCGTTTGTTATGATTTCCAACTGTTCGTTAATAAATCGAATTTGTAAAGCGCTAGAACTTAATGCGGAAATCATCATTTCCCTTAGACTCTTACTTTCTCTCTTGTAAGTCGTTCTTTCTACATTAAATACAAAAATCAACCATACATAGTTTCCGGATTAAATTATGGCCCCATTATGTTAAAAAGAAACACTCTTAGAATTTAATGGGAAAAGCCTCATTTCCTTTACTTTCTGTCTTTGTATTAAGGCTATGTTTGACGAGCTAGCTGAAAAGCTAGCTTATCAATAAGCTATCTAAAACAACTTTTAAAAAAACTAGTTTATAAGCTAATTTAGCTGTATCACCATACTCTAAATTGCAATAAGCTAAAAAAAAAAAGGAAACAACACCTTAATCCAGTAAGCTATTTATGAGTGTTTCTTTTTGTCATAATGCTAAAAGAACAACTTGTTACAAAAAAGTCCTAACGTTTTATAAATTTGCTCTCATTTATTTTTTTGTGCAATTTTTTTCTCAAATATTGTTAAAAAATCATTTATCTAAACAAAATAAAATAGGGCCTAAATATTTGTAAATAATTTACCTGAAGCATAACGTAGATTGGCACATAGTTTGCCAGCATGCTATCTTTATCATTGAGAGGAGTTGATGCCTGTAATTTTTTGCAAGAGTGTGAGAGATGATTTGTGATTTTTTAGATTTTTATTTGAGAATTTCATTTGAAGGGTTCGTTGCATATATTTTTTTTTTATTTTAATTTTAAGTAAATTATATTTTTGGGCTCTATGTAATTTTTGTCCCTATTTTGTTGTTTTTTTTGTACCTATTTTTAGTCCATGACTTACACGTTGTATAGAAACGGGGTTCATTCCGCCATATAAAATGATTATTTTGCCCTTGTGTTCTTGAATTTCTTTACGTCCTTCATCTCTTCTTCAATAAACCCAAAATCAAACCAAAACCCCAGAATTTGATCTAAAATTCAATACAAAAATCTGAACCGAAAAAGCAAAACAAAATCAATCAAGGCTACATTCCCTTACCTACAACTCATCAATGCACTTGATCTGGTGGTGCTTGGGGGCAAAATGGTCATTTACATAGATTTAACAAACGGCCAATTAACTTAGACAATCCATATACGAAAAACAATAAAAAAATATTATTTTTTTTACCATATAAAAATTGCTATTACACAAGGACCAAAAGCGTAATTTACTCTTTACTTTCTTTTATATCGTACACACTGATTTTTAGGATCACTTAATCAAGATAGCATTTTATGTTCTCTTTGAGCCCTCAATATGCTACCATTTACAAACCAAAATAATAATAAAAAATTAAAAACACACGGTATAAAAGTTGCATTTTTTGTGTCATTGACATCAATCACAATCAAAATATACAGTATAAAACTAGTTTTACCTTGAAAGAAACTTCTGTTGCCAAAGCATGAGGAGTTTTGATGGATTTCTGACAATTAAATCCTTGCTTTTCCCAAACCGTGTACATATTTTTCTCCAAAAACTGAATCCGAGGTAACTTCCATTGGCGGCATCTCGCCGGAAAACCACCGAGTTTTGGACACACTATGCTTGCCATTGTGACACGATATAAACATTTATCAAATTCAAATGGGGATTTATAGGGAAATTTTCAAGAAAATAATGTTTGGTTAATTTTGATTTTTATGTTATGTGGCTGTGGGAATTTGTTACAAAAAAAACAAAAATCCAGAAATTGATGGTACTTCTACTTCCTTTACTTTTTGCATGCATACAAACATTTGAATGTGTCTTTGTCTATCTTTTTTGTTTGGGTCTCTTTTGGAATTTCATTAATTGTTTTACTGTTGTATTTATTTTTTCAATTAATCTTTGTCGACTTAGAGACGATCAATGCCTTTTGTCTATTTCCTTAGATTCTTTTTAATAAAAACCAATGTGATTAAAAAAAACAAATTATATTATTAAAATAATAACATATATTTATATAAATAAAACGAATTAGGAAGTTGTAGGCATTTTAAAAGCAGACTTTCGGCTCGTGTGGTCCGTTCGACCCAATTGACTTGTTTCCTTAGAGACTTTCGACTACTGGGGGTTTTAATAATGGTTGTTAAAATTGCGATCCTGATCGTAGGTTTGTACTATCCTATGATCCTAGGTATGAAAAAACGATCCGGATTGGTAAAGGGTCGTATTTTGGATAAGATCGTAAGATCGTAGGTAGGATCGAGATCCGATCCTACCTTCCCTTGATTTTTTTTTGAAATGAATTTTTTTTACCACTTTATGTCTTTTACCCTTTACCAATTTACCATTTATCATACTGTATTGTGACTTATGACTAATATTTTGAAGTTTTTATAACTTTTAAACGAAAAATTGAATGTTTGAAATATTTTTCATGATTAAAAATTATAAATTAAAATTATATTTTATTTTGTAGGATCTTAGGACCCGATCCCGATCTTGCAAACCCGAAAACGATCCTAGGTAGCATCCCGATCTTGACAATCTTGGTTTTAACTTAGCCGCCCACCATTTTTTTAAATAAAGAAAATCAAAATGAAATGATTAACGGTGAACTACTCACTCAATTTTTTTTTTTCTTTTATATGTTATATCTTATGTTTTTATTGATTTGTAGTTTGGATCAATAAAATTAATAAAAAATACTAAAGTTTGTAGAAACATTTCTTTTAAATAGAGTATAATATCAATATATTTCATATTTCATGTTAATTCTTTATTTATAATAAATAGTTGGTTTGGGTTGGATTACTAATGTGTTGAAAATTTTGTTAGATTTGATTGTATAGGTTCACGAATGAGAAATTATTTTTTTAATAGAAAATTTGGTTTGGGTTGGGTTGTTAATAAGGATAGTATTATAATTATTTTTCTTTATCATTTTACCAGTTTGACCTATATAACTTTTTAGGATTTTTATTTATTTATTTATTTATTTTAGTGTATTATTGACAGTTTTATAAATGGTTCTTATGGTTTTAAAAAGTTTTACTTTAAGGATATCTTTAAAAAATGTTACGATGATTGTTCTTATGGTTTCAAAACCTTGCATCGGTCATTTTAACTAAAGGGGTGTTTCTTTTTTATATATATTAAGATATCTGAATGGCATTTTAACTAAAGAGGTGTTTCTTTTTTATATATATTAAGATATCTGAATGGATACAGTTGAAGTTTTATCTCATTTTTTTTGGAAATTAGAAAACCATCTAAACAAAGTAAATGTCCATTATACCCTTATATAGAGTATATATGTTTTTAACAAATGACTAGCAATAAAAAAATTGTTATATATATATATATATATATATATATATATATATATATATATATATATATATATATATGACTATGACTATGTTTAAATGTGGAAGAACATCTATTGTGCGGATGTGTGTGGATATTATTATTCTATAAAAATGACTAAGATAATAGGTTGTTTGGTAATGTGAATACATTCAACCTCAAACAACTATTGTCATTATCGTGCATTCTCATTAATTTTTATTCATTTTGTTTTCACACATCATATAACATCCCAAAAATTTCAACCAATTAAAACTTTTCAAAACAACCCATTTACTAATAAAAGTGTTCACAAAACATTGTTTCGAAAACATTATTTAAAAATCAGTGTCTCCCAAGACCAATAACACAAAATAAGGATGTGGCACACATTCGCCTTGCCACGGTTCTGAAACCATTAATCGAAATTGTAAGCACAAAGTTTAGTGAGTTCCCCCAAAGTACCACCACATAACTGTAATAACAAAAAAAAAAAGCATGTCGGGTCCAATCATCCTCGGGATGAAATACCCTAGGCAAGATGCCAATATACAATGGGTCCAAAACCTATTGAGGTTGGATTACCCCAGCCCACAACCTATCGAGGGAATGCCCATACATACTACATACTGGGTCCACAACGTATTGAGGTTGGATTACCCCCGACCCATATTAGACTAGGCGATATTAAATTATTAATTATAAGTATATAGTTAGGGGGCTAAATGTGTAACTTAGAGGCTTATATGTACTCGTGTAATTATCATTCATAATACACAATGCATACACAATTCAACCAGATTGTTATGGTATTAGAGCCAGCTGAATACCTTACAAACCCTAAAATCTGTCGCCATCCTCTGCTGTCAGAATCACTGTTCACGAAGGCATTGTTCACGCGATTATTGTTCACGAAGGTACTGTTCATGTAATTAATGTTCACTATTATTTCACCCTCTTTTTCCTCCTGGCCAGCGTTAGCTTCCGTTGCCTCTACAATGACCCTCACACTTTTTTCTTCTAAAGATAAAACAACGCACAACTCTCACAAATTCGGCTTTACTCTATCTCCTACAAACTATGGGCACTGGAAAGGCATGATTCAGCCTTTCTCCTCACCAATAGCTTATTTGGCTAGATCGATGGCACAATTCCTCAACCCACTACCATAATACCATCAACAGAAAAAGATGTTGCACCCATTCCTAACCCTAGTTACTTGATCTGGTTGTCGAATGATGCCCACGTCAGAATGTTACTCATGTCCACGATTTCTGAGGTCACCTTTCAACATGTACAAGGTATAACTTCTCGTGATCTTTGGCTTTCTCTAAAACGAGCATACACCTAACATACATCCTCCAGAAAATTGTAACATCCCAAAATATCAAGAGTAGAGTTGAAGGGCTAAAAGAGTAAATTGGGAAAGAGTGACTCGGCGAGTCCATGTGCGGACTCGGCGAGTAGAGTCGCGACTTGGTCGCGTGTTAAGTGGCCGACTCGGCGAGTCAGTATAATGGACTCGGCGAGTAGGCGCTGAGGGGAGAAAACCCTAATTCTCGGGGTTGAGCCTTATATAAAGATCATTATGTTTCCTCCCAGCCTCTTTATCACCCCTTGAGCCCCGGAAAACACTAAATCACGGAGAAGCACCATTGTTGAGTGGATTGGAGCTTGGAGAAGTAATTGTTGAAGGAATTTTGGGAGATTGAAGGCTTGGAGCAAGGGGCTTTGCTTGGATTCGAATTACATTGCAGTTGGGGCATCACTTAGAGGTAATATCTCGTTATTGAGCTGTTGTTATGTTGTTTCTTCATTTTGGGGTTTGTGAGAATTTGTCTATGGATGAAATGGGAAGTCTAGAGGTTAGATCTGAGGTTGCTACCTCAGATCTGGAAGGGAGAAGAATCAGAGAGCATGAAAGTCCCTGTGTTGGAGTGTTTAGTGAAGCTTACATGTCCCAAACCCTATCCCAATGTGCAAACAGATTAGATCTCTTTGGATTCACGTAAAGTTTGCCACTTTACGTGATGGATGAGTGGTAGGAGACTAGATCTATGTTTTGGAGCAGTTGCATGGCCTGGAATGCTTCTGAATGTATTCAGACCGGTGGTACTCGGCGAGTCACATGGGTGGACTCGACGAGTTGGATGAAGATGGCATGGAACTCGGGGAGTTGTATGAAAAACTCGGCGAGTAGGTTGAAGATAGCCGTAGACTCGGCGAGTCTGTTCTTGGACTCGACGAGTCTTGTCGAAGAGTCCCAAATATTTTCTGGTTGGGTCGAGAATCGGTGAGTCGAGGGATGACTCGGTGAGTTGTGTGCGAGTGGACTCAGAGTTGTTGGACTTGGCGAGTCTCGGGGTGACTCGGCGAGTAGGGTCAGTCAGGGGTTGACTTAGACTGAGGACTTTGATTTTGACCAAGGGTTGGCCGTTGACTTTTAGGGTTTGGTCAGCGATGTGGCCTTTGGGCCAAGAGAGGGGTAAAATAGTCTTTTACCCTTAAGAGGGTGTCATGAGAGGATTGATTCTAGTCTCGAGAGTTATATTCATGAGAGTATTTGCCTTACGTGTTAGGCGGTGGCGAGTTTGAGATTTAAGTGTGGGGATATCTGCTTTCTGCTTGCCAGGTGAGTCTTCTCACTATTCTTTACCTTGAGTAGGTAACTAGAGTTATGTGATCAGAGTATTTGTATGCTATATGTACGTGATGTGTTGTACTGCATTACTTCTATGTGATTTATGCTGTGCATGTTTATAGAGTTGGAACCGGAAGGTTCCCAGAGTTAGAACCTGAGGGTTCACAGAGTTTGGGTGCACGGACCCATAGAGTTATAGCCTCGAGTGGCTAATATGCGTTATGTGTGGTATTTTGGGGAACTCACTAAGCTTCGTGCTTACAGTGTTTTGTGTGATGTTTTCAGGTTTCTTTCAGTATCACGAGACGACACCGGCTTGATTGTACACACCAGAGAAAGAGTCATTTTTGGAGGATCCTGGTTTTCTATGCAAGTGAAAATGGAGTTATGTTTTGTAATTCGACTATGAATGAGATTTTAAAAAAGCGTTTCTAAGAATAAAATGATTATTTTAAATGAAAATTTTGTCTTGAAATTTACGGTGTTACAAAAATATACTCTCAAAATACAACTTCTTCAAATCGATACGAAAGGTGATGAGACCTCTACCGCCTACCTTACTAGAGCGCAAGAGTACTCTGCTGCATTAGCAAACATCGGTAAACCAATATATGAACAAGATCTGGTGATGCTCGTGATTGCAGGGTTGCGAGAAGAATACTCTGGCCTCAAGTCCACCTTACTTGGTAGGGAGAACCCTATCGTATCTTCAGATCTGTATGGATTGTTGGCTGATCATGATTACTTACTTCGAAAGAATACTCCATCTCCACCACCTGTTCAGGCCTTTATAGCTACCACATGGAACTGTCTGCCTTTGATTTCTTCAAACACACTACAATCTCTTCAATAATTGATGGCTCAATTAGGCCTCAACATTCAACCAAACACACCACATGCTCTCTATTCCAACCAAACAAGTAACAACAATTCAAACCACAGTCGTGGTAACTACAACAACCGGGGTTGTTGAAGGACGTGGAGGCAACTACAACAATAATCGAGATCGATCTCAAGGTGGTGGAAATCACAGTTAGTTTAGCTGGGCCTCAAATCAAAACATGGTATATGGGACTTGCAATAGATGCGACATTGGACATGTTTCTTTTCAATGCCCCAACTGTGATCCTTCCACTATTCGGATGAAGCAACCATCTGCCAATTATGCAAATTATCAGTCTCAAGCTTCCACATCATGGTTCCCAAACACATGTTCCAACAACCATATTGCACCAAATCTCAACGGATTCGATACTACCGAGCCATACTACGGAGAAGACAACCTTCATGTTAGCAACAGTAAGGGCTTACCCATTCTTCAGATTGGCTCAAAACGTGTTTATTCTCCTCATAAAACCTTTTCTCTAAACAAAATTCTTCATGTTCCTGATATCAAAAAACACCTTTTTTCTGTTCAACAATTTGGTCTCGATAATAATGTCTTTTTTGAAGTTCACTCTTCCTTTTTTTGTTGTGAAGGACGAGGACACACAAATTACCCTCCTCACTTGACCAAGTAACGGTGGTCTCTTTACCCTTCGTTTTCCTACCTTTCAATCATTGTCTAGAGTTGTTTTTTCCTCTGTTTGGGCTTCCTCCACCATTTGGCATCAAAGATTAGGACTTCCTCATCCTCAACTTCTTCAGTTTATGCTATCTAAGTTTAATTTACATGTTTCGAATAATAGTTCAAGTTCTCCATGTAATTCTTGTTTTATTGGAAAATCTTCAAAACTTCACTTACTTTCATCAAAAAATAAAAGTTCTCATGTTTTGGATTTACTTTTTTGTGATGTGTGGGGTCTTGCTCGTGTTACCTCTTCTGATGGTCACAATTATTTCTTACTTTGTGTTAATCACTATACTCGTTTCACATGGTTCACGAACATCAATGAACGTAAACGAACATTCATGAACATAAATGAAAGAACGGGACCATTGTTCGTGAACGTTTGTTTAACTAAACTAATGATAATTTTTGTTCATATTCATTCATTTATTAAAAAAACAAACATAAACGAACTTTCCGCCGAACAGTTTACGAATGGTTCACCAAACGTTCAATTCGTTTATAGTTCTACATATAAGTGAATGATGTAAACAAAAAACACATAAAAAATAACATTAAATAATTATATTAGACAATTCTACATATAAGTGAATGATGTAAACAAAAAACACATAAAAAATAACATTAAATAATTATATTAGACAAACAAAACGTCAAAAAAAAAAAAACAACAACATTAAAAATATTTTAAATAATTTTTAAACCATAAAAACATAGATAAATAAATAAAGCAAAAAATAAATAATAATAATTATAATAATAATAATAATATGATTTTATATAATTTAGATGATTGATTTAAAAAGTATAAATAATTTTATAAATAATCTATGTTAGTTCTATTAAAATAAAGATAAAAAACAATAATATATATATATATATATATATATATATATATATATATATATATATATATATATATATATATATATATATATGATTTTATATAATTAATATTGTTAAAAGAATAAAAAAAGAAAGAATGGTAATTTGATCTTTTTATATGGACCAAGGACCAACAATGCAATTTTCACAAACCATACGGATGTAACTATTAAATTTAAAACTTAGTGACTAAAACTAAGAATTCGACTAAACCACAAGGATCATTTTTGTAATTTACTCTAAAAATAAACAATTTTATTCAAGAAGTTGCCAAAGAAGACAAATATGATATTTCTTAACCCAAATAAATCCATATTTGTTTTCCAAAAACCAAAGATTATCATATATAAAAATCATTCTAACATATAAAAAATGGCTCAGGTACAACTGATGGGTTTTGATACAAAATATAAGTTTGTTTTTCATAAAAACTACAACAGAACTCTTATAAAAATAACAAGTATACTTTTAGTTTATATGTAACATCCCGAACTTCGCAGATATATTTTGAATCCCTCATCTTTCTATTAGTTGCCATCTGTAGTCCCTGGAATTTGTTGAGTTGGGCCATGAGAAGTATAAGGGATAAAGTTGCAACTTTGAGTCAGGAAGGATTACGTTAAGCGTACATAAGGGTACGTTGGGCGTACTAAGCGCGCCCTAGTACGCTGGGCGTACTCGTGTCAGGTGAAAACCCTAATACTTAGGGTTGAGGACTATATAAGCACCTTTATAGCTCATTTCCTCTAATTATCATCAGCCTCCACCTTCCAGAAACGTCCCAAACCCTAGTTCTTGTGAGTGAGAGTGAGTTAGTGGGTATTTTGAGCTCTTGAAGGTGAAGCCATTGCAACAAAGAGTTGAAGAAGGAGATTGGCTTGTAGATCTAAAGTTGTGTTGCATTCTAGAAGCTCCATAAGGTAAAAAGCTTCAAACTTTATGCCTGTAGGTTAAAGATCTAGCCTTTTTAGTATTATGAAACCCCTTCTTGCCCCAAAAACCCCAATATGGTGCATGATGCATTATAGACGTGATAAGTTGTCCTTTCTGGACCTTGAAGAGGTCTCAAATGATAAAAATGGAGTCCCAATGGCTTAGGCTGTCCCATGCATGGAGTAGTAAGGTCTTAATGGATTAAAACCATATGTTACGAACTTTCTAGACGTCAAAATGATAAAGTTCGAGACTTTATAGTTCTATGGCACATTTGGTCGACGGATCTGGAGTTTGGGCTTAAGTGCTTAATTCGTTAAGCACTTATTAGGGTTTTAGTGAAACCCTATGTACACCCAGCGTAATTCTTGTATGCCCAGCGTACAGGGTCAACCACCCCGATGGTGGTCAACATGGAGCAGAAGTACGCCCCACGTACCGGAGGAGTACGCCCCGCGTACGTCCTCTGTGGACTTTTGACATTTGGACCTTGTATTGGACCACTCTTTGGACTATTTGGGCTTGGGTCTTGTTGGGCCCTGAATACTAGAGCGGGGCCAGTTTTGATAAGTGGTCCTATGGTTAGGCCCAATTGGGAGGATTGGGCCATTGATGGGCTTATATTTATGGACTTTGGGTAGTGGATTGATATTGGGCCTTGGGCCCAATTTAGAGAAATGGACAATATGGAGCCTTTGGCAATTTTCAGATGTCCATTTCATAACTTAATATTCATCTTTTAGACAGTTGAGGTTGTCAGCGAGGTAGCAGTGGGAGACTTTTAGTTTAGTTCTACACTACTTGCTAGGTGAGTTATCCTCACTATATCAACAGGGTCTAAGGCACCAAGGCCGGCCCTTTAGATTGATATCTTGGTTATAGTATGCTTGTATGCTGTTATGATTTGTTAGATTGGTATCCTGGTAGACAGGATGTTGTTATGCTATTATGATCTGTTAGATCGGTATCCTGGTATGTAGGATGATGCTATGTTAGTGACCTGGTTAGGTTGGTATCCTGGTTATAGGATGTTGCTATGATTGATGATCTGTTAGATCGGTATGACTGTTATATATATGCTAGCGTATGATGTTTATGTGCATATATTATTTGATTGGGGTTGGGTTGAGGAGATCCTGCTTTGTGCGTATGGCCAACATACCCATGGTGGTCCGGATAAACTGAAGGTCCTGCAAGGGGGTTTAGTTAGGCCGAAGGCCTGGCGAGCGGTCCGGATAGGCTGGAGGCCCTGCGAGGCGGTCTAGATGTGCCGAAGGCTCGAAGAGCGGTCCAGACAGACTGAAGGCCTGCAAGGCGGTCCAGTCAGTCTAAAGGCTCATTATGAATGCTGTTTACTATTTGTATATGTTGTACGATATGGTTACAATGGTTTGGTGTTGGTATTTTGGGGGTAACTCACTAAGCCTTCGAGCTTACATTTATCGATTATTGTTTTAGGTACTTCTGGTGATCGCGGGAAGGCAAAGGCGTGATCGTGCACCTCCTTATGTTTTTATGATGTGATTCTGGGATACTCTGACATTAAACCATTTTGAAAACATATTTGTGATAATTAACTATTTTTGAATGTTTTAAAAAGTTTAAATTGGCTTGAATTTTTGGATATTACATTATAACAAAACCAAACCATCAAGGATCCATTTATAGAGGTTAAAATGAAATAAAACATCAACCAAAAAGTGTTTTAGAATGACAATCTTTGAAGCCTTTGTACCAACTTGGTTTTGGGGTGTTGATGAAGATAGCAAAAATTCAAGAGTAAAATTTCTCTATGTGTATCCACCATCAATAATAAGGCACTTGTAATGCTATTTCCTTCTTGTAATACTTTGTTCTTTAAGCCTTTAAGTGCTTAACAAATAAGCACTAAAAAGGAAGACAAAAAGAGTACCAAAAGCCAAGCAACAATCTTTAAAAGTCAGAGAGTTTCTAGCCTAGAAACTCACGACATTTTGGAGAGAAAAGAGAAGGGAAAAACTAGCCAATTTTCATGCATGAAGCTCTCATTTTATATCT
This sequence comes from Lactuca saligna, assembly GCF_052625555.1. NCBI lineage: Eukaryota > Viridiplantae > Streptophyta > Magnoliopsida > Asterales > Asteraceae > Lactuca > Lactuca saligna. The sequence goes on along the minus strand of NC_136424.1, from coordinate 186,992,875 downwards.
CAGGCAAGGTAATGGCTTTACATTAAAATACTCCAAAGTAATGGTAGCCTTTAGAAGCATATGAGACATGGTATGGAGGTTGACAAACAACCTCTATTCTTTAAATAAAATTTCAGTCATGCCTCTTGAAAGATGGAGAATACTTTCATTTTTATAAATTCAAAGTTTATAAAATATAAACTTTGTCTTTAGGTAAAAGACAAAAAGATTCAACTAGTCCAAAAGGTTGTGCATGATTTATTAATTCATACCATATGAAATAATAACTAATTATAGTCTCTTATAATTATTATTTTCACAAAAAAAATAATTATTCCCTAATTAAATACAATAATTGATATTATTTATTAATAATCATATTAATAATAAATATATAAAATGTATCAATTTGATAAAAGTGTGACCATATAGGATCATATATTATTAGTAATGTCATTCAATAATGATTCTTGGGCATATAGATTCGACAGTTTAAAGTAATTTTCACGTTTGGTACCTAACTTATTTTTTTTAACTCGAGAGGTCCCTATAATTTAGTTTTGTTGCATCTTTGATCCTTGACAAACTTAATAAGACTTATTTTCCCTCACCTATTATTTTTTTTATTGTTTATTAATAAATCTCTTTTATACTATTAATAATTACCAAAAAAATACTAATAGGATTACTTTGAAAGTTTTTTATGAATTTTATAAACAGAAAGACCAATTAGCCTTAAAAATACTTAAGCACTAAGAAATCACTAGACCCCTCTTCTTCTTCACCTCTCCTCTTCCACCGTCACCACCTGCATCGCCGGTCACCTGCATTATCACCTTCTTCTTCAACTCTCCTTTTTCCATTGTCAAGTTGTGAAAGTTTGCTCATCTTGTCTTTTGGTCTGTCGAATTCGAGCACACACAGCATACGATATCACAATATTTTCAGAAAAGGAACTATAATAGTGTCAACAGTGGGTTATGTTGGCGTAGAAACCACTTGAAGAAGTTGTAAGAGGTGTTGTCAGTGTGGAGATGAAGGTGGTCCGGATAAACTGAAGGTCCTACAAGGGGGTTCAGTTAGGCCGAAGGCCCGACGAGCGGTCCGGATAGGTTGTAGGCCCTGCGAGGTGGTCTAAACGTGCCGAAGGCTCGGAGAGCGGTCCAGATAGGCCTGCAAGGCGGTCCATTCAGGATAAAGGCTTATTATGCATGATGTTTTTTGTTTGTATATGTTGTATGATATGGTTACATCAGTTTGGTGTTGGTATTTTGGGGGTAACTCACTAAGCCTTCGAGCTTACATTTATCGATTATTGTTTCAGGTACTTCTCATGATCGCGGGAAGGCAAAGGCGTGATCGTGCACCTCCTTATGTTTTTATGATGTGATTTTGGGATACTCTGACATTAAACCATTTTGAAAACATATTTGTAATAATTAACTATTTTTGAATGTTTTAAAAAGTTTAAATTGGCTTGAATTTTTGGATGTTACACGTTGGTATCAGAGTCTTAGTTTGAGTGATTTGGAGGAACATTCGTGTGAATCCAGTCTCTAATCAAGGAAAGGTTTTCAAAATGATTTCTAAAATGGTTTTCAAATAAGTAAAGGAGGATGTAGAGTGTACGATCAGCCGGAGCCAATAGGTAGACCCCAAAATACCATACATTCATTTGATTATGTGATATGTTAGAACAACATGCTAATACTAGGCTAGGGATCTTCAGGAATTGCCTGATTACATGATGCCTGCTAGCTTAGGGTTTCCTTTATATGAGATTGAAAATATTATTGTAGTTGCTTAGTGTATGCATCGTAGTTATACATAATTAAGATCTTATTGCCTGAGAACGTTTGATTTGTCCTTATGTTATGTTCTTGTTTGATTAGGAGCTTAGGGTAGGATTGAATATTCAAAAGTCTATAAGGTCCAGCGTCATGTATGACTAGCATACACTAGTGCTGCAGGGTTGGTGTAAGTTTCATGGATGGGTGGGTTGTATGAGACCAATAGGTCAGTTGGGAGACAGTTAGCTTTCCTCTAGGAGTGAGGATTGAGCGCTTGCCAGATTATGTATACAGTTAGGGTGTTATGGTGATACTTGAGAAAAATATGGGTAGGTGTGGAAGTTAGTATGGGCCCGTACTACTAAAAGCACAAGATCGATACGCGTATTAAGGAAGTCACAACCCCTAGGGCTTAGATAGGGGTTGGTTCCCAGTTTTTATGTGAATTATCTAATATCCTTTCTGGTATATTTTCAGTATGGTGGTTACGAGACACTTCGGGGCTGGATCCGGATCGGGATCAGGTTCAGGTGAGGGTGGTCAGGATGGACCAGCACCATCCGAGGTCATTGGTCAGATGGGGACAGATGAGTTGGACGCCAGGATCCGTGAGATCCTACATGATGAGGTTGCTGCTATGTTCCGGGCTTAGTTACCGAAAATGTTTGGGTCTATCAAGACCACTATGGTGGAGTACTTCGATGATCGTTATACAACCCTTATTGAGGCGGCTGCTGTGGTAGCTACAACGGTAGGGGGAGGAGCCAGTCGGGGTTTTTCGTACTGGGACTTCGATAATACGAAGCCCCCTACTTTTGATGGGACCCAAGATCCCATCAAATCCATGAGGTGGCTTTTAACATGGAGGGATGTTTCTTCGCGTGATCGTGTCTTACTGACCAGAAGGTCAGATGTGCCCTGAACCTGTTGAGGTCTGGAACAAAGGACTGGTGTAGAGTGATGACTGGGTTGTATTCAGACGATTAGAGAGCTGTTGTTACTTGGGAGCAGTTCAAAGATATGTTCCGCACTCGCTACAGTCCTCGAGTCGAGCGGGAACGGCTAGCTCAGGAGTTCTTAGATCTGAGACAGGGTATTAAGTCGGTGACGAAGATCACCCGGATGTTCATTGAGAGGGAGATATTCTACCCGGAGTTTGCTTCTGAGCAGGCTCAGATGACGCTATATCTGAGCATGCTCAAGACTGATATCCGCCAGTTTGTGGCGACTCAGAGGTGTGATACATTATTGGACTTGCAGGAGGCCACTAGGTGGCAAGAGCTTGGGATTGAGCTACAACTGAGAGAGCAGGGTCAGGCTCCAGTGCAATTACAGCCGGCGCCGAAGTGGTTTAAGCCTGCTGATTCCAGGGCAGGGGGACAGTGGGGCCACACTTGTGGCAAGTGCAAGAAGAGCCATCCAGGAGTTTGCAGATTGGGTAGTGGGTGCCGCAATTGCGGTCGGGAGGGAAATTTTGCGAAGGATTGTCGCCAGATGGCCCCGGTTCAGGATATGAGGATTTGCTACCATTGTCACCAGGTTGGTCATGAGAAGACCAACTATCCACAGCTTGTGGGCAGGCCGACACAAGCTCTAGCGCCGACTACATTGATGATTACTAACAGGAGTCAGGGTCGAGCAACACCCCCGAGGGCCCAAGGACGCGCCTTTCAGCTTACAGCAGAGGAGGCCAGAGCAGCACCGGACATGGTTGTTGGTATGGTTCTATCCTTTCTCTTATTAATTATACATGTTTTATGCTTATGTGATGTACCTGTGATTAGGTATGTTTTTAGTGAACTTCTTACCTGCTTTGGTACTATTTGACTCTGGTGCGAGTCGGTCATTTGTCTCTCCGACATTCAGTAAGGAGTTTGGAGTACCAGTGGGAGAGCTAGAGTGTCCGTTGCGGGTCTCAATCGCCAACGAACACGGGGTTTCCGCTTCTTCAGTTTATCGGGGTTGCGTGTTGGAAATTTCGGGGAATCTTTCCTGATAGACTTGATTCAGATTTCCATGGGGGATGTATGTGTGATTGTGGGTATGGACTGGCTTAGTCGCTTTGGAGTTATGATCAACTGCGAGGGTCAACGAGTAGTGGTTCAAACCCCAAGTGGGGAAGAACTAATTGTCTATGGTGAGGGCACCAGGATGGGACCAGGGTTCTGTTCAGCCGCCAGGGCTTGACAGTACATTCAACATGGGTATGCGGGTTATCTAGCGTACATGGTAGATACGTGAGTCAGGGATCAACTGTCAGTTTCATAGGTCCCAATTGTAACTATCCAAAAATCAAGGGTAAATCGTTTTTAATATAGCTAAAACATTGATACCATTTATTTCAAACATTTCAAATCATCATTAAGTAAAACATTTATCAGAGTTCATCCCAAAATCATTCATTGCGGAAATCATAGGTGTGTGCACTACGATCAATCCAAGCTCTTCACTTCCAAATCGATAATACATGAAACCAAAACTGTAAATCGTAAGCATAAAGCTTAGTGAGTCCCCCATAGCATACCCCACATACAATCCACATAACACATATCATATTAGCTATAAAAGCTATCTATAACACATAAGCCCTGCATAGAATCATATAAGGAAGCCATGGAAACCCTCCAAGGTCTTACACCTAGTGCCACGGGAACCCCTACATGGTCTTATCTGCCTTGGGAACCCCCACAAGGTCTTCCTGCCAAACATTACATAATGCAAACTATACATATAAACATATTATCTAAACATACAAACATATAAAGATGCCCTGGAAACCCTCCAAGGTCTTACACAGAGTGCCACGGGAACTCCCATGTGGTCTTAGCCCACTGCCATGGGAACCCCCACATGGTCTTAGCCTGGAAAGCCATGGGAACCCCCACATGGTCTTATGTCCAACTGCCTCAGGAACCCCCCCGGGGTCTTCCATGCAAGTATCACCAAGACAATTAGCATACCAAATACTACACAGTCAACTAGCATACTACATATATAACTATTTTCCATGGGAACCCCCACATGGTCTTCACATAATACGTAGTGTATCAATAGCACATTCACAACAATTATCACAACTAGATAAATGGGCCGGCCTTGGTGCCGTAGACCCATTGGTATGGTGAGAAGACTCACCTCTTGAACACTTAACTGATAAGCTGAAGTCAGACATATCCCACACGCTGCTCCTTCTCAACTGCCCATAATCATCAGGTGATTAGCTTGAGACAATCCCATAAATTCCCTCAGGTCAACCCTGGTCAAAGTTTATGTCTGTAGTCAAGGTCAACAATCCATATTGACCTTGACTCACCGAGTACAATTAGCCACTCATCAGATTCCCTGCTTAACTCATCGACTCGCCGAGTCATCAGAGAGACTCGTCGAGTTCCTTGATCTTTAAGGCCGTAAACTCCCAACCGAACACTCCTGACCTTGAACCCTTGGTTGTAAACCTTTGGCCGTGAACCCTCTCGACTCGCCGAGTCACAAGAACGACTCGATGAGTTCCCACGTATTTTGTCCTTTCCAGTGGGATTTAAGGTCCCAAACTTTAGATCCATATTCTCCTGGTGATAATACCACGTAAAGTTGCCAACTTTACGTTCATACTAAGTCTCATAATGCCAAAACCACATCAACAACCTTCTTACAAGTCCTAAATGCATGAATAAGACTTAGGGTGCACCAAGGAGACAACTTTATAACATTTGGGACCTAAGAAGTTCCAGATCTGGAACCATATCCTTGTGATAGGTCCAGATCAAAACTCGGTTCCATTTCCTCAAGAATGGCCATAATCTCCACAAAGAAGTCAAAGCTTAAAGTAGCAGATTAATACCTCAGACAGATGCCCAACACGAAATAGGTACTCGATCTAGAGCTCCTCCCTTGATACTTCCTCTTCAAGCTTGAAAACCACCCTAAAATCCTAAAGACAAGCTCCCAAATGCTCTCTCTTCTCTCACAAGAGGTTTGTGGCCGTGAACAGCTTCTAGGGTGTAAAATGGAGGCTACTAGGGTTTATAATGATGTTTATTTAGGGGGCAATCCCTAAATTTAGGGTTTTCTTTAAACAAATCGGACTAGCCGGGTCGACCTTCGACTCGGCGAGTCAGTCCCGTTCTGCGTTTCCTGATCTCACGACCCTACTCGACGATTTGACCTCCCAACTCGCCGAGTCCATGCATAAATCCTTTCCAATTCAAACCAGGTGTTACACTAGTGGTACGGGAGTTTGCAGACATGTTTCCGGATGAGTTACCCGGAGTGCCTCTGGAGAGGCAGGTGGAGTTTAGGATCGACCTAATGCCAGGTGCGGCTCTAGTCGCTAAGGCATCATACCATTTAGCACTGCCAGAGATGCAAGAGCTGTTGTCACAGCTGTAGGAACTACTAGGCAAGCATTTCATACGTCCGAGCAGTTCTCCATGGGGAGCATTGATTATTTTCGTGAAAAAGAAGGATGGTTCGCATCGGATGTGCATATATTATCGGGAGCTGGAAAAATTAACGGTGAAGAACCGTTATCCACTTCCGGGGATAGATGATCTATTTGATTAGTTACAAGGAGCATCTTGGTTCTCCAGATTGATTTCAGATCGAGGTACCATCAGGTCAGGGTAAGAGAGGAGGACGTGGAGAAGACAGCGTCCAGAACCCGTTATGGACATTACGAGTTTGTGGTGATGCCGTTTGGGCTCACCAACGCACCGACAATATTTATGGACCTGATGAATCAAGTTTGCAGACCGATGCTAGATCGCTCAGTCATAGTATTCATCGACGATATCTTGGTGTATTCCAAGACCCGTGAGCAGCATGAGGAGCATCTACGGGAGTTGTTGGGCGTTTTGAGACGAGAACGGCTTTATGAAAAGTTCTTGAAGTGCGAGTTTTGGTTGTGAGAGGTTCAGCTCCTTGGATTCGGCCAAAATCGAGGCGGTTATGCAGTGGAAAGTTTTGAGATCTCCTTCGAACATCAGAAGCTTCTTGGGACTAGTAGGGTCCTACCGGAGATTCATACAAGATTTCTCCAAGATTGCAGTACCTCTCACTCGTCTGAAGAGGAATGGGGTGGATTTCCGGTGGGGCCTCGAGTAGCAGAGGGCATTCGAGACCTTCAGACAGCGACTATGCGAGGCTCCAATCTTGACTCTGCCGGAGGGAGTTGAGGATTTTGTAGTGTTTTGTGATGCATCCATCACGGTACTTGGAGTAATCCTCATCTAGAGGGGACGGGTGATAGCCTATGTGTCGCGGCAGTTGAAGCCGTATAAGATGAGATATCCTACCCATGATTTGGAGCTGGGAACAGTGGTACTCGCTCTCAAAATATGGAGACACTATCTTTATGGGGTTCGTTGTACCTTTTACACGGACCACAAGAGCTTGAGATATATCATGGATCAGCCAAACTTGAACATGAGGCAGCGCAGGTGGCTAGATGTAGTCAAGGACTACGACAGTGAGATCCTTTACCACGTGGGTAAAGCAAACGTGGTTGCGGATGCCCTAAGCCACAAGTTGGCTTAACCTTCTACTTCAGTGTCATGCATGAGGATATCAGTGGATTCCCCACTCATAAGCTTGCTCAGGAAAGCTTGGGAAGAGGGTATGTGTCAGGAGAACTAGAAACTGGAGAGGATTAAGGGTGAGAACACCCGGTTTGTGCAGGATAACAGGGGATTGTTGACTCGATGTGGTCGGGTCTGGGTTTCGATGATTGGTGGGGTCAGACAGATGGTTTTGGAGGAGGCTCATAATTCTCGTATTTCTATTCACCCGGGGGCCACCAAGATGTACCGGGATTTGAGCTACTGGTGGTCGTGTATGAAGCGAGAGATCGCTTGGTACGTGGAGAGGTGTCTGACTTGCAGGATGGTCAAGGCTGAGCACTAGAGGCCACATGGATTGAATGACCAAGAGTGCCCACTTCCTGGCCATTCGGGAGAGCTCATCAGCCGAGAAGTTAGCTGAGTTATACGTCCGTGAAATTGTCACGTGACATGGGCTTCCGGTCTCCATCATCTCAAACCGCGATGTTCGGTTCACCTCCCGATCTGGCAGAAGTTCCACGAGGAACTGGGTACACGACTGCACTTCAGTACAACTTATTATCCACAGATGGACGGCCAGAGTGAGCGGACCATACAAACTCCTGAGGAAATGTTGAGAGCATGTGTTATTGAATTCAGTGGGAGTTGGGACTCCTACCTACCCCTTGTAGAGTTCTCATACAATAACAACTTTCACTCCAGCATTGGCGCCTCGCCTTATGAGCTATTGTATGGGAGATGTCGTACCCCAGTTTGTTGGGGTGAGGTGGGTCACAGGGTGATGGATCAGACTGAGGTAGTTCTGCAAACTACCGAGAGGATTCAGCATATTAGACAACGACTGCAGACCGCTCAGAGTCGGCAGAAGAGCTACGCTGACCGGCGCCGATCTGAGTTGGAGTTTTAGGTCGGTGATATGGTGCTCCCGAAGGTCTCACCCTGGAAGGGTGTGATCCGCTTCAGGAAAAGGGGAAAATTGCGCCCCCGATTTATCGGACCATTCCGAGTTATTACCAAAGTTTGTAAGGTTGCCTATAGACTAGATCTCCCGAAGGAGCTCAGTCAGATACACAGTACTTTCCACGTTTCCCAGTTGTTGAAGTGCATATTGGATGAGGATGCAGTAGTGTTGTTGGATGATGTTCAGCTTGACGAGTGCCTGAACTACGTGGAGCAGCCGACGACTATTATGGAAAGAAATATGAAAATTCCGCGTGACAAGGAGATACCTCTAGTAAAGGTGCAGTGGTGGCATCAGAAGGGATCCGAGTAGACTTGTGAGCCAGAGTCTGAAATGCGGGAGCACTTCCTGGATCTATTCGCTGCAACAGACTTCAGGGACGAAGTCTAGGTCAAGTGGGGGAGAGTTGTAACATCCCGAACTTCGCAGATATATTTTGAATCCCTCATCTTTCTATTAGTTGCCATCTGTAGTCCCTGGAATTTGTTGAGTTGGGCCATGAGAAGTATAAGGGATAAATTTGCAACTTTGAGTCAGGAAGGATTGAGTTAAGCGTACATAAGGGTACGTTGGGCGTACTAAGCGCGCCCTAGTACACTGGGCGTACTCGTGTCAGGTGAAAACCCTAATATTTAGGGTTGAGGACTATATAAGCACCTTTATAGCTCATTTCCTCTAATTATCCTCAGCCTCCACCTTCCAGAAACGTACCAAACCCTAGTTCTTGTGAGTGATAGTGAGTTGGTGGGTATTTTGAGCTCTTGAAGGTGAAGCCATTGCAACAGAGAGTTGAAGAAGGAGATAGGCTTTTAGATCTGAAGTTGTGTTGCATTCTAGAAGCTCCATAAGGTAAAAAGCTTCAAACTTTATGCCTGTAGGTTATAGATCCAGCCTTTTTAGTATTATGAAACCCCTTCTTGCCTTAAAAACCCCAATATGGTGCATGGTGCATTATAGACATGATAAGTTGTCCTTTCTGGACCTTGAAGAGGTCTCAAATGATAAAAATGGAGTCCCAGTGGCTTAGGCTGTCCCATGCATGGAGTAGTAAGGTCTTAATGGATTAAAACCATGTGTTAAGAACTTTCTGGACGTCAAAATGATAAAGTTAAAGACTTTATAGTTCTATGGCACATTTGGTCGATGGATCTGGAGTTTGGGCTTAAGTGCTTAATTCGTTAAGCACTTATTAGGGTTTTAGTGAAACCCTACGTACACCCAGCGTAATTCCTGTATGCCCAGCGTACAGGGTCAACCACCCCGATGGTGGTCAAAATGGAGCAGAAGTATGCCCCACGTACCGGAGGAGTACGCCCTGCGTACGTCCTTTGTGGACTTTTGACATTTGGACCTTGTATTGGACCACTCTTTGGACTATTTGGGCTTGGTTCTTGTTGGACTCTAAATACTGGAGCGGGGCAAGTTTTGATAAGTGGTCCTATGGCTAGGCCCAATTGGGAAGATTGGGCCATTGATGGGCTTATATTTATGGACTTTGGGTAATGGATTGATATTGGGCCTTGGGCCCAATTTAGAGAAATGGACAATATGGAGCCTTTGGCAATTTTTAGATGTCCATTTCAGAACTTAATATTCATCTTTTAGACAGTTGAGGTTGTCAGCGAGGTTGCAGTGGGAGACTTTCAGTTTAGTTCTACACTACTTGCTAAGTGAGTTATCCGCACTATATCAACAGGGACTAAGGCACCAAGGCCAGCCCTTTAGATTGATATCTTGGTTATAGTATGCTTGTATGCTGTTATGATTTGTTAGATTGGTATCCTGGTAGACAGGATGTTGTTATGCTATTATGATCTGTTAGATCGGTATCCTGGTATGTAGGATGATGCTATGTTAGTAACCTGGTTAGGTCGGTATCCTGGTTATAGGATGTTGCTATGATTGATGATCTGTTAGATCGGTATGACTGTTATATATATGCTAGCGTATGATGTTTATGTGCATATATTATTTGATTGGGGTTGGGTTGAGGCGGTCCTGCTTTGTGCGGATGGCCAACATACCCATGGTGGTCTGGATAAATTGAAGGTCCTGCAAGGGGGTTCAGTTAGGCGAAGGCCTGGCGAGCGGTCCGGATAGGCTGTAGGCCCTGCGAGGCGGTCTAGATGTGCCGAAGGCTCGAAGAGCAGTCCAGATAAACTGAAGGCCTGCAAGGTGGTCCAGTCAGTCTAAAGGCTCATTATGAATGTTGTTTACTGTTTGTATATGTTGTACGATATGGTTACAATGGTTTGGTGTCGGTATTTTGGGGGTAACTCACTAAGCCTTCGAGCTTACATTTATCGATTATTGTTTTAGGTACTTCTGGTGATCGCGGGAAGGCAAAGGCGTGATCGTGCACCTCCTTATGTTTTTATGATGTGATTCTGGGATACTCTAACATTAAACCATTTTGAAAACATATTTGTGATAATTAACTATTTTTGAATGTTTTAAAAAGTTTAAATTGGCTTGAATTTTTGGATATTACATTATAACAAAACCAAACCATCAAGGATCCATTTATAGAGGTTAAAATGAAATAAAACATCAACCAAAAAGTGTTTTAGAATGACAATCTTTGAAGCCTTTGTACCCACTTGGTTTTGGGGTGTTGATGATGATAGCAAAAATTCAAGAGTAAAATTTCTCTATGTGTATCCACCATCAATAATAAGGCACTTGTAATGCTATTTCCTTCTTGTAATACTTTGTTCTTTAAGCCTTTAAGTGCTTAACAAGTAAGCACTAAAAAGGAAGACAAAAAGAGTACCAAAATCCAAGCAACAATCTTCAAAAGTCAGAGAGTTTCTAGCCTAGAAACTCACGACATTTTGGAGAGAAAAGAGAAGGGAAAAACTAGCCAATTTTCATGCATGAAGCTCTCATTTTATATCTCAGGCAAGGTAAGGGGTTTACATTAAAATACTCCAAAGTAATGGTAGCCTTTAGAAGCATATGAGACATGGTATAGAGGTTGACAAACAACCTCTATTCTTTAAATAAAATTTCGGTCATGCCTCTTGAAAGATGGAGAATACTTTCATTTTTATAAATTCAAAGTTTATAAAATATAAACTTTGTCTTTATGTAAAAGACAAAAAGATTCAACTAGTCCAAAAGGTTGTGCATGATTTATTAATTCATACCATATGAAATAATAACTAATTATAGCCTCTTATAATTATTATTTTCACAAAAAAATAATTATTCCCTAATTATATACAATAACTGATATTATTTATTAATAATCATATTAATAATAAATATATAAAATGTATCAACTTGATAAAAGTGTGACCATATAGGATCATATATTATTAGTAATGTCATTCAATAATGATTCTTGGGCATATAGATTCAACAGTTTAAAGTAATTTTCACGTTTGGTACCTAACTTATTTTTTTTTAATTTAGAGGTCCCTATAATTTAGTTTTGTTGCATCTTTGATCCTTGACAAACTTAAAAAGTCTTATTTTCCCTCACCTATTATTTTTTTATTGTTTATTAATAAATCTCTTTTATACTATTAATAATTACCAAAAAAATACTAATAAGATTACTTTGAAAGTTTTTTTTTGAATTTTATAAACAGAAAGACCAATTAGCCTTAAAAATACTTAAGCATTAAGAAATCACTGGACCCCTCTTCTTCTTCACCTCTCCTCTTCCACCGTCACCACATGCATCGCTGGTCACCTGCATTATCACCTTCTTCTTCAACTCTCCTTTTTCCATTGTCAAGTTGTGAAAGTTTTCTCATCTTGTCTTTTGGTCTGTTGAATTCGAGCACACATAACATACGATATCACAATATTTTCAGCAAATTAACTATAGTAGTGTCAACAGTGGGTTATGTTGGCGTAGAAACCACTTGAAGAAGTTGTAAGAGGTGTCGTCAGTGTGGAGATGAAGGTGGTCGGAGAAGATAAGCAAACTTCAATTTTTTTTATCTCATTGGCAAAGATGCGAATGAAAAGAGGAGATAGTGCTAAAGAACCAAATCTCCTTCAGATCTTCATCTGGCGATCAGATCCACCCAAAAGAACGAGATCTCGTTTCGTTTGAGGGTATTTTTCTAGAGATCTATGTGGTTTTCTATGTTATTTTGGCCACGATGTATATGGGTAGAATAGATCTTTGTGTCTTTTGTATCATTTAGTTTTTGTTTTGGTTTGGATCTATTTTTTTTGTACGTAGTTTGGTCTTATGGATTTTGTTTTGTTTTTAGGGTTCTTCTTGTACCAATGGTAATAGCTAGAGATTAGTGGTGTTAGTGGTGATCAAAGGTCATTTGTTGGTGACTAAACATAAGGCAGTAGAGGGTAGGGTTGGGGTGAGTCTCATTTTAATTATTTTTATTGTTTAATAAATAACAATTTAATTAAAAGAACATAGGTAAGGTCAAAATAGTCTTTTAGTTATGTCAAGGGTAAAAAAAACGCAACAAAAATAAATTAAAGGATCTTCCAAGTTAAAAATAAATAAATTAGGGATCAAACATGCAAATTATCCTAAACTACAAGGATTAATCGTATAGTTTACTCTCTCTCTCTCTCTCTCTCTCTCTCTCTCTATATATATATATATATATATATATATATATATATATATATATATATATATATATATTCTTTAATTTATGGGAGTGAATACTCACCTTTTAAATCAAAGATAATTACACTTAAAACTGTTAATTCTTGTAGTTTCTAATTAATACATCATATCATGATGTATTAGAAAACCCCTTAATCTCTCGTTTATAGTCTTAAGCTTAAATCACATCTTGTATGTAACCCAATTGCTAATTATGTAAACTTACTAACTTGTTGTGTCCATGAACATATTTCCAACAAAGTGACATTTGGTAAAACTAACTAATAAGTTACCGAAAATATATAAATTAATATAAAAAGACATGGAGATTATTGAGTTAACTATTAAACTATATAAAAAGACATCTAGACCAAATTTCACAAACGGTACTTAATGTTTTTAGTTTTTTCCTAAAATAGTCCCTATGAAACCTTTTTTTACATGAATGGTACATACAAAGCAAATCATGAACACCAATTTCTATTTTAGCTTTAAATTTGTCCCACTACTAGTCTGATTAAGTCTATTAAAATTTCTAGTTAAATCTATATGAAATTACTTTTTTGCCCTCATTTTTTAATTATTTTTTTGTTATTTAAAAGAGAAACGGGCCCACCCTTAGCCCCTCCCACCACCTCCTTCTTTTCTCTTTTAATATTTCCTCCTTGTTCCTTTCTCGTTCATTCATTCAAAAGAGAAGGAAGGTCGGTAAGCCCTAGTATTTTGCCTTTTAATTCTTTATGGATATGATTCTTTATGTTTGTAATTGAAGAATGGGGGGGGGGGGGGGGGATTGAAGAACTTCCCATACAAATGCTTGAAAAATCAAATGGTTTAATGAAAAATCGATGATTGTGGTGTTAAGATGGTGTTAAGTTGAGAGGCAATGGTTTGGTGGTGTTGTAGATGATCAATGGATGGGTCTATTTTCGTGGTGGTTGGATGATGTTTGTTTGTTAGAACATCGGTGAAAATGACGATGATGGTGGACCATGTGTTGTAGATGATTTACAACACCATGCATTGTTGATGATCTCCATTTCCATCGCTATCGTCTAAAAATATGCTGGGTTCAATTATGGAACATAATTTCATCTTATTTCGATTTTGGATCTGCTTTCATCTTTTACTATTTTGGATCCAGGTTTGTTATGTTTCACATTGGTGTTCATGGTTCGTATTCTAGATTTTTCTCAAATACCAGTTCATTAAATCAATTGAACCTGGTTGTTTCCTAAAAAAAATTTCAATTCCCTATGTTGAAATAGTTTTGGATTATTTGAAGTTGAAGATTATTTTGAAATTTTTAGGGTTCGTCAATGTCGTGGGTGATCTGAAATTCTAATTTTTTATTGGTTAAAGGTTGTTTGTCGAAAACATATGTTGTTGATGTATGGATATTCGATTTCTTTTGTATAGTCTAATTTGGAAAGGATTTGGTTACGATTGGTGTGGTTGATGTTTCAATTCTAATTTCATGCTTGTAAACCCACTTCCAGTAGAGTGGGTTGATGAAATTGATCATCATACATCAAAGAGTATGTAATCATCGAGGTATAAAAAGATCATACTGATATATGCTTAATTAACATAGGTATGTGTTTAAAGTGTGTGTTTTTAATTTTCAGTATGTGTATATGTGGAATTTAAGTCATAATTAAAAACCGATGTGGGAAGAAGATGATGTGGTGGCTGCTGTGATCTTTGGTTCTTGTATTTCTAGGAGAGAGAAAGAGAATAGTAATATAGTCTTTTTTATTTATATTTTAGACACTAACGATGTTAGGTTTAAAGATCATTCATGCTTGTAAACCCACTTCCAGTAGAGTGGGTTTATGAAATTGATCATCATATATAGTATGTAATCATCGAGGTTTAAAAAGATCATACTGATATATGCTTAGCTAACATAGGGTTTAATGAAAAATCGATGATTATGGTGTTATGTTGAGAGGCGATGGTTTGGTGGTGTTGTAGATGATCAATGTATGGGTCTATTTTTATGGTGGTTGGATGATGTTTGTTTGTTAGAACATCGATGAAAATGATGATGATGGTGGACCATGTGTTGTAGATGATTTAGAACACCATGCATTGTTGATGATCTCCATTTCCATCGCTATCGTCTAAAAATATGTTGGGTTCAATTATGGAACACAATTTCATCTTATTCCGATTTTGGATCTGCTTTTATCTTTTACTATTTTGGATCCAGGTTTGTTATGTTTCAAATTGGTGTTCATGGTTCATATTCTAGATTTTTCTCAAATACAAGTTCATTAAATCGATTGAACCTGGTTGTTTCCTAAAAAAATCTGATTCTCTATGTTGAAATGGTTTTGGATTATTTGAAGTTGAATGTAACATCCATAAATTTTTACGCCAAATTTAAACTTTTCAATCATAAATAAAAACCAAATAGCATTGTTTACAAAATGTTTTCAAATCATTTTCCATCAGAGTCTCCCAAAAAAATCATAACATAAGGATGAGGAGTGGTACGGTCACGCCTTCGCCTTTCCATGATCTCCTGAGGTACCTAAAACAATAAACTGAAAACTGTAAGTCCGATGGCTTAGTGAGCTACCCCCAAAATACCAATACCACACTAACAATACCATATCAGTAATAATCGATCAATCAACATGCATACTGGGGCATCGGCCTGACTGGTCCACCCTACCAGGCCTACAGTCTATCTGAATCTATCCCGAGCCTTCGGCATGACTGGTCCGCCACATGGGCCTACAGTCTCCCTGGACCGCTCAAAGGGTATGTTGGCCTTCAACACAAAGCAGGACCGCCCCAACCCAATCACAAGCAAATAACCATGAGCACATACTATCATATACTAGCATATACAAACATCAAACATATCTATCACACTAATCATCAATCATAAAATTCTCCTGTAACTAGAGTACCGACCTAGAAAGTCACTAACATACCAATCCCTACGGATCATAAGAGCATAACATATTGTCTATCGTGATTCCGATCTAAAAAATCATAACCACATACAGCATACCATAACAATAACAACTAAAGGGTCGGCCTTGGTGCCGTAGACCCTATCAATATAGTGAGGATAACTCTCCTCGCAGATGACAACACGAAAGGTAAACTCCAACTCCCGGATCACTTGACACAGGTTCCACCACCTATCATCATAGTACATCATACTCATAAGTCCTTAACCTTATAAGGTACTCCATAACCCACTAGTCAACCCCTGGTCAAATTCAAAGTCCTCAGCCAAGGTCAACAGTCCATGTTGACCTTAGCTCGCTGAGTACCCTTGGCTACTCGCTGAGTTCCCTGAAGTACATTCCAACTCGCTGAGTCATCAGAGTGACTCGTCGATTTCTTTTGATTGTCGATCAAACTTTAAGGCCACCCGTCGAGTTCCCTCCTTGCAACTCGACGGATACACACTCATACATATCCAAGAGAAAACTCATCCGACTCACTGAGTTGTTCTTCAACTCCTCGAGTCTTATGACGATCTTCATCGGACTCACCGAGTTGTTCATCAACTCGTCGAGTTCATGGCCATCTTCACGTGACTCGCCGAGTCAAACTTGCGACTCGCCGAGCCCATTCAATCATTTTCCATACAGACTTGTTTTGAGCCATGCAACGGTTCTAACTCATAGATCCAAGCTTCTAGGGCATGCTTATCATGTAAAGTTGCAAACTTTACGTGTATGCTTGGCTAGAAAGGCTCTAAATGCCTATTTTAAGTTCTTAATGGAACTTCATGCTCAAGGGGGACCTTAATCGCAACCAAGACAATGACTTTATGCTTCTAGAATCCAATGAGGGTCCAGATCTGAAGTTACAACTTCAGATCTAGCCCATAGCTCATCATACCAACTTGAAACTCCATAAAAAGACCTAGAAACTCAACGAAAAGGAAAAAGGGAAGTAAGGATGGCACTTTGATACCTCCAAAGGATACTAGCTGAGGTAAATCCCGCTTCCCACTCCTTCTTTGCTTCAATTTCCTTTGCACTCTTAGCTTTCTTCCTCCAAGATTCTCTTTTCCAAGCTTCAAACACCACACCAAGGCACACACAAACGAATTAGGGTTTTAAGGGGCTCTCAAAGACTGTAAAGAGCCCAAAGGAGGCTAAGGCTCCTTTAAATAGAGGTGCAAACCCCAGGATTTAGGGTTTCCACTGCCAGCTCCCACTCGTCGAGTCCCAACATGGACTCGTCGAGTAGGTCACTTAAAACGCGATCTCATCCAGCTGCTACTCGACGAGTAGGTCAACCGACTCGTCGAGTAGAGCTTAATCCAAAAATTCTTATTTAAGCAACACCTGAGAATCAAGACGTTAAATTGAAGATTATTTTGAAATTTTAGGGTTCGTCAATGTCGTGTGTGATCTGAAATTTTTATTTTTTATTGGTTAAAGGTTGTTTGTCGAAAATATATGTTGTTGATGTATGGATATTCGATTTCTTTTGTATAGTCTAATTTGGAAAGGATTTGGTTACAATTGGTGTTTTTGATGTTTCAATTCTAATTTCATGCTTGTAAACCCACTTCCAGTAGAGTGGGTTGATGAAATTGATCATCACGTATCAAAGAGTATGTAATCATCGAGGTATAAAAAGATCATACTGATATATGCTTAATTAACATAGGTATCTGTTTAAAGTGTGTATTTTTAATTTTCCGTATGTGTATGTGTGGAATTTGAGTCATAATTAAAAGCCGACGTGGGAAGAAGATGATATGGTGGTTGGTGTGATCTTTAGTTCTTGTATTTATAGGAGAGAGAAAGAGAATAGTAATATAGTCTTTTTTTTATTTATATTTTAGACACTAACGATGTTAGGTTTAAAGATCATTGATGCTTGTAAACCCACTTCCAGAAGAGTGGGTTCATGAAATTGATCATCATATATCAAAGAGTATGTAATCATCAGGGTTTAAAAAGATCATACTGATATATGCTTAATTAACATAGGGTTTAATGAAAAATCGATGATTGTGGTGTTAAGATGGTGTTAAGTTGAGAGGCGATGGTTTGGTGGTGTTGTAGATGATCAATGGATGGGTCTATTTTCGTGGTGGTTGGATGATGTTTGTTTGTTAGAACATCGGTGAAAATGACGATGATGGTGGACCATGTGTTGTAGATGATTTACAACACCATGCATTGTTGATGATCTCCATTTCCATCGCTATCATCTCAAAATATGTTGGGTTCATTTATGGAACACAATTTCATCTTATTCCGATTTTGGATCTGCTTTTATCTTTTACTATTTTGGATCCAGGTTTGTTATGTTTCAAATTGGTGTTCATGGTTCATATTCTAGATTTTTCTCAAATACAAGTTCATTAAATCGATTGAACCTAGTTGTTTCCTAAAAAAAATTCCAATTCCCTATGTTGAATTGGTTTTTGATTATTTGAAGTTGAATATTATTTTCAAATTTTTAGGGTTCGTCTATGTCGTGGGTGATCTAAAATTCTTATTTTTTATTGGTTAAAGGTTGTTTGTCGAAAACATATGTTGTTGATGTATGGATATTCGATTTCTTTTGTATAGTCTAATTATGAAACGATTTGGTTACGGTTGGTGTGGTTGATGTTTCAATTCTAATTTCATGCTTGTAAACCCACTTCCAGTAGAGTGGGTTGATGAAATTGATCATCATATATCAAAGAGTATGTAATCATCAAGGTATAAAAACATCATACTGATATATGCTTAATTAACATAGGTATTTGTTTAAAGTGTGTGTTTTTAATTTTCAGTATGTGTATGTGTGGAGAGTCATAATTAAAAGCCGATGTGGGTAGAAGATGATATGGTGGCTGGTGTGATCTTTGGTTCTTGTATTTCTAGGAGAAAGAAAGAGAATAGTAATATAGTCTCTCTTTTATTTATATTTTAGACACTAACGATGTTAGGTTTAAAGATCATTCATGCTTGTAAACCCACTTCCAGAAGAGTGGGTTCATGAAATTGATCATCATATATCAAAGATTATGTAATCATTGAGGATTAAAAAGATCATACTGATATATGCTTAATTAACATACGGTTTAATGAAAAATCGATGATTGTGGTGTTAAGATGGTGTTAAATTGAGAGGCGATGGTTTGGTGGTGTTGTAGATGATCAATGTATGGGTCTATTTTTATGGTGGTTGGATGATGTTTGTTTGTTAGAACATCGATGAAAATGATGATGATGGTGGACCATGTGTTGTAGATGATTTAGAACACCATGCATTGTTGATGATCTCCATTTCCATCGCTATCGTTTAAAAATATGTTGGGTTCAATTATGGAACACAATTTCATCTTATTCCGATTTTGGATCTGCTTTCATCTTTTACTATTTTGGATCCAGATTTGTTATGTTTCACATTGGTGTTCATGGTTCATATTCTAGAGTTACTCAAATACAAGTTCATTAAATCGATTGAACCTGGTTGTTTCCTAAAATTTTTTTTCCAATTCCCTATGTTGAATTGGTTTTCGATTATTTGAAGTTGAAGACTATTTTGAAATTTTTAGGGTTCGTCAATCTCGTGTGTGATCTGAAATTCTTATTTTTTATTGGTTAAAGGTTGTTTGTCAAAAACATATGTTGTTGATGTATGGATATTCAATTTATTTTGTATAGTCTAATTTGGAAAGGATTTGGTTACGATTGGTGTGGTTGATGTTTCAATTCTAATTTCATGCTTGTAAACCCACTTCCAGTAGAGTGGGTTGATGAAATTGATCATCATATATCAAAGAGTATGTAATCATCGAGGTATAAAAAGATCATCGATGTGGGAAGAAGATGGTGTGGTGGCTGGTGTGATCTTTGGTTCTTGTATTTCTAAGAGAAAGAAATAGAATAGTAATATAGTCTTTTTTTATTTATATTTTAGACACTAACGATGTTAGGTTCAAAGATCATTCATGCTTTTAAACCCACTTCCAGTAGAGTGGGTTCATGAAATTGATCATCATATATCAAAGAGTATGTAATCATCGAGGTTTAAAAACATCATACTGATATATGTTTAATTAACATAGGGTTTAATGAAAAATCGATGATTGTGGTGTTATGATGGTGTTAAGTTGTGAGGCGATGGTTTGGTGGTGTTGTAGATGATCAATGGATGGATCTATTTTCGTGGTGGTTGGATGATGTTTGTTTGTTAGAACATCGGTGAAAATGACGATGATGGTGGACCATGTGTTGTAGATGATTTACAACACCATGCATTGTTGATGATCTCCATTTCCATCGCTATCGTCTAAAAATATGTTGGGTTCAATTATGGCACACAATTTCATCTTATTCCGATTTTGGATCTGCTTTCATCTTTTACTATTTTGGATCCAGGTTTGTTATGTTTCACATTGGTGTTCATGGTTCATATTCTAGATTTTTCTCAAATACAAGTTCATTAAATCGATTGAACCTGGTTGTTTCCTAAAAAAAATTCTGATTCCCTATGTTGAAATGGATTTGGATTATTTGAAGTTGAAGAATATTTTGAAATTTTTAGGGTTCGTCATTGTCGCGGGTGATCTGAAATTCTTATTTTTTATTGGTTAAAGGTTGTTTGTCGAAAACATATGTTGTTGATGTATGGATATTCGATTTCTTTTGTATAGTCTAATTATGAAAGGATTTGGTTACGATTGGTGTGGTTGATATTTCAATTCTAATTTCATGCTTGTAAACCCACTTCCAGTAGAGTGGGTTGATGAAATTGATCATCATATATCAAAGAGTATGTAATCATTGAGATATGAAAAGATCATACTGATATATGCTTAATTAACATAGGTATGTGTTTAAAATGTGTGTTTTTAAAATTCAGTATGTGTATGTGTGGAATTTGAGTCATAATTAAAAGCCAATGTGGGAAGAAGATGATGTGGTGGCTGGTGTGATATTTGGTTCTTGTATTTCTAGGGGAGAGAAAGAGAATAGTATTATAGTCTTTTTTTATTTATATTTTAGACACTAACAATGTTAGGTTTAAAGATCATTCATGTTTGTAAACCCACTTCCAGTAGAGTGGGTTCATGAAATTGATCATCATATATCAAAGAGTACGTAATCATCGAGGTTTAAAAAGATCATACTGATATATGCTTAATTGACATGGGTATGTGTTAAAAGTGTGTGTTTTTAAGTTTCAGTATGTGTATGTGTGGAATTTGAGTCATAATTAAAAACCGATGTGGGAGCAAGATGATGTGGTGGCTAGTGTGATCTTTGTTTCTTGTATTTCTAAGAGAGAGAAAGAGAAATGTAATATAGTTTTTTTTATTTATATTTTAGACACTAACGATGTTAGGTTTAAAGATCATTCATGTTTATAAACCCACTTCCACTAGAGTGGGTTCATGAAATTGATCATCATATATCAAAGAGTATTTAATCATCGAGGTTTAAAAAGATCATACTGATATATGCTTAATTGACATAGGTATGTGTTTAAAGTGTGTGTTTTTAATTTTCAGTATGTGTATGTGTGGAATTTGAGTCATAATTAAAAACCGATGTGGGAGCCAGATGATGTGGTGGCTAGTGTGATCTTTGTTTCTTATATTTCTAGGAGTGAGAAAGAGAATAGTACTATAGTTTTTTTTTTTTTTTTTTTTTTTTTTTTTTTTTTTATTTATTTTTATTAGAGACACTAACGATGTTATGTTTAAAGATTATTTGTGTATAAAGTTTGCTCCGTAGAAACTATCATTACAAAAAATGTTTCATAAAAACTATTTTAAAGACACACTAAAAAGTTGAATGATCATTTGTAAAATTTTACCTAAAAATTATGTAGTTGAATGATCATTTGTAAAATTTTACCTAAAAATTATGTACTATTTTTTAATTAGCCAAAAATCAAGTCTAAAGAACATCTACAAATAAACTAACCTAAATATAACCATGGTTTAGTTTCTTTCACATTTTTCTATATCTCAAACTTAGTGCAACAATTAACAATAGGGATAATAAATTATTCTTTCACCGACTTTTCATTTCAAACTTTAATCCTTCATCAACTCTAGCCATTAGAATACATATTTTAACACAAATATCCAAAGTCCAAACTGAAAAACATAAAATCTAGTCTAGATACACATACTAAAATTAATCACTATCGCCTATTTTACTTCCAATCAAATTCAAAACAATAAAATAAAAATCTAAAAATCATTGATAATGGACCAATGGAAAAGATACAAGGACCAAATTGTATTTTTCTTTGAAGATCAACTCCTTAAATCAAATTGTATTAGATTCACGTGCAAAGTCTGCCACTGCACCACCATTTTACCAACACAACCAAAAAGGTGGCCACCACCACCACAACCATCTCTCCTTCTGCCCTACCGGAGGCCATGAGAGAGAAATTCAACAAACTGAAAAAGGGAAGAACACGACGAAATCCACCATTTTCTTCTCTGAATTCTGACTTCTGACAGTTTGTAGCAAAATTACAAAAATGTGTTACATTGGAAAAGCAACAAAGATCTTCATCTTCCTCATTACAGTTCTTGTTATCACTGGCCTCGTTTTGGGATTCAGCGTCCTCCGCCGTAGCGTTCATCTCAGATCACATAAATGCTCCGGAGAATCATGCTCCCAATCTGATTTATATCCTCCGCCGCCGCTGGAGTTTCCTATTCCGTCCACCCCTGATCCGAATGCCTCTAATTCTTCCGATCCACTATCCAATCCCCCTCCGCCTCCAACTCCCTCATTGTCTGGATCAGGTACGAATCCATCTCCGCCACCTCCCGCCGCGTCTCTTGCATCACCGCCATCTGAATCAAGTTCTATTCAAACTGCATCCCCACCTCCTCCTCCAGTCTCTGTACTTAAGACGTCTCCGCCGCCGCCTCGGCCTGTTGTTCTAGCTCCTCCACCGGCTTTTAGTCCGCCGAGCCCTGTTCCGGTGAATAATTTGTAGCTTGATCCCCTGTTTTAATTTGGTAATTTATTCACAAGATTTCCATTGATTTTCGTGATGGGAACTTTTTAGGGTGTTGATGATTTTGATAGTAGAAAATTTTGTATTATTGATTTCATGAATTTGATGTTGAATTCTTGATGGATGTTAATCAATTTGGTGGATCGGATTGATCAAAATCGTCAAAGTAGAGTTGACTATTGTTTGAACGTCTTGCGACGGAGTATAGTTTGGCCGGCTGGTGTCTGCAGATCGAAATTCCGTCGGCGTTCAATACATTAAGAGCACCCACATAGGTGCTCTTGCAATTTATTGTTGCAATGCCAATTCAAGCATCATCTTTCAAGTGTTGCAAACAAAATAAGTGGGTCATTTAATATTAAATTTATTAAAATAGATAAAGTAATTAAATATGGAGCATTATATATTTGCTTTGCAAGGCTTGCAAATATAGTAAGAAGCATCAAATATGGGGAATATAAGTTATCAAGGTAATTAATTTTTTGGTATGTTCATATTTGGGTAACTATCTTTTTATTTGTACATATGTAGGTAACAAACTTTTTAGGAGTGTTCACATATGATCATTATGACCTGCTATAGCAGGTTAAATCCTAAATATGAACGCTTTTAATAAGTTTGTTACCTAGATGTGTACAAAAAAAATAGTTACCCAAATATGAACAAAACGAAAAGTACAAATTAAATTACATGAATGGTCCCTGTAGTTTGGGGGAATTTGTGGTTTTGGTCTCTAAGTTATTTTTTTAAACTTAAATGGTTCCTATTGTTTATTTTTGTTGCGCGTTTGGTCCCCATATTACCTAAAAATACTATTGTACCCTTATTAATTTATTTTTTTAATTAATTTTCTTATCTATGTTTATTTTTTACATATTTATAAAAATTAATATACCACACATATTTGTATCTCCTCGGATGATCCCTACTATTTATTTTTTAATTAATTTAATTTTTTAACTCGGATGGTCCCTACTATTTAATTTTGTTACGAACTTGGTCTCTGTCTTACCTAAAAAGACTATTGTGCTCTTATTAATTTTTTTAATTAATTTTCTTGTTTATGTACTTATGTTTTATATGTTTAAGAAAAATTAGTAGACCTCACATATCTGTATCTCCTCACCATCCCATCTTTCATCATTCTCAACTTCTATTTATTTTTCATCTTTAGTGATATCGACGTCTTCATCATCACCTCTTTTTTCGGTCCTTCAACTCCGTCGAAACAACACTACAACCCACTAAATATGAAGAGACAGTAGGTTATGGTGTTGGTTCTCCAGAGTTGAAGTACCAAAAAAAAAGGACGGTGAAGACGTTGATATTACTAAAGATGGAAAAGAAATAGAAGATGGGGAGGATCAGAGATGAGATAGTGAATGGTAAGACTCAAATTAAATTTCTCAAATGTGGTTTCAGCTTTACGGTGATAAGATACATATATGTGGGGTATATTAATTTTTTTATAAAAAATAAATACATAAATAAGAAAATTAATTTAAAAAATTAATAAGGGAAAAATAGTATTTTTAGATAAGACAGAGACCAAACGCGTAACAAAAATAAACAGTAAGGATCATCCAAGTTAAAAAAAAATTAATTAAAAATAAACAGCAGAGATCATCCGAGGAGATACAAATGTGTGTGGTCTATTAATTTTTTTTAAATATGTATAAAATAAACACATAGATAAGAAAATTAATTAAAAAAATAAATTAATAAGGGCACAATAGTATTTTTAGGTAAGACGGGGACCAAACGCGCAACAAAAATAAATAGTAGGGACCATTTAAGTTAAAAAAATAAATTAGGGACAAAAACCACAAATTCCCCCAAACCATAGGGACCATTCATGTAATTTAATTTTTAATTTTCATTTTGTTCATATTTGGGTAACTATTTTTTTTGTACACATCTAGGTAACAAACTTGTTGATAGAGTTCACATCTAGAATTTAACCTGCTATAGCAGGTCATAATGGTCATATGTGAACACTTCCAAAAAGTTTGTTACCTACATATATACAAAAAAAAGATAGTTACCCAGATGTGAACATACCGAAAAGTTAATTAGCTTGATAAGTCATATTCCCAATATGAAACAACTGGCATTTCAAAACCAATTGAAAGGATGCGATGTGAATGCTCTAACAAGCGTAATCGTCCAATGGTATCAAACTATTTTAAATTGTATACTATTTTATTTTATTAAAAAAAAAAAGATAAGGCTGACATCAAATGTTTTACAATAAACTAGGATTTTACTTGTTACGGGTTGGCAACCCACAATGCTTAGGAGTAAAGATGATCAAAAACATATTATATTACATGTGACATGTATATAAAAATAAGTAACAAAGATTTTTTTTTTTTTAATTAACGAACAGAAATTTAAATAACTAAAAACGTATTACATGTGACCCAACTTAGACACAAGAAATGTGTATAAAAACAATTACATTAAAACATACCGATACGTATATAAAATAATACAATTTTTAAATCAACGAACTAAAGTTATGAATTTACGCTGAAATAATTTACTTTGAAGATCATCTTCAACTTATACCGACATATACGGAAGGTTAGAAAATCAGAAGGATGGTAACTACAGAAGAGTCAGTGTATATATATATATATATATATATATATATATATATATATATATATATATATATATATATTACTGAAGATGAAATAAAAGTTTAGAAAATAAAATGAGTGAAATGAACATTTTCTAATCGTTCTAATACAATGATGAATATGATAAAAAATAGAGGTTGAAAATGTCATCTATAAAGTATATGGATGGTAGCAAAAGAAACAATTTAAATTCTCAAAATTTAAAAAAAAAAAAAATGTTCAATGATAAGTTTTAAGGAATTTTTTTTACACACCACTCTACCTTGACCTATAACTTCTTTCTTTGATCACCAATTTAATATTACACAATTTAGTATAAGCCTATCTAATCTAAAATATATATTATATTTGTTCGTATTCAATAGAGTTAATTTCTTTAAACTGCTTACTAAGTTTTTTATCCATAATTTATGAACATCAGTTTTTGATGATTAGAATAAAGGCTCATATATATATATATATATATATATATATATATATATATATATATATATATATATATATATATATATATATATATATATATATATATATATATATATATATATATATATATATATATATAGGTTCATGTGAGACGGTCTAATTTTGTGAGACCGTGAGATGTATTTTTTTATTTTTATTTTTTTATTTTATTTTTTTTAGTTAACTCAAGTTCCGAAAATAATATTTAAAAAAAGAATTTTTGGATTTTTCCATTTATTTTGCATTTTAAAATTATTTTTTAAAATATATACAGTGCAATATTATATTAGAATTTTTTCACGTATTTTTTTCAAAAAAAAAAAAAACAGGATTTTATTTATTTATTTATTTTATTTTTTAGTTAATTCAAGTTCCGAAAATAATATTTAAAAAAAAAGAATTTTTAGATTTTTCCATTTATTTTGCATTTTAAAATTATTTTTTAGAATATGTACAGTGTAATATTCTATTAGAATATTTCATGTATTTAAAAAAAAAAACAGGATTTTTATCATTTTTTAATTTTTTAGTTAATTCAAGTTCCGAAAATAATATTTAAAAAAAGAATTTTTGGATTTTTCCATTTATTTTGCATTTTAAAATTATTTTTAGATTTGGTCTCACGGTCTCACAAAATTAAAATGATATCAAATGAACCTGAACCTATATATATATATATATATATATATATATATATATATATATATATATGTGTGTGTGTGTGTGTGTGTGTGTGTGTGTGTGTGTGTGTGTGCGCGCGCGCGCTTAGGTTATTTTGTTTTTACTAACTATTGTGTATCAGAATGCACAGATCTGGACCACCGGATGAATAAAATCAATGATCATGATCTGAGGGTCTATAATATTATAATAGGATAGCATATACCATATAATCACACAAATTTTAACAAAATGGTATTTTGGTCAATTAACCTATTTTAAAAAACGAAATTTTCGGATTTTAAGGGATTATTGACACTCCTCGTTTTAAAAATCTGAATATTTTAAATTAATTCTAAACATAATTTGTAAACATAACCGGTTTTATTCCGTCAGAATGAATTTTTGTTTGAATGATGTTCTTTAAGAGTTTTATTCTATTAGATTATTAATAAAGAGTAACAACATTTTAATGATGTTCTTTAAGAGTTCTTGAACTCCTAGTTGAAGAATAACAACATTTTAATATTTTCATATACATTCGAACATAAATACAAATTCATACATATTCTTACATACTAATAGCCTTATACATTTTAATATATTTATACATATTCTAAAAGAATATCATAAAAAATCAGCATTCTCAAATATACAGGTAATGAATAAAATACAAGTGTAATTCTTAAAAAATAAAAACATGCTTAAACTGTGAGTGTCATCAATCTTTGGCTCATTCTTCAAGTCATTCTTATCAGGTCTTTATGCCATTCGTCCGACCATTCTTATCACAAATGCAACAAAAACTAATTAATATATATTCTGGCAGAATAGATTCTGTTAGAATATACTCTCGTTCTCTATGTTTTTTCCTTTTCCAATCAATGGCAGCCTCTTCAAGATCTAAATCCACAAAGAAAACAATAATTAACTTTCAAATATTAAAAAATCCAATGCATTCTAAGAGAATAAAAACAATAAATTCTGATAAAATGTAGTAGAAATTAAAGAATTATAATTTATTCTAATAGAATGTAATCATCAAATCAATTGATGTATGAAGAAGTGTATTTGCTCTTATCACTGCATGTGACTTTCAATCAACTATCACAATTCAAAAAGACCTCGATGTTTCTAAGTCAAAAACTCCATTGTTCATTACAATCAGATTTCATTATAAATTAATAAAAAAAATACCTTGTAATTTAGAACCATGTGATTTTTTAGTTAAATTAATTACTATCTACAACCATTAAAATGTACCTTTGATAAAAATTATATTCTATGAGAATATCATGAAATGAAATTCTAGGCACTTACATTCTATGAGAATTCTGCCATGAAAATAAGTTCTAGGCATTCTTCCATCATTCTTGAATGTTGAATAATCGTATCCTGCATCAGAAAATAAGAATTAACAAATTGTGCTGAAAATTTGGCCTGAACAACCCCCTGTTCAAGGGACTGTATATCAGCCAGTATTAGTAGAATCAGAATAATTCCAAAGCCTAAGTTGTAATTAGCATTGAGTAGAATATGCAGGAAAAAATCCAGCTAATTTGGAGCTAGTGTGAAAGAGATATGACAATTCAAAGATAGACAAAATTTTGAACCAAGTAAAAGTGCTGAAAATATAAGTTTCAAAAATAATATATAAGAAAAAAAATCACAGTACTACCATTCTCTGTACCATTGAATAAGTATTTCACACCGGTTAATTTATGAAATAGACATAAAAAAACTCCTAATTTTCAAAGAGTTTGAACTTACTTGCAAAACCCTTCTCAAGTTTATGTAGCACCAAACAAGTTTTCATAACACTGTTGTCCCACACAAAAAATAATCTAATCAAAGAAAACCCAACTTTCCATGGATTGTTATGAGATATGTATGCGTTGATTTTGGAAAAACGAATTAATATTTAAAATAAAATTAACCTTAACAGTAGGCTCCTTAGACTTGTCGGTGGTCAAGAGCATCATTGATGTGGTCAACAGTGGAAATGCGATTCTTAATTTAATAGAAAAGAGGGAATTGATTCTTGATTTTGTAACGACCCAATTTTTACGTCCAAAAATTTCGTTTATTAAACATTACTTAGGAAACATTAATAATTAAAACATTGTTTAATTAAACCATTTCACATCGAAAATCAAATTGAAATCCACAACATTTGATTAACCAAAATATCAGAGTGTCAATCCCAGATTAAACTCGTAACTGTGGAACAAGAGTGTGTGTGTGTGACATGCTGCTACCACACCGGCTCCTTTCCCCTAGCTGAAGAGGTACCTGAAACCAAAACTGAAAAACGTAAGCACAAAGCTTAATGAGTTTCCCCCACTGTACCACATACCACATAATGACATAACATACATAAATTGTCAGGCATATTTGGGTGCCCGACCTACCCCTTCGGTCCTCTCGACCGGATACTGCCTAGCATATCTGGGTGCTGGCCTCCCCTTCGGCCCTCTCGATCGGATACTACCTAGCATATCTGGGTGCTGGCCTCCCCTTCGGTCCTCCCGACCGGATACTGCCTAGCATATCTGGGTGCTGGCCTCCCCTTCGGTCCTCTCGACCGAATACCGAGGAAACTATTTCTCCCCTCTACTATTACCATATAACATGTATCACAATATCAAAATCTATCTAACATGGCTGGGTATGACTACCCCTTCGGCCCTACCGACCGGATATCTTGGGGACTATCTCCCCCTACTGTCACTAGCACATAAATGCAACACAGGTAGTAGTAATCCCTTAGATGAATATCACAAAGACAATCATCTACATACAACTCCTACTGGTGGGCCGACATTGTTGCCGTAGACCCACTGCTACTGGAAAGTAACTCACCTCGAAGTAGCTGCTGATCTGATCGGGAACTGACTGTCTACTGCTGCTGCTATTGCTCCGGAAATCCTCCGGCTGCAATTCCCACAACATACTAAATCAAGCACTGCTAACTGACCTATGGGTAAAATGACCATTTTACCCCTGCTTATGCCCTAAGTCAAAGTCAGAGTCAACTTTCAGTTGACCCGACTCGTCGAGTTGGCTTGCCAACTCGCCGAGTCCCTATCCAATTGACTGACTTGGGTCCCGTTTCTACTCCTCGAGTTAGGCGTTGACTCGCCGAGTTCTCCTTCCAAACTGATTGATCAAGTCCTTCATCCTACTTTCCAAGTTGTATGAACAACTCGGCGAGTTCATCTTCATCCGATGAACACCATGCTGAGACTCGCCGAGTTGTATGAACAACTCGTCGAGCCTGTTCTTGATCTAAGAAGATTGCCTTGAACTCGCCGAGTCAGGGCATTGACTCGCCGAGTTCCTCCATGGGTGAGTTCGGCTTCCAACTCACCAAGTCACACCCCATGACTCACTACTCAAACTCGACACAACGGAAAGAGGACAACTTAGAGACTCGCGAGCAGACTCGCCGAGTTAGATGAACGAATCGCCGAGTCATCGCCATGCAATCACTACATACGTGATTTTGCTCGATTCCAGTCTATGCCATTCACAGATCTGGGTTCCTAGAGCATGAATCACATGTAAAGTTTCCAACTTTACGTGTAGATATTCACCAATGAGGGATTTAGGGCTCAAAATGCCTCAAAAGGGTAGATATAGGGTGAACAAGCAACAATGGTCCAAAAAGGTAGCGGATCTGAGCTCTTGGAGCTCAATCTTGCCTAGATCTAAAGGCCAATCAACTTATTACGACTTATATTGCACATACAAGCTTGGGGAAGGGCTCAAGAAAGACTTAATGGAGCAATAAGCATAAAAATATAGGGAAAACGGGTTATACCTCAATGAAATCACTGAGAGGACACTAAGATGCTTGGCTTCCTTCCCTTCCTCTTGATCTACTCCTATTCTTTCACAAAATCTTCAAGGAAACACACTAATAAGCTTCAAACTCACAAGAACAAAGGCTAGGGCGTATGGAGAGCTTCTGAGGGTGAATGGGGCGGAGATGGGGCGCAAATGGTCGTTTAAATAGGGTGCAAACCCTTGGAAATTAGGGTTTCATCAGACAGCGCAGACTCGCCGAGTCGCTAACTTAAACGTATCCCGGGTCCCGTCTCTACTCGGCGAGTTGGACCTATGACTCACCGAGTCCATGGCTAAAAATGGAAAATACTCAAATAAGATTTACGTACCAGGAACCAGGTGCTACAAATCTCCCCCACTTATTTTAGACTTCATCCTCGAAGTCTGCTACTCGATCCTAAAACAGCTCGGGGTAATGCTCCATCATTTCATCCACCGGCTCCCAAGTCCACTCCGAACCCTTGCGGTGCTGCCATTGCACCTTCACTAGCTCCACCCTCTCGTTCCTCAAATCCTTCGACTTCCTGTCGAGGATTGCGACTGGGCGCTCAATGTAATTCAGGCTGGCATCAACCTGAATATCCTCCAATGGCACTACTGCTGAATCTTCCACTAAGCACTTCCGTAAATGAGAAACATGGAAAGTGCTGTGGATCTGGCTGAGCTCGACTGGCAGATCCAGCCTATACGCCACCTTGCCCACCTGGGCTACAACCCTGAATGACCCAATAAACCTCGGACCCAACTTGCCCCGCTTCCTGAATCGAATGACGCCTTTCCAAGGCGACACCTTCAGGAGAACCATATCCCCGACTTGGAACTTCAAGTCGGATCGACGCTTGTCGGCGTAACTCTTCTGCCGACTCTGAGCAGTTTGAAGCCTGTTCCGAACCTGCTGGATCCTCTCGGTCGTCTTTAGCACCACCTCGGTGCTCCCCATGACCCTCTGGCCGACCTCACCCCAGCATATCGGGGCCCTACACCTCTGTCTGTATAACATCTCGAATGGGGGACGGTCAATACTCGCGTGGTAGCTGTTATTGTATGAGAACTTGGCCAAGGGAAGATAGGTATCCCAGCTACCAACGAAATCTAACATGCATGCCCACAACATATCCTCCAAAGTTTGGATGGTCCGATCGCTATGACCATCCGTCTGCAGGTGGAAGGCAGTGCTAAAATTCAAACGAGTGCCCAACTCGTCATAAAATCTCTTCCAAAATCTGGAAGTAAAACGCACATCCCTGTCCGAGATAATCGATACTGGCACCCCGTGCCGCGCCACAATCTCTCTGATATAGATGTCGGCCAATTTCTCAGCCGATATACTCTCCTGTATCGGGATAAAGTGAGCACTCTTGGTCAATCGATCCACGATGACCCAAATCGAATCTACTCCACGCTCGGTCTTGGGAAGCTTCGTGATAAAATCCATCGTGATATCTTCCCATTTCCACAAAGGGATATCCAATGGCTGCATCTTCCCATGCGGTCTCTGATGTTCATCCTTGACCTTCCTTCAGGTCAAGCACCGCTCGACATACCATGCCACATCCCGCTTCATGCAGGGCCACCAATAATCTAGAAGAAGATCCTTATACATCTTCGTCGCCCCCGGATGAATAGAGAATCGGGACTTGTGCGCATCCTCCATCAAGATCTGGCGCACGCCTCCATGATGCGGCACCCACACCCTGCGGTGTAGTGTCAATAATCCTCGGCTATCATAATCGAAGGAGGAAACCTGACCCACCACGCGCTCGCTCTTTCGATGTTCCTCCTTGATAGCTTCCTGCTGAGCCTCCCGAATTCGCTCCAATAGGGGAGTCACTATGGTCATCCTCATGAAAACGTCCCTGATCGGCACCGCCTTACGGCTAAGTGCATCGGCCACCAGATTGGCCTTCCCCAGGTGGTATAGGATCTCGCAATCATAATCCTTTACCACGTCCAACCACTGACGCTGCCTCATGTTCAGATTCGGCTGATCCATGAGGTACCTCAAACTCTTGTGGTCCGTGTAGATGGTACACCGAACCTCATAGAGGTAATGTCACCAAATCTTAAGGGCAAAAACCACCGCCCCCAACTCCAAATCATGCGTCGGGTAGTTCGTCTCGTGAGGCTTGAGCTGCCTCGAAGCATAGGCAATGACATGCCCCCTCTACATCAGTACTGCGCCCAACCCAGAAATGGACGCGTCACAATAAACCACAAAATCTTCTACGCCCTCTGGCAGGGCTAAGATCAGCGTCTCGCACAATCTCTGTCTCAGTGTCTCAAATGCAGCCTGCTGCTCGGGTCCCCACCGAAAGACCACGACTTTCTTCGTCAACCGCGTCAGGGGTACGGCTATCTTGGAGAAGTCCTGGATAAATCTCCGATAGTAGCCTGCTAATCCCAGGAAACTCCAAATCTCAGATGGAGACTTCGGAACCTCCCATCTCATCACGGCCTCGACCTTGGCCAGATCGACCAAAATCCCGTTCTAGTTGACAAGGTGTCTGAGAATTGCACCTCACGCAACCAAAACTCACACTTGGAGAACTTGGCATACAAGCTCTCCCTCTTCAGGGTATCCAACACCTCTCTCAGATGCTCCTCATGCTCCTCCTGGGTCTTGGAATAAACCAAGATGTCATCGATAAAGACTATCACAGACCGATCCAGCATCGGTCTGCATACGCGGTTCATGAGGTCCATGAACGCGGCAGGAGCATTGGTGAGCCCAAACGGCATCACCACGAACTCATAGTGGCCATAACGCGTCCGAAACGCGGTCTTCTGCGTATCCTCCTCCCTGACCCTCATCTAATGATAACTCGAACGCAAATCAATCTTGGAGAACCAAGATGCTCCGTGAAGCTGGTCAAAGAGATCATCAATCCTCGGGAGTGGGTAACGGTTCTTCACCGTTACCTTGTTCAGCTCTCGGTAATCTATGGACATCCGGTGTGACCCATCCTTCTTCTTCACAAACAAGATCGGGGCTCCCCAGGGTGAACTAATCGGACGAATAAATCCCTTGTCTAGCAGCTCCTGCAGCTGCGTAGACAACTGCTGCATCTCAGGAGGAGCCAACCGATACGGTGCCTTGGCTATCGGAGCCGCACCAGGAATGAGGTCGATCCTGAACTCCACCTGTCGCTCCGGAGGTATCCCAGGAAGCTCCTCTGGGAAAACATCTGTGAAATCTCGCACCACTGGAACCTCGCTCACTGTCGCCTTTCCCACCTCCCGGGTATCCATCACGTATGCAACATATCCTGCGCATCCCTGCTGAAGGTATCGGCTAGCCCTCGCTGCTGAACAGACTGAGGGTCCACACTTTGGCCTCTCGCCATGAATCACTAACTCTCCCCCACCTGGGGTCCGGACTCGTACTAGCTGTTGCGCGCAATCTATCACCGCCCCATTAGGGCTTAACCAATCCATGCCTATAATCACCTTGTTCCTGCGCAACGGAATGGGAACCAAGTCTACCAAATAGTGCTCCTCAAACAACCGTAATACGCAATCCCGAAACACCATCGATGCTCGCACCGATCGATCATCAACAATCTCTACCTCCAAAGGGCAATCCAACGTGCCCGAAGACTCAGGAAACTTCTTGCTAAGCGCAAGGGAAACAAAGGATCGGGAGGCACCCGAGTCGAACAACACCTGAACTGGAATGCCGTTCACATGGAACGATCCTAATGCATACATATACACACACAACACATATCAATATCATATCATCCTAAAATAAAAGTAGAGGGAAAGAATCATACCTGTCACCACATCGGGTGCGCCGCGTGCCTCCTCGGCGGTCAGCTGAAATGCCCGGCTCCTCACCACTGGAGCCTCTGCCTTGCCTTGCCGGCCATCCGTGATCCGCAGGGTCGCTGGAGCTGGCGCCTTCACTGGCGTTGAATCTGTCAACTGGGGGCAATTGGCCTTCTTGTGGCCCCTCTAGTTGCAGTGAAAACACAGCAACTCAGACGTCTGAATAACTACTGTCGGAGCAGTGCAATCCCTGCTATAGTGCCCAGACTTGCCGCACTTGTAGCAGCTTGATGATCCTAACCTACACGCCCCCTCGTGCGACTTGCCGCATTTCCTGCAGCGTCCCCGTCCCTGTTGGCCTTTCGGCCCCACATCTGATCCCTTGGGATTCTTTCCCGTAGCCCCTCCTGTTTGACCCTCCTCTGACTTCCGTTTCCGGATATGCTCCAAATCTATCTCCCTCTCCCTCGCCCTGGCAATCATGGTGTCTAGGGTGGGGCAAGCTGAAAAACTAACATGCTCCCGGATGTCAGCCCGTAGCATATCGTGATAATGGGTCCTCCTGATATCCTCATCACCAGCATACTGGGGCACCAACAAAGCCCTCTCCCGGAACTTGGCGGTGATCTCCGCCATAGTCTCAGTCGTCTGCCTCATGTCTAAAAATTCCCTGGCCAGCTGCTGAAGCTCAACAGCCGGTGCAAACTCTGCCCTGAACCTGGTCACAAAGTCCGACCAGGTCATAGCCTCGATAGCTGAGGCTCCCAATGTGTCACCCACTGACTCCCACCAGTCTCGAGCTTGGTCTCGTAAACACCCTGCTGCATACCTCACCTTCGACCCCTCGGGGCAGAAGCTAGTCAACTGTGCAAACTCGATGTCTGCAATCCATCATCTGGTGGAAATGGGGTATTTCACCCCGTGGAAATCCGACGCACCACTGCCCCTGAAGTCCTTAAAGGACAGTGTGCGAGATCCCGAATGGCCAGATGCCATGTCGCTCCTGAACACCCTGAGGCGATCCTCTATCAACTCGATGATCCCTTCCTTGATCGACCCGAAGATAATGGGGGTCGGCTCAAGGATACCCCTGGTGATCTGTGACGCGATGAACTCGCGTAGTCCCTCATCTACCAGCTCGGAACCTGATCCCAAACCTGACCCCTCTCCTAATCCACCATCTATCAGCCTCGATCGTAGTACCACCATTCTGCAATACATAAATAACAATCATTAGTGATACTGATACTTCTTGAGGGATCATATCTACTACAAGTTCCCTGGTCTCATCTTGGCCTCCCTTGGTTCGGGTACGGATCCTCTGCTTTCAGTAGTACGGGCCCATACTACCTTCCACATCTATCCATACCTTCTTCAAGGTATGCCTTGACTCCACCAGATTCCTTTCACTATTGCTGATCACTGCTATACTCATCCTAGGCTTGCCCTAGGGAAATCTCCGACTCTATTCTATTCAGTCCTCAGCTGCTGCAGGCCTCCTTGTAATGCCAATTAGCCATTACCTGAATACCATCACATGTGGTGAGGCTCGGGTAATCCTTCGAGTAACAGGCTCAATACCTACAACGGTTAGACTCAAACGAGAGTTGCGCAATAGGGCCAATCCAGCACTCTAAGATTATTCAATCTTGATCACATGTGATGTGACGTATTCACCTAATGGCTAACTCCCCAACACTCAGAGTCCCACGAAGCACAAAGCAAGCATCATTCGAACTAAGGGAACAATCTCAAGCAAATCCGCTCTCATAGGGAAAAACTAATCTAGCATATAGAGCTAAACTCATACTATCAGGCATAACCTAACAAGTTATCCTACTGCTGTCTACTCAATTCTAGCATGCAATTCTCATACAACTGAAACACATAAAGCGGGCACATAAGGCATCACTCCTAGATCCTTAGTCATATTCTAGCATGTTGTTCTACAAAAGCTGATAAACATAACATAAACTTGTATGGGTACTTTGGGGAATACTTACTTGAGCTCGGCTGGTCACGCACATCACACACTTCGTTCTTTCTCAAAACTCTTTTCTCAATTTAGAAAACATTTTCTTTTAGAAAATCTTTTAATCCCTCGATTTGAGTCCAGACACCCCCGAAGGTTCGTCCGAATCCCTCAAACCAGGGCTCTGATACCAACTTGTAACGACCCAATTTTTACGTCCAAAAATTTCGTTTATTAAACATTACTTAGGAAACATTAATAATTAAAACATTGTTTAATTAAACCATTTCACATCGAAAATCAAATTGAAATCCACAACATTTGATTAACCAAAATATTAGAGTGTCAATCCCAGATTAAACTCGTAACTGCGGAACAAGAGTGTGTGTGTGACATGCTGCTACCGCGCCGACTCCTTTCCCCTAGCTGAAGAGGTAGCTAAAACCAAAACTGAAAAACGTAAGCACAAAGCTTAGTGAGTTTCCCTCACTGTACCACATACCACATAATCACATAACATACATAAATTGTCAGGCATATATGGGTGCCCGACCTACCCCTTCGATCCTCTAGACCGGATACTACCTAGCATATCTGGGTGCTGGCCTCCCCTTCGGCCCTCTCGACCGGATACTGCCTAGCATATCTGGGTGCTGGCCTCCCCTTCGGTCCTCTCGATCGGATACTGCCTAGCATATCTAGGTGCTGGCCTCCCCTTCGGTCCTCTCGACCGGATACCGAGGAAACTATTTCTCCCCTCTACTACTACCACATAGCATGTATCATAATATAAGAATCTATCTAACATAGCTGGGTATGACTACCCCTTCGGCCCTACCGACCAGATATCTTGAGGACTATCTCCCCCTACTGTCACTAGCACATAAATGTAACACAGGTAGTAGTAATCCCTTAGATGAATATCACATAGACAATCATCTACATACAACTCCTACTGGTGGGCCGACATTGTGGCCATAGACCCACCGCTACTGGAAGGTAACTCACCTCGAAGTAGCTGCTGATCTGATCCGGAACTGACTGTCTACTGCTGCTGCTATTGCTCTGGAAATCCTCCGGCTGCAATTCCCACAACATACTCAATCAAGCACTGTTAACTGACCTATGGGTAAAATGACCATTTTACCCCTACTTATGCCCTAAGTCAAAGTCAGAGTCAACTTTCAGTTGACCCGACTCGCCGAGTTGGCTTGCCAAATCGCCGAGTCCCTTTCCAATTGACTGACTTGGGTCCCGTTTCTACTCGTCGAGTTAGGCGTTGACTCGCCGAGTTCTCCTTCCAAACTGATTGATCAAGTCCTTCATCCTACTTGCCAAGTTGTATGAACAACTCGGCGAGTTCATCTTCATCCGATGAACACCATGCTGAGACTCGCCGAGTTGTATGAACAACTCGTCGAGCCTGTTCTTGATCTAAGAAGATTGCCTTGAACTCGCCGAGTCAGGGCATTGACTCGCCGAGTTCCTCCATGGGTGAGTTCGGCTTCCAACTCACCAAATCACACCCCGTGACTCACTACTCAAACTCGACACAATGGAAAGAGGACAACTCAGAGATTCGCGAGCAGATTCGCCGAGTCGTCGCCATGCAATCACTACATACGCGATTTTGCTCGATTCCAGTCTATGCCATTCACAGATCTGGGTTCCTAGAGCATGAATCACACGTAAAGTTTCCAACTTTACGTGTAGATATTCACCAATGAGGGATTTAGGGCTCAAAATGCCTCAAAAGGGTAGATCTAGGGTGAACAAGCAACAATGGTCCAAAAAGGTAGCGGATCTGAGCTCTTGGAGCTCAATCTTGCCTAGATCTAAAGGCTAATCAACTTATTACGACTTATATTGCACATACAAGCTTGGGGAAGGGCTCAAGAAAGACTTAATGGAGTAATAAGCATAAAAATATAGGGAAAACGGGTTATACCTCAATGAAATCACTGAGAGGACACTAAGATGCTTGGCTTCCTTCCCTTCCTCTTGATCTACTCCTCTTCTTTCACAAAATCTTCAAGGAAACACACTAATAAGCTTCAAACTCACAAGAACAAAGGCTAGGGCGTATGGAGAGCTTCTGAGGGTGAATGGGGCGGAGATGGGGCGCAAATGGTCGTTTAAATAGGGTGCAAACCCTTGGAAATTAGGGTTTCATCAGACAACGCAGACTCGCCGAGTCCAGGATATTGACTCACCGAGTCGCTAACTTAAACGTGTCCCGGGTCCCGTCTCTACTTGGCGAGTTGGGCCTATGACTCGCCGAGTCCAAGGCTAAAAATGGAAAATACTCAAATAAGATTTACGTACCAGGAACCAGGTGCTACAGATTTGGTGTGATAGCTACATCACTAATCCCCCATTTTCTATTTTCTTTAGAATTAGAATTAGGCGATACTTTTTTTCCTAGATTCAATCTAAAAAATGAGCACATACCTTCTGATGTGTTGCTGGCCGTGGCTATGGGAAATAATATGTCCGCATTAGTGGCTATGAGGAAGAAGGAGGGTGTTGTCCGTGGTTGCATCCGATGGTGTGGCCAACGTTTTTAGAGAAATAGGAGGAACGAGTGGTGGTGTTTATCGGTGGCATAGGGAAGAAAAGGGTGCGTGCGTTTCTCTTCTCCATCTCATATGTGCGCATCAGAAAAAAAAAGAAGCGATTGACTCCTTCTATATGTGGTGTGCGTCGACTGGAAGAAGAAAGAAGAAATCGAGGTCTTGATCGGTTGTGTTGTGGGGTGTCGGTCATTCATCTTGGTAATTCCTTGAATATAAGACACGATGCAAGAGAGAGACTAGGTCAAAAATATTGATTTTATTTCCTTAATTGCAGGATTTCAATTAAATGATTCCTTAATTAAAAAGTACAAAATGTCCAGAATACCCTTAAATGATTTATATAATTGTTTATTATTTCTTGAATTCTCATTGGTGTATTTAGGCACACAATACTTACAAAAGACATTTGAACCTAGCTATATATATATATATATATATATATATATATATATATATATATATATATATATATATATATATATATATATATATATATATATATATATATATATGGGTAAAGTGAATATACCTAACAACCTTATATAAGCTTAGGTACCTAACCTCATCAAATTAAGTCATTTTACATTAAATTTTCATTGCAATTATCCAAGGTTCTTAAACTTCATCCCTAAACTTGATTTACTTCAAAAATTTTTGGAAATTCATCATTATATTTCTCCTACATCCTTTCATTTGTAGCGGTAGGATATGAAGCCCATCAGGTGGTATTCGATAGAAAGACGTGATGTAAAAGAAAGATATTGGTGAAAGTTCAAAGATTTTGGAAGTAATCAAGTTATGGGGTTGAAGTTTAAGAACCTTAGGCAATTACATTATAAATATGATACAAACCGATGTAGTATTATGGAGTTAGGTACCTAAGCTTATATAAGGTTGTTAGGTATATTCACTTTACCATATATATATATATATATATATATATATATATATATATATATATATATATATATATATATATATATATATATATATATATATATACTCTTCCGTTTCAAAAATATTATCTTCAGACGAAAAACACATAGATTAAGGAAACATTAATTACCACTAACTTTATATAATAAAATAGCAGGTTTGTCCTTAAATTTATGTTTAGTTGGTAATAATTAAGGGGTATTTCGGTAAAAATATTATTTATTTTTAGAAGTGAATTATTATTTTTGGAAAAACTAAAAAGGAAAGATAAACTATAATTTTGAGACGGAGAGAATATTATTTTAATCTTTTTGAGTAATAATTGTAGTAGAGTATCAAGCTATTTTAATCTTTTTGAGTAAAAAATTGATGTAGTTTTATTTAATAAAGTAAAAACATTTTTAGGCAGATAGCCAAAACGAAATTATACACAGCAACTTATTTAGTCAATTAAATATGTATTTTAAAATTATTATAATAAAGCAACTTATTTTTATTATTAGTATCAAACCAGAATAATCAAAACGAAATTATACAGGGCAAACATTTAAATTTTCTTTTTTATCGTCAGCAAAATGAAATAACGAAATTAAAACAACATACACTAATGAACACTTTAAATAAAAACTCTTAAATACCGTCATAGTACGTTTCCAAAATCTGCAATAACTTCCAACTTTTTCGTCTTATTTTAACCTTTCAAGGTATATTCATTATAATAATAATAATTTTAAGTTTTCAACGCTGTTTCCGAATCGATAAATATGACAGACGTAGAAAGTGCAAGGATGAAAAGGCCGGACTTTGCCCTGGACCGTATTTTTTCATTTTTTTATGAAAAAATGTAAAAATTTTGACTGTAAGGACCAGAAGCGTCAAAATGGCTAAAAAACTAAAAGGGTAGGAATTAGCAAGTTTTTAGAAACTGGATCAAAGTTGTCAATCCATTAAAGTTTTGTTGCCAAACTTTAAATGTTAAAAGGTTCCTAAAAAGTGTAAGAAGATGGATAAAAATTGTCAAACCTTTAAAGTTTTGTGGCGAAACTTTGAATATTAAAAGGTTCCTAAAAAGTGTAAAAATATTGATTGTAAGGACCAAAAGTGTCAAAATGGCTAAAGAATGAGGAGGAAGTTGCCAAAAAAACATCTAAATTTACTATTCCTAACTTTGAAGCCCAACAATAATACAAGAACTAATTTTGCCAAAAAAATGGTAAGTTTACAATTCCTAAGATTCATTTCCATAATATAATAATAATAATGATAATAATAATAAGAACAAATTACACGAATTGTTCTTTAGGTTTTTCATTTTTCCCTGAAATGGTCCTTACGATTTTTTTTCTTGAGATGGTCCCTAAGGAGCAAACATTACTCATAAAAGGCCCTTATAACTATCTTTGTTAAAAAATTTTGTTAAGTTTTGTTAAATGACAAAATTACCCTTTGTTTTGTGCACACAAATGGTCTCTCTCTCTCTCTCTCTCTCTCTCTCCCACAAAAAAAAAAACTCCACTAATGTCTCCTTTTAATTTCCACCACCAGTTACACCTCAACTGCTGCCACCACTTGTCGCAACTAGTAAAATTGCTAGGAAATTCCATACTTTTGTAAACAATATCAACAACAATAATTGTAACTCAATCTGATAATGCATATGATGTCCATTTTAGACTAGGACTTCATTATTGGGCTTAATGGACCAATAAACTTCTAATTGAATTGGCTTGGACTTAGAACTCTTAATTGGGCCCTAATTGGACCCACTTTCATAAAATTTAACATTTTGGGCCATAATGGGCCTAAAATGAAATAAATCACTTAAATGGGCCTTATTGGGCCATAACCAAATCTAATCAACCTAATGGGCCATAAAACCCATTCTTTCACACAAATGGGCCGTGGACTACCCTAAAGGCCCAATGGAATGAGAATAAATTTTTGGGCCTATGGAAATTCGATCCAAGCCAAAATGGAGCCCAAAATCATTTTTTCCTTCATCTTAATTAGCCATTCTCTGCCCAACATCAAACAAATAAAAAAAAGTTGATGGAGGATTTAGAGAATTTAACACATCATTATTGTTTAGGGGATAATTACACCATTACTTAACATACACCCAAGTAATTCTCATGTTCCCATGCATTCATCTCTCTTTCTTCTTCTTCTTATCACCCCTCGGCCGAGACCCTTTACCACCACCTCCATTTACACCTTCCAATTCACTAAAATTCTTCTCAAAGAACTTCAAGTAAAATCCCATCCTTCCTCTTCACAAATTTGTGTGTGCTTGTGTGTGTGCAAGAAGTTGTCATCAAAGTTCATCATTTTAGTAAGCTACCTCTATTCAAGAAGTTTAGATTTATATATTTAAGTTTAGCTTATCACTCATAATCACACCATTTCAAGATTCTTGCTACTTGGAATCTTCTTGAACTTGAAAATTCCTCCAAGAGGCTTCCTAGACCGAAAGATCTCATCACCTTCCTCTTATCTCCTTCAAAACCATGAACAACAAATCAAGGTGATTTCATACCCCCTTGTTTTCGGTTTTCACATGATTTATAGGGGAGAATACAAGTAAAATGTGTAGATCTATGTGTTTGTGTATGATATGTGTGATTTTCTTGAATTATGTTGTGATTAAGTGTTAAAAACTTGATCTATTTCGAAAGTCCTTAACCATAAAGGAAACATATATAATCTAAGACATCTTATACATGTTAATGTTAAGATAAAAGGGTTACACAAGTCCAAGATAAGAAAATAAAAACAAAAAGTTTGCTTGAAGGTCATTTTTGACAAATAAACAATAGATGGGGAAATTTATGTCATTTATGGTTTTACAAGGTCCAAAAAGGTCAAAATAGAGTAAATATGAGTTTTTATAATAATCATGATTTTTAAAGGACTAAAAGTGTAAATTTTAGCCTAATGGACTAACTATTGGGCCTTGTGGCTTTTAGGCCCAAATTTGCGAAAAACATGAAATTTGTGGGCTGAAATGGTAAATCTATCAAAGTATAAGTTAAAAACGTAAATGAATAAATTTCAGGGACTGAAAATGACTTGACAAAAAGGACTAAAAATGCAAAGTTTTGGATTTTGGGCCAAAATTGTAAAAGTTGCGTAAATTTGGACCACAAGCATAAATATTTTTAAACAAAGGGCTGAAACTATTCAAAATCATATTTTGGGCTGAATTTATTATTTAGATAAATGTTTGGAGTGAAAATGTCAAGAAAAATAACTTAAGGACCTAAAATGTCATTTTTCCTTAAAAAGGACTAAAATTGTCATGTTATTTGGAAAAGGGCTAAAATTGTCAATTTATTTGAAAAAAGGGGCTGAATCGGTCAAATAATTATATTTTTGGGTCAAAGATATTAATATTAAAGTATTTGGGTCAAAAATACAAAATTTTATAACTTATGGATTTATAAAGAAAAATATATTTTTATAAATCTAAATATCTTTATAAAACATTTGACGAGTGCTGTGACTTTATTATTAAACGTTTCGTATAAAACAATCTTACGACACTAATAATATACAAAGCAAGTAAACAATATATCAGTTGGGCTTAAATACTTCTAAACATGCTTTTTGGGTTTTCGGGACCTATTAACATGATTATCGGGCCCAACATAAATAATGCACACTTTTTGGGCTTCCGGTGACCCAATTACATGCCTAATGGACCCTCAATGGCTATTACATGTTATTGGGCCTTGTTGGCCCATTAGCATTGCTAGTATGGTCTAAATCAATCATATGCTCGATGGGCTAACGTGTCCATAGCATACTCGACAGCTTAAATTAACATACATGATTAATGGGCCACATTTATCCTTTTTTCGTGTTGTTGGGCTTTACTTATACTCATCTAAATATAAAACGTACTTGATCAATACTATTCAACTTCACGAGGTAATAATTGGGATTAGTGAGAATTATCGGTTGGCACCAACGAGTGTCGGCTGTAGCCTGTAGTTATAACCAGAGTCTCCTGGACGGAGAGCGAGAATTTGTGTATAGATCTATACGGGGGTGATCGTTAAGCTGAAGAAAGTTACCAAGTTCGTTAGGATTTTATCT
Organism: Lactuca saligna; assembly: GCF_052625555.1. Lineage (NCBI taxonomy): Eukaryota > Viridiplantae > Streptophyta > Magnoliopsida > Asterales > Asteraceae > Lactuca > Lactuca saligna. The sequence goes on along the minus strand of NC_136424.1, from coordinate 186,949,040 downwards.
TTTGTGAATCTCAAACAATTTATGAATATGTAATAAATCTTACAATGTACTTGATGTGAACAATGATGGTTGTATTATGTAATGTTGGCTATGTATGCTTTTGTTTCATGTATATTCATTGCGATGGTATTCAATTGATAGTCACACGAGCCCTTGGACGTTTCTGCCGTTCGGTTCGAGGGTGTGACAGGTTGGTATCAGAGCATTGTTTATAGTGAACTGGCATATCTAACCATACATTGATATGCAACTATAAACACAAACAAGGGAAATGTTATGTTATGTGTTATATTGGTGATATTGGTATCATGTACTGTATGCCCTACCAGGCAATTTTTCCTCTACAACAATGGATATTATTATTAATGAAAATGTTGTGTTATATTGGTGATATTGTTATCTACTATGTGATCTATTCCTTTGTTTTGTGAAACCAATATTATGCATGAATCAAATCGTCAAAGTAGTAGTACCCTAAATTCAAACTTACCATACACTCATCATCTTTCTGATCCGTGACAGAAAATGCCTCGAAATCCACCCAGGAACAATGATGCGACACCACCACCACCACCACCACCACCACCACCACCACCCTCGGAGACACTGGAGATGAACTTAACTGCATTTCAAGCAACTGTCTCCGCAGCAGTCACAACAACATTAGCCCATTCGTAATGGAAACAATGGAGGAGGAATGGAGATGGAGCCGGTAGCTCGAATCAAGGAATTAATCAAGGTCAAATCAAGGCTTGCACATACAAAGACTTCATCAATGCTAAACCCCAAACCTTTAATGGGACGGGAGGTGTGATAACCTTGAAGCGGTGGATAGAAAAGGTAGAGTCGGTGTTCAAAATCTGTGGTTGTTCAGAAGAAAACAAGGTGAAGTACACTGCATGTACTTTAGTGGATCAAGCCCTTCCATGGTGGAACGGGCACGTGGAAGCAATGACACTTCTAGTGAGGAACGCTATGCCATGGGAGGAGTTAAAGGAAATGTTAAAGACGGAATATTTTCCGAGAGGAGAAATTCAGAAAATGGAACAAGAACTGTGGAATCTTACAGTTCAGAACTCGGTCATTGATGCCTACATCACAAGGTTCAACGAACTGTCACTAATGTGCCCAAGGACGATCAACTCAGAAGGAATGAAGATATAGAGGTTTGTTTGGGGATTAGCCTCCCCTATCCAAGGGAATGTGATCGCAGCTAATCCAAAAACCTTTGATAACGCCAAGAGGTTGGCAAAGAAGTTATATGACCATGAAAAGAAAAAGAGTGACAAGACTAAGGAAGGAGAAAGTAAGAAGAAGGAAGATAACAAAAAGGGGAAGAACAAAAAGTACAAAGGGAGACAAGGTACATAATCGTCCAAGAAACAGAAGACTGTGTCATTCAATGCAGTAACCACCTAGATTCCCCCCACACCACATGCTCCAGCCTCATCCACCCCAAACACCCCAAAACAGTATTCTGGAAATCTCCCTAAGTTCCCCAAATGCAATTCCATCACCACGGTGAATGTAAGGAGATGCAATGCACTAGTTGCAACAGAAAAGGTCACACGACAAGATACTGCAGGACCTATCCTCCCCAGAATCAACAGCAGGGAAACAGCAACAACAACAATCGAAACAAGAACAACAACAACAACAACAATCACAACAACGTTGGGGCTAGCCACACTTATTACGGGTGTGGAAGGACTGGGCATTTTTGTCGAAACCACCCTAATGTCAACAACCAGGGGAATGGAGGATCAGGGAGAGTATTAACCATGGGACAAGGAGAAGCGGTTCAGGATCCCGCTGTTGTCACTGGTACATTTCTCCTTAACCACACATATGCATGTATCCTATTTGATAGCGGGGCAGAGCTGAGTTTTGTGAGTAATAAATTCAAACACTTGCTAAAACTGTTGGGTTTTAGCCATAAGAACTTTCCTATGTGCGCATGCAAAACCCTATTGCTTGGATCTAGGCTTTCTAATAAACATGCTTTTGAATCCAAGACTTCTAATGGCTAATTAGGTTAAACAACAATATTAAAACAGATCTAGAATCATACCTTTGAATCCCTTGTTGATCTTGTTTGTCTTGGAGCTTCTAGAGTCACAATTGTCACTCCTCTAATGGCTTACAAACACCAATAGCAAGCAAGATGATTTAGGAGAGTGGAGAGGGAATGGAATTTGACTAGAGGTTCCTTTCTTCAGGTTCTACAAGGTTGTACACGAATTCCCCATCCCAAGGGCCTATTTATACCTTTAGACTCCTTAAGGGTTTCACCCTAAACCCTAATTGGATAATCTTCTCTTAAGGCTATCCAAATCCATTCCATAGATAACCTTATGGACGATTTTGAGCTATCCTAAAGCTCTTAGAATCCGTCCAAGGTGTATCCTAATGGATTTATAGTCTAAAGTCTAACTATCAAACAATTGACAGTTTATACCCTCTTATTTAATTAATCTCTTTAAGTCACCAAATTAATACCAATTAATTTATGACTTATATTAATCAAATAGCTAAATATTATTCCTTATAATATTCACTCTCTCTTAATAAATCATCCTTCAAGTTGCTATGGTGAAGGCAACCCAAAAGGACCATGCACCACCGAATATAGTTATAGCCTTAGACACTATTCCAACAGTCTCCCACTTGGATAAGTCTAGTAACTATACAAGTACAATACGGTTTGCAATCGTAGCTCTCAAAGACGCTGTCAACTCTGATCTAATCAATCTTGTCCTTTAGATAAGGGATCGTACAGTCCTCTGTTAGATATCATGCTGACAATCCTATGGAATGGTTAGTCTAGCATTTAGATTTCTCGATCTTCGATTTATTTGACATAGAACTTAATCGAACACATCAATTCAGTTCTGACCGGGCCCGGCACATAAGTCAAATCAAATCATCGAGTGGCCAAGATATCTCTTCTATCCTCTTAGGATAAAATTTACAGATAAACTTCGACTTATATGCATTTACTTATTCATTAACCAACTATACACAACAATGCGTTTTATAACATCAAGTTACTGATGCGTTTTCGCATTATCAATGCACAATCAATTAACAAATAATAAACCATATATCTAGGTTTTAAGACCATATGATATTATCGTCTTGCGATCACCTTTTATATCGTATTCCATAAGGTGATTCCAGCAAGCGCGGGTTTATTCCAATGCTCAAAACCAGTTCATAAGCACTCATGAACGTTGCAGCAACCCTTGCCATGTCTAACACCATTTAGACATTCTACACACCAATTCATGACAATCTTCATTCATATCTACTCCCAACATATGAACGATTGTAGACCATTTGAATAATTCGATTATTCCTAATAAACTCAATTATTCTGGAAGTCAAAACATGCAAAGTGAAACAATAGTTAAACAACTAACATGTGACAGTAACTTTACTCATAAATAAAACTCCTTTATTTAATCATCAAATGTTAATTACATTTATCTATTATACGTTTTTAATACTATCTAATCTATACTAATATCATCCTTCAGCCCAATACTCCTAGCATGCTGCAAGTGCTTAACCCTACTCAGTCCCTTCGTAAGCGGATCTGCTGGGTTATCTTCTGATGATATCCTCTTCACTACGAGTTGTCCTTCTTCTACACGATGTCTAATGAAGTGATATTTTCTGTCGATATGTCGAGATCTACCATGATCCCTCGGTTCCTTGGTCAAGGCAACCGCACCTTCGTTATCACAGAAAATCTCCATGGGCTCCTTTATGGCTGGCACAACTCCAAGATCACCGATGAAGTTCTTCAGCCATATTGCCTCCTTCGACGCTTCGCTCGCTGCGATGTACTCTGATTCGCACGTTGAATCAGCTACGGTTTCTTGCTTGGAACTTTTCCATGTCACTGCTCCTCCATTTAGGGTAAAGACCCAGCCCGACTGCGAACGATAGTTGTCCCTGTCGGTCTGAAAGCTGGCGTCACTATACCCTCGCACCTTCAAGTCATCACTCCCTCCAAGGACTAAGAACCATTCTTTTGTCCTCCGAAGGTACTTAAGGATGTTCTTCACCGCAATCCAATGTGCTTTGCCAGGGTTCCCTTGATATCTGCTAACCATGCTCAAAGAGAAGGCTACATCAGGGCGAGTACAAGTCATAGAGTACATGATTGAGCCAACTGCGGAAGCGTATGGTACTCGGCTCATTTCTGCTATCTCAGCTTCGGTACTCGGACTTTGAGTCTTACTCAACTTGGCATTTCCTTGTATCGGTAGTTCTCCCTTCTTTGAGTTTTCCATACTAAAACGTTTTAGTACCTTCTCCAAGTAAGTATTCTGACTAAGTCCAATTAGTCTCTTACTTCTTTATCTTACTATCCTTATTCCCAAAATGTAAGAAGCCTCTCCGAGGTCCTTCATAGCGAAGCACTTCCCGAGCCAGGACTTAACCTCCTGCAGAGTCGGGGTGTCGTTTCCTATGAGTAATATGTCATCGACATATAGAACGAGGAAGCTTACTATACTCCCACTGGCTTTGACATATACTCAAGATTCGTCTTCGCTTCGTACAAATCCAAACTCTTTGACTTTCTCATCGAAGCAAAGATTCCATCTGCGAGACGCTTGCTTAAGTCCATAAATGGACTTCTCAAGCTTACACACTCTATTCGGATGCTTCGGATCCACAAACCCCTCTGGCTGAGCCATGTAAACATCCTCAGCCAACTTTCCGTTAAGGAAAGCGGTCTTGACATCCATTTGCCAAATCTCATAATCATGAAATGCGGCAATTGCTAGCATCACTCTAATAGATTTAATCTTCACAACTGGTGAGAAGGTCTCATCATAGTCAACTCCGGGAGTTTGAGTAAAGCCCTTCGCAACCAATCGCGCCTTATATGTGTGTACGTTCCCATCCACGTCGGTCTTCTTCTTGAAGATCCACTTGCACCCTACGGTCTTACGTTCGGGCACGTAATCAACCAAATTCCAAACTTGGTTATCGTACATGGATTGGATCTCGCTATCCATCGCCTCTTTCCATTTCGCAGACTCCGGGCCTGCCATGGCTTCCTCATAGCTATTAGGTTCATCAAGATTTACTAGTGTACCATCACTAATATACGTGTCCCCTTCGGTAGTGATATGAAAACCATAAAACTGGGGATGAACTCTAACTCTATCGGAACGTCTAAGAGGTAAGGATTCGTCAATCGGTTCAACCGGAGTTTCCTCCTCGGGTTGAATGCCAGCGGTAGAGGTTCCTTCATCTATCGATTCTTGAATCTCTTCAAGTTCGATTTGCCTCCCACTGTCTCCTTGGCTTATGAGTTCTCGCTCTCGGAAAACTCCTCTCCTCGCAACAAAGATAACATTATCTTTTGGTCTATAGAAGAGATATCCAAAGGAAGTTTGCGGGTAGCCGATGAAAATACATCGCTCACTTCGAGGTTCAAGCTTGTCGTGAGTATCTCGTCTTACGAAAGCCTCGCAACCCCAAACCTTGATATGTGCCAACGAGGGAGCTTTCCCCGTCCACATCTCGTGAGGTGTTTTGGCAACCTTCTTAGTAGGGACTCGGTTAAGGATATGGGTGGCAGTCTCTAAGGCATACCCCCAAAAGAAGATAGGTAGTGAAGCACGACTCATCATATAGCGAACCATATCCAATAAGGTTCGATTACGCCTTTCTGCCACACCATTTAACTGCGGTGTCCTAGGAGGCGTCAATTGCGAAACTATTCCACACTCCTTGAGATAATCGTGGAATTCAAGACTTAGGTACTCTCCTCCTCGATCGGATCGAAGCATCTTGATTTTCCTGCCCAATTGATTCTCCACTTCATTCTTGAACTCTTTGAACTTTTCAAAGGTTTCTGACTTTTGCTTGATTAAATAGATATACCCATATCTACTATAATCATCGGAAAAAGTCACATAGATGCGGTTCCCATCCTTCGTGGTTGATCTAAAAGGTCCACATACATCGGTATGTATTAGGTCTAATAGTCCCTCACCCCTTTCACAAGTACTCGTGAAGGGTGACTTAGTCATCTTTCCAAGTAAACAAGACTCGCATGTGTCATCTTCCCTAAGGTCGAATGACTCCAACACTCCATCCTTTTGGAGTTGGGCTATGCGTTTCTTGTTGACATGTCCAAGATGACAATGCCACAAGGATGCTTTATCCATACTAGTGGAAGAATCAATATTCAAAACATCATTTCCTAAGTTATCAACAATCATAACAATTTCATATATTCCATTACATGGTATAGCTTCAAAGTAAAAGACACCATTTAGATAAGCCAAAATAGAACCATTCTCATTATTAAAAGAAAATCTAAATCCTTGTCTATATAAACCATGAAATGAAATGATGTTTCTAGCCATTTCTGGCGAATAGCAACAATTGTTCAAATCCAAAACTAAACTATTCTTAAGCACTAAAGAATACACTCCAATCTTGGTCACAGGCGACGATCTTCTGTTCCCCATGATTAGATTGATTCTTCCTTGCTCCACATCCCTACTTCTTCTTAGTCCCTGCACATTAGAACAAATGTGATAACCACAACCGGTGTCAAGAACCCAAGAAATAGCATGATTAGAATCGTTAGATTTGATTGCATATATACCTGCGAAAGATGGCTTGATCTTTCCTTCCTTGATGGCTTGCAGGTAATCCGGGCAGCTTCTCTTCCAATGTCCTATCTTGTGGCAGTGGTGGCACTCTGCCTCCTTCGGGTTAGAGCAGGGCTTAGAGGGATCAACTTTGGTCCCACTAGAAGAGGAACCATCTCGGGCTTTCACCTTGCGATAGTTGTTCGAAGAAGCTTTCCTCTTCTTTCCCTTCCCTTGACCAATAGCCAAGACAGGAGCAGCGGATGGATTGGGAGTTGGTGCAACAGACTTATCCTTGAAATTGCTCTCAGCAACCCTCAAGAGACCTTGGAGTTTACTTAGAGTGACCTCCTCTTTGTTCATGTGGTAGGTCATCCTAAATTGATGGTACATCGGAGGCAAAGAGTGAAGCACCATGTCGATCGCCAAGTCTTCGCCGAAGTCAACATTTAACTTGCGAAGGCGGTCGACATACCTTTGCATCTTTTGCAAGTGCACGGTAAGAGATTCTCCATGACCCATCTTGGCGGAAATCATGTTAGTGAAGATCTCGTAACGCTCTTGTCTCGCGTTTTGGTGGTACCTCTCCAACAAGTCTTGATGCATTTCGTATGGATACATGTCCTCGTAGGACTTTTGGAATTCGGAGTTCATGGTGGCGATCATGATGCAATGTACCTTCGTTGCATCTCGCTCATGAGTTTCAAAGGCGGTGATTTCGGCGGGAGTAGCAACTTCGGGGTTGATTTTCTCGAGCTTCTCATCGAGGACATACTCTTTATCCTCATAGCGAGCAATGGTGCGAATGTATCTTATCCATTCGCCAAAGTTCGTTCCATCGAAGGTGACCTTTTGGCAAAGGCTCATCAACGTGAAAGAACTAGCAGCAGCGTTGTTTGCGTTTGACATCTATAGAAAGGACAAAGATTGATTAGAATAAGAATCCCTAATTATCACCCAATAAGAAAAATTAGGGCTAGGATCCAACAATAACATTTACATACTAGAAAAGGGATGCCGTAATCTATCATGCAAATAAATTGAAGGTAAGTGAATGACGATTCACTAATTCTCCATCACAAAACTTAAACTTTTAGTCCTAAGTGTTTTTGAGAATTCCTAGATTCGGATGAGATTCATTGAACTATTCAATGGCATGTTTAAATCTCGATATGCCCCTCTTGTTTGTGATTGGGATGCCGAGGATCACAAAGCGGGTGTGAATTACCATGCAAATTCACATGGTGCCTTCATTGTAACGATCACCTATTCGATGTTCCGGTAAACCACACACGCTCCATCGAACTATGATGAACAATGAATCACCCTTTGCCACCTTCGCTTAGAACCAATTAGTGTGCCGGTAAACCACACACGCTCCACTAACATCTTAGCAAGGTGCAAAGTGTAATTTCATGGGATTGCATCAATTCACTTTTCCTAAAGTAACTAAGATTGGGAAATTTAAAAAAAATTTAGTTACTTCGTGTTTCTTATCATACTTTTAATGAGAGGATGAGGTTGCCCTATCCTACCCGTTCGGCTAACGACCCTCCACCAATCAAGCAAGCGGTGGGTGTGAGTGTACACCCATTAAGCGCCATTTTATAGGCCGCAACCTTATACCCACCTTATAGATCGGCTTCGTGAATGAGGCCTACTAACGGTAAGACTAACATTTAGTTATACATATATATATTATACTATTAATATCATATTAGTATAGGGTTGTATTTTAAACTTTTTAAAATCTAGGGATTGAAATTTAAGTTGTCTAAATTAAAACTTTTAATCACAAATATAAATTTCAAAACCTTAGGGTAGGTTTTAAACATTTAAAACATGGAGGATCAAATAACAAATAATTTCAATTAACAATTAATATCTTAATTATCTTTATTTGATTTATCTTTGATTTCTTTGAAGATAATTACCAAAATAATCAAAATAATTAATTAATTATCATATAAGGAAATTAAATATTTAATTAGTTGATAATTACCTTTAACTAGATCAAGATAACACTTATATTTATCAAAAAATCGGATTTATATTGATCTAATTAGTTTATGGAAAGTTTGGATAAGATAAATACAAAGAAATCCCGAATCTGGCCATTCCTGACGCCTAGACTCGCCGAGTGCACAAGGGGACTCGCCGAGTCAGGCCTACTCGACGAGTCCACCTTGGAACTCGACGAGTCAGTGACTCAAAACCCAAAAAATCGAATTTTGCAGGTTTGTTTCAGTTAATTAAGCAACAATTTAAAGAAAACCAATCTAGGCTCTAATACCACTGTTGGGTTTTAGCCATAAGAACTTTCCTATGTGCGCATGCAAAACCCTATTGCTTGGATCTAGGCTTTCTAATAAACATGCTTTTGAATCCAAGACTTCTAATGGCTAATTAGGTTAAACAACAATATTAAAACAGATCTAGAATCATACCTTTGAATCCCTTGTTGATCTTGTTTGTCTTGGAGCTTCTAGAGTCACAATTGTCACTCCTCTAATGGCTTACAAACACCAATAGCAAGCAAGATGATTTAGGAGAGTGGAGAGGGAATGGAATTCGACCAGAGGTTCCTTTCTTCAGGTTCTACAAGGTTGTACACGAATTCCCCATCCCAAGGGCCTATTTATACCTTTAGACTCCTTAAGGGTTTCACCCTAAACCCTAATTGGATAATCTTCTCTTAAGGCTATCCAAATCCATTCCATAGATAACCTTATGGACGATTTTGAGCTATCCTAAAGCTCTTAGAATCCGTCCAAGGTGTATCCTAATGGATTTATAGTCTAAAGTCTAACTATCAAACAATTGACAGTTTATACCCTCTTATTTAATTAATCTCTTTAAGTCACCAAATTAATACCAATTAATTTATGACTTATATTAATCAAATAGCTAAATATTATTCCTTATAATATTCACTCTCTCTTAATAAATCATCCTTCAAGTTGCTATGGTGAAGGCAACCCAAAAGGACCATGCACCACCGAATATAGTTATAGCCTTAGAAACTATTCCAACAAAAACAACAACCCAGAAGCTTAATGAAACCTTTACGGTGGAAATGGCTAATGGGAAAATAGAATCGACTAAGGAAATCTACGTAGGATGTACCTTTACATTAAACTATCATGCATTCATAATAAACTTAATGCCTGTAAATATTAGGAGCTTTGATGTGATTGTTGGCATGGATTGGTTAAGCCCCCATCATGCTGAAATTATGTGTCACGAGAAGGCCATTCACCTCTATCTTCCTAATCACGAAACCCTAATCATATACGGAGATAAACCCGATGCAAACCTCCATCTTATTTCATGTATTAAAGCATGAAAGTTTCTACAAAAGAAGAACTGTGCATTCCTGGATCACATCATAGATAAGACCAAAGAAGAGTGTAGCATCCAAGATTTCCAAGTGGCTTGTGAATTTCCCGACGTGTTTCCTGAAGATCTTCCAGGGATACCCCCAGATGGACAGGTCGAATTACGAATTGACCTTGTACCTGGAGCCACTCCAATCGCTAAATCACCCTATAGGTTGGCTCCTGCGGAGATGCAAGAGCTGTCAAGCCAATTAAGTGAACTTCTGAATAAAGGATTCATCAGACCCAACTTTTCACCTTGGGGAGCTCCGGTCCTTTTCTTCAAAAAGAAAGATGGATCTTTCATAATGTGTATCGATTATCAGGAACTCATAAAACTCACTATTAAAAACCGCTATCCACTTCTACGGATCGACGACCTATTTGATCAACTCCAAGGGGCTAGTTACTTTTCAAAAATAGACTTGAGATCCGGATACCACCAACTCAAAGTTCAAGAGGAAGATATTCCAAAGATGGCATTTCGAACCCGTTATGGACATTACGAATATGTCGTGATGCCCTTCGGTCTAACGAATGCTCCTACAACATTCATGGACCTGATGAATCGAGTTTGTCGCCCATATCTTGAAAATTTTGTAATTATTTTCATTGACGACATCCTGGTGTATTCTCGAAGTAGAGAAGAACACATTCAACACCTTCGGCAAATCTTGGAGACCCTACGAGCTAAAAGACTGTACACAAAGCTTTCTAAATGTGATTTTTGGCTTCGCAGCGTAAACTTTTTGGGTCATGTTGTCAGTCAAGAAGGGATACACGTAGATCCTTCCAAGGTCAAGGCCATTGAAGGATGGGCAATCCCAACAACAACAACAGAGATTCGCCAGTTTTTTGGTCTGGCAAGCTATTATCGAAGGTTCATTCAGAACTTCTCTAGGATAGCCAAACCCCTCACCGCATTGACTCAGAAAGGAATGTATTGAAAAGCAGGAAGTTGCTTTCCAAACCCTGAAACGAGCACTCTGTAGTGCACCAATACTATCATTACCAGAGGGAACTGAGGACTTCGTAGTTTACTGCGTTGCTTCAAATCAGGGTTTAGGCTGTGTACTCATGCAACGTGGGAAGGTGATCGCTTATGCATCCAGACAACTAAAGACACATGAGGTGAATTATACTACCCATGATCTCGAGTTGGGAGCTGTGGTCTTTGCTTTAAAGATTTGGAGGCACTACCTTTATGGTACCAAGTGCACCATTTACACTGATCACAAAAGCCTCCATCACATTCTGAATCAGAAAGAGTTGAACATGAGGCAACGGAGATGGGTCGAACTACTAAACGATTATGAGTTTGAAATAAAGTACCACCCATGCAAGGCTAATGTGGTAGCTGATACCCTGAGTCGAAGAGAATATTTGAATCGCCGTGTAAAAACATTTACGATAACCATTCGATCCCATCTATCATCGCAAGTCAGAGAAGCCTAGTCTGATGCCATGAAGTCAAAAAACATAACAAGTGAAGCATTGCGTGGAATGGAAAAGAACTTTGAGGTCAAGGAGGATGGAACGTATCATTTCATGAACCGAATCTGGGTTCCTAAATTTGGGGGATTCAGGGAAGTGATCATGAACGAGGCTCATAACACACGATACTCCATTCATCCGGGTTCAGATAAAATGTACCTGGATATCAAGAAACATTATTGGTGGCCTAATATGAAGGCAGAAATTGCTACTTTCATTAGTAAGTTCCTCACTTGTGCTAAAGTGAAAGTGGAATATCAAAAGCCCTCGGGACTATTACAACAACCAGTAATACCCGAGTGGAAATGAGAAAGAATTACCATGGCTTTTGTGACCAAATTACCCAAAACAACAGATGGATTAGATGCCATATGGGTGATAGTCGACAGATTGACGAAATCCACTCATTTCCTGCCAATAAAGGAATCATACAAGATGGAACGATTAACAAGAATCTACATCAAGGAAATAGTGAGACTTCATGGAGTGCCAATATCTATCATCTCAGATTGAGATAGTAGATTTTACTTCACGCTTTTGGAAATCACTTCAAAAGGCTATGGGAACGAAAATTGATATGAGCATTGCATATCATCCACATAAGGATGGTCAAAGCGAGCGAACCATTTAGACACTTGAAGATATGCTTCGAGCATGTGTGATAGACTTTGGAAGGTCGTGGAATACCCACTTACCTTTAATTGAATTTTATTACAACAATAGGTATCACACGAGCATTAAAGTTACACCCTTCGAAGCGTTATATGGCCGTAAATGTAGATCACCGTTGTGTTGGGATAAAGTGGGCGATACTCAGCTAGCAAGAGGGCAGACACCAAACAGTGCTTTAACAGGGCCAGAAATCATACATGAAACAACAGAGAAGATAGTCCAAATTAGAGCTCAACTTCAAGCATCGTGAGACCAAAAAAAAAAGCTATGCTGATAAATGGCGAATGCCGTTAGAATTTCAAGTCGGGGATCGAGTGTTATTGAAGGTCTCTCCCTGGAAAGGGGTAATTCATTTTGGGAATCAGGGGAAACTAAATCCACGATACATTGGACAATTCGAAATCCTTTCCCGAATCGCTCCCGTAGCTTATAGGCTGCAATTACCTGCTAAACATAGCAGCATACACCCCGTGTTCCATGTTTCCAATCTAAAGAAATGTTTGTCGGATGAGACTCTCATCACTCCACTAGAAGAAATCGAAATCAACGAGAATATCCTGTTCATAGAGGAACCAGTTGAAGTCATGCACAGGGAAGTGAAGCGTACTAAACAAAGTCACATTCCGATTGTAAAGGTTCGATGGAACGCTATGCATGGACCGGAATTTACATGGTGTAACAACCCGAAGTTGTTCATCGCCGAAAACCCATTCTACCTGTATAACTCGCTGTATATCGATTCATTCCGATGTCGTTTTTGGGTTAAATTAATTAAACTTATATGTTTAATTGATGCTAATGAGTGTCCAAACCTGTTAGGAACTCACGAAATTAGCCCAAATTGTATAATTTGGAAATTTTAGAAACGTCCCCGTCGTGTTACGGAAACTTAATCGGGTGCGACCAAAAGCCCCGTTTAATGCCGGTATCGGGTAGAATTCCACCATGTCCAAGTTTTAGGACCTATTTAAATGTGTTTAAACATTCATTTGAAGCTTTTGCTTCCTCTCTCTACTCTCTCTCTAACCTCTTTCCTAAATCCAAGTTTAAGGGTCCAAATCACAAGTTTAAGGCTTCTAATCACCAAGGTACCTTCCTTAATTCATTGTGTATCATATTTGACCTTCAAATTTGAGATTAAAACATGAAATAGGACCTTGTATATGAGTTTACAGCCCTGGAAGATGCCTAGTCCGTAAACACTAATTTAGAGGGTTTTTAAGCCCGTAAACCCTTCCAAGACACAAACAAGACTTAGATATGACTTCTATAATATTGGTAATGGCCTTAGAACACCCTAAACTTGCATTTTGAGGGAAAAAAGAGAGTTTACGGCCAAGGCATGTGCTTGGTTCGTAAACTCCTCAAACATGGGGGATAAACTCATTTTTACATGTTAGAATGCCTTGAAACTTAACCAATAGCCTTGTATTAAATCCTAGAACCATCTAAAAATAGTTTGGGGACCTTAAACACATCAAATACCCTACATATGAGAGTTTATGGCCATAGAACATGCTCCTAGGCCGTAAACTCCTAAAAGTATGCTAAATGGTGCCCTAAATTCATAACAAAGCTTGGAAAATTAACTAGAATCACATGTGATTGTCTCTTATACCTCAAATTAATTATTCTTGACCATAGTAGAGTTTATGGCCGTAAACTCCCTTTTAAATGGTATATGTCCCAATAAATCATTCCAAGGCATTTTAGAAGTCCATTCCAACAATTCCCAAGTCCAAACAAGCCATTAAACACTCAAAATCACACCAACATGAGTTTACGGCCGTTAACTCATGTGTGTATGTGTTTTGTGGCTGTAAAATCCCTTAAATGTTTACTCTTGGGTTTTAAACTCAAATCCCAAGTCCCTAGTACCATTACATGTCCGCAGATGTCACCCGGGTCACTCCAAACACTCGTTTTGAGGTGTTTAATCTCATTGGAGTGTAATGTCCCATATAGTTAGTGATTGTAAATCTAATTAGATATATATGGACATTATTTCATTTTACATAGGGACATCGCGAGTAATCAAGCCCCGAACCAACGTTTAGTATCCGAAATCGTCACATTTTCGAGTCCGGTGAGTTCATACCCCTACCCTTTTTCCGTGTTTTCAATGTTTTCAGGGGGGAATACAAGCAATAAGTACAAGTGTATTTTGTACTTAAAATAATTTTCAACTCAATGGTTTTTCTTACTAAATGTCTTGATTTCCAAATATTTGTGATAACTGACTTTTCGAATTGCAGGTTAAATATAGATTTCTTTTAAAAGTGTTATAACTATATTCTCTTTAAATAAGAAATCATACTAATCTAGTACGAATACGAATACGAATGTAATCTAATACGAATGCGAATACGAATGTAATCTAGTACGAATACGAATACGAATGTAATCTAGTACGAATACGAATACAAATGTAATCTAGTACGAATACGAATACGAATGTAATCTAGTATGAATACGAATACGAATACGACTACAAATGCGAATACGACTACGAATGAGAAATGATGCTTTTGGTTGACACTAAGACTTCGATTATACAGTTAGTATACCTCTTGAGTGTCACCAGAGCTTCAAATTTAATACAAAATACGCCTCTGGACCTCTACTGAGTTTCAAATATATACGCCTCAGAATGTCGACAGAGCTTCGAATACACAACTAATATACTCTTTTGGAACTCAGCAGAACTTCAAAAATACTGTAATGTACGCTTCTGTGTGATTCCAAAACTTCGAAAATACAACTAAGCTAGTAGATAATAGTCATTCGAATGTAGAATAACTAAGGGTTTAGAACACGTAACTAATACTACTCACATGGTAGTTACTAGAACTTCAAAATCAGACCTAAGAGCCAACCACCACATATAGGAAAATGTTGGATTTTCCCGGGATAACATAACAACCAGTAACGAACCTAGATACAAATAGACAACTCAACACATAGGAAAATATGGGATTTTCCTGGGTAGTACAACAATACCTAAACGGATAAAGTAACAAACGAATAACTTAAAACTATAAGGAAAATCTGGGATTTTCCTGGAATGACATAACCAACCGTTTTTGAAATTGTAACAAAGGATAACCAAACCGTTTTCATAAGAAAACATGGGATTTTCTTGATCAACAACTTTTCCAGAAAGTAAAGGAACTCGTTCTTTTCAAAACTAAACCGCTTATGAACTCACCAGCTTTATGCTGATTTTCAAACTGCTTGTATTCTCAGGTCAGTGATAGACAGGTACACCGCAACCTTTTGGAGAAGACAGAGCGTCCCAAAGACTCATCTTTACTTTTATTTATATTACATATGTAAAACACTTGTACAACTTTACTTTCAAACAGCTGTAAACAATATTATGTAATGTAATGTTTTGTGATTACTGCTTTACTATGTACATTGGATTTGATACTCAACGTGGAGTCAACCCCGAAAATGTTTCCGCCTTTGGTTTTCGGGGTGTGACACATGGGAACGCGAAGACCAAATGAAACAGAAGTACCCTCACTTGTTCTATCATTCTCAAACCTAGTTTCAAAAGAATTTCGGGAAGAAATTCCCTCCAACGGGGGGATGATGTCACAACTAGTAAAATTGCTAGGAAATTCTATACTTTTGAAAACAATATCAACAACAACAATTGTAACTCAATCTGATAATGCGTATGATGTCCATTTTGGACTAGGACTTCATTATTGGGCCTAATGAGCCAATAAACTTCTAATTGAATTGGCTTGGACTTAGAACTCTTAATTGGGCCCTAATTGGACCCACTTTCATAAAAATTAACATTTTGGGCCATAATGGGCCTAAAATGAAATAAATCACTTAAATAGGCCTTATTGGGTCATAATCAAATCTAATCAACCTAATGGGCCATAAAACCCATTCTTTCACACAAATGGGCCATCAACTACCCTAAAGGCCCAATGGACCGAGTATAAATTTTTGGGCCTATGGAAATTCAATCCAAGCCAAAATGGAGCCCAAAATCATTTTTTCCTTCATCTTAATTGGCCATTCTCGGCCAAACATCAAACAAATAATTTTTTTAAGGAGGATTTAGAGAATCTGACATATCATTCTTGTTTAGGGGGTAATTACACCATTACTCAACATACACCCAAGCAATTATCATGTTCCAATGCATTCATCTCTCTTTCTTCTTCTTCCTATCACCCCACGGCTGAGACCCTTAACCACCACCTCCATTTACACCTTCCAATTCACTAATATTCCTCTTAAAGAACTTCAAGTAAAATACTTCATGTAAAATCCCATCCTTCCTCTTCAAAAATTCGTGTGTGCTTGTGTGTGTGCAAGAAGTTGTCATCAAAGTTCATCATTTTGGTAAGATACCTCTATTCAAGAAGTTCAGCTTTGTATATTTATATTAAGCTTATCACTCATAATCACACCATTTCATGATTCTTTCTACTTGGAATCTTCTTGAACTCGAGAATTCCTCCAAGAAGCTTGCTAGGCTGAAAGATCTCATCACCTTCCTCTTATCTTCTTCAAAACCGTGGAAAACAAATCAAGGTGAGTTCATACCCCCTTTTTTTCAGTTTTTACATGATTTATGGGGTAGAATACAAGTAAAATGTGTAGATCTATGTGTTTGTGTATAATATGTGTGATTTTCTTGAATTATGTTGTGATTAAGTGTTAAAAACTTGATCTATTTTGAAAGTCCTTAACCATAAAGGAAAATATATAATCTAAGACATCTTATACATGTTAATTTTAAGATAAAAGGGTCACACAAGTCCAAGATAAGAAAATAAAAACAAAAAGTTTGCTTGAAGGTTATTTATGACAAATAAACAATAGATGGGGAAATTTATGTCATTTATGGTTTTACATGGTCCAAAAAGGTCAAAATAGAGTAAATATGAGTTTTTATAATAATCATGATTTTAAAGGACTAAAAGTGTAAATTTCAGCCTAGAGGACTAACTATTGGGCCTTGTGGTTTTTAGGCCCAAATTTGCGAAAAACATGCAATTTGTGGGCTGAAATGGTAAATATACCAAAGTATAAGTTAAAAACGTAAATGAATTAATTTCAATGACTGAAAATGACTTTGTTGACAAAAAGGACTAAAAATGCCAAGTTTTTGGATTTTGGGCCAAATTTGTAAATGTTGCGTAAATTTGGACCACAAGCGTAAATATTTTTAAACAAAGTGCTGAAACTATTCAAAATCATATTTTGGGCTGAATTTATTATTTAGATAAATGTTTGGAGTGAAAATGTCAAGAAAAATAACATAAGGACCTAAAATGTCATTTTTCCTTAAAAAGGACTAAAATTGTCATGTTATTTGGAAAAGGGCTAAAATTGTCAATTTATTTGAAAAAAGGGGCTGAATCGGTCAAATAATTATATTTTTGGGTCAAAGATATTAATATTAAAGTATTTGGGTCAAAAATACAAAATTTTATAACTTATGGATTTATAAAGAAAAATATATTTTTATAAATCTAAATATCTTTATAAAACATTTGACGAGTGCTGTGACTTTATTATTAAACGTTTCGTATAAAACAATCTTACGACACTAATAATATACAAAGCAAGTAAACAATATATCAGTTGGGCTTAAATACTTCTAAACATGCTTTTTGGGTTTTCGGGACCTATTAACATGATTATCGGGCCCAACATAAATAATGCACACTTTTTGGGCTTCCGGTGACCCAATTACATGCCTAATGGACCCTCAATGGCTATTACATGTTATTGGGCCTTGTTGGCCCATTAGCATTGCTAGTATGGTCTAAATCAATCATATGCTCGATGGGCTAACGTGTCTATAACATACTCGACAGTCTAAATTAACATACATGATTAATAGGCCACAGTTATCCTTTTTTCGTTTTGTTGGGCTTTACTTATACTCATGTAAATATAAAACGGACCTGATCAATACTATTCAACTTCACGGGGTAATAATTGGGATTAGTGAGAATTATCGGTTGGCACCAACGAGTGTCGGCCGTAGCCTGTAGTTATAACCAGAGTCTCCTGGACGGAGAGCGAGAGTTTGTGTATAGATCTATACGGGGGTGACTCCCCCACACCTGAGCTGTTCGCTACAGCTAGACTCGGGCCAGTATAGGGTGAGAAAATCTTAATTCAAAACAGGCGTTTGTAAAAATGCCAAGACAGGTGAATTAGTCATTAGTACGCATGGTTATAACGTCTCACATAGAGATCCATTACCGTATCATCATTCATTGGGAAATTAAATTCATACATGGTAATTATACAATGTGACTCACACGGCATTACAAAACTACCATACTATTTAAATCGCAAAATATCAGATTTTCCGGGAAATTTCATCACTCATACATTGTACGTAAATTGCTATACAAGGAACACTTTGATAATCAATTATTTATACTTGTTTTGAAATCACACATACACATATATCTATTTGATCATCACATCATGTTGTAAACAGTTTTATTTACAGAAAATATCAGATTTTCTGGGTTATACAAACAATACTAAACATTTTATATCAAACATGCTTATGAACTCACCAACATTATATATGTTGATCGTTTTTTTAAATAACTTGTATTCTCAGGTAACCGTTAAGCTGAAGAAAGTTACCAAGTTTGTTAGGATGTTATCTTTTGTGACTCTCAAACAATCTGTGCTATGAATAGGTAATAAATCTTACAATGTACTTGATGGGAACAATGACGGTTGTATTATGTAATGTTGGCTATGTATGTGTTTGTTTCATGTATATTCATTGTGATGGTATTCAATTGATAGTCACACGAGCCCTCAGATGTTTCCGCCGTCTGGTTCGAGGGTGTGACACCACTGCTAGTGAAGACGATGAGACCTCCGATGGCCACCACCGTTGACGCTGACAACATCAAACAACCACTGGATCTGTAAAATCGTTGTTAGCTACCAAGATTACAGTTAAACCATTGTCGCTACTCCAGTGAACCATTGACGTCAGTCTTCTATACCTTTAGATCTGTGAGCTGCACTTCATTTCTGAACACTTTTCAACTCTGACTGTTAGGGTGCAAAAATAGGAAGTGAATGACTCCCATTATGAGTGGAATCATTTTGGAGTGTTAGACTAGAGAGAGAAATTTATACAAACCCATTTGTATATCCTTTCTAGATCTAATGAGAGCTTAAAATAATTATTTACTCATTGTGTTGTTGAGTTTGTATGATAATTCACTAGATCTTTTCTTATTCCGTACATGCCATCATAATCAACACCACTACAATTGGTGTCAGAGCGGGTATTCTTGATTTGATCAAGAATTGATCCATGGTGGCAATCTTGATTTAGTGATTCAATTTTTTGATCTTTGATCTTCGTGTTATTGAGAATTTGGATTCTAGAAATCGAATTCATATTTGATTCTACTCATAATTCGATTTTCTTCACTAGAATTCAAATGATTTTTGCTTTCTCTCTCTAGAAAACCCATTCAAAATCACTTTCTCTCTCTACAAAAACTTAAGATCCTATTGATTATTCATGACGATTGGTTTGTAGAAGGTTTTCCATGGCCATTCAATTTTGAAGGAATTCTCAATTGTTTTATAACTAGGTATTTCAAACGAAATTTACTCATTTGTAAGGGGAAATATGAATGTGAAAAGTTCAATGGCTATCATATTGATCATGTTTATCATAAGGCGTTGCTTGATCGTTTGGTAACAACTTTTCATGAAAGGAGGAAGAAGAAGAAAGATGATGAAATAATTGAAGGAGTTCGTCTTGATGAATGCAAATATGGTGATACTATTCTTGCTTCTTATCTGGATGTTCATGATGTTCAAGAAAAAGGAGTTCAAGTTGATTCTCAAGATGAAAAAGTTTTTTGCTCGATTGAAGTTCAAACCGATGATATTTTGTGTTCTTGTGATTCGTTTGAAGGAATGATTCCTAAGCGGAAGCCGATGATCCAAGAAATTCACAAGTATCAAACTCCAAAAGATTTGATTCAAACTCAAAAAGTTGAAGTTGTGGAAAGTGGGTTTGTTAATGAAATCAAATTTTCAAGATGCAAAAAGATGAGAAAGAAAAAAAAAGACGAAGATTAAAACGAAGAATAAGAGGGTTTTGTCACAAAAATCGTCAAATGTTGTTGTGAATCCGAAATCCGTGAAGCAAATTTGGGTTCCAAAGTAACAATCTCCAAAGGTTGTATTGAATTTGAAGTCAAAACCCAAATTTGTTGTTGGTTCTTATGAAGATGTTATTCCTTTGATGAAGAACACGAAGAACAAGTTGTACATCACGCATAGTGGGCGGTACAATGTTCAAATTGGAGATTTTTCTCATTCCAACAAAACAACCAAGATCTTCTAAATTCGATTCGTTTGTTGAAAATGGAACTCGATTCATCAAAAAAGTATCACAAATTCTCAAATGGATTCCAAAACGTTCATGATTTCAATTCATGTTTTACGTTTTTCATTTTTGATCGATCTGCTTCATTAGATCTAATCCGTTTCAACCCTATTGTTGATCCTACATTTTTTTTAAGATCAAGCAAAATAAAAATTATTTCTCAATTTTTACTCTTCATTCGATTACAAAGCCCAAACCAATTGATATTCACTTGACTGTTCATTAATCCCATATTTTCAAAATTGATATTGTTCATATAGCCCAAATCAAATGCAATTGCTGTTCACGATTCATTACTTCAAGCCCAATTTGAAATTTAGTTCAATGTTCATCTTGATATAATCAGTTTAATACTCCATCTTCGTTTGTTCTTTATTCCCGTTGTTGTTTTTTTTTTTATTGAATCGAAGTTTAAAGTAGGAATTGAACGAATCGAAACTCGATTTGAGTTGAATTCGAAATTATGATTCACACTAATTCTTGATATGCTGTAAAATCGATTTTCATTTTGTCTGTATCCGATGTTCATTAGAGTTGTTTCAAAATCGAATATGTTTGAATCTAAATTGAGTCGTGTTGTTGATTTGGAAATTCCTTTGGAATCGATTCGAAAGAAAAGTTAACATTGTGATGTCGATGTTTGACGAAGTCACGTTGATTTTTTTTTCTTTCGATTGATGAAGTGAAAGTGAAACGAAAAGTCAAAATAGGCTTATCCTCTTGCTACAGGGATGATTGTTTGAAATTAATTTCGAAGTTGATATTGTTCATATCAAGTTCAATGATTTGGAGTCGAATTGATTGGGAATATCTTGGAAACTGCTGTATTGGGAGGAGATGGATTTTGATTTCGATGGTTTGTGATGTCGATATTGATTTTAATTGATGGTCCTTTACTGATAATGAAGACTTGGATTGATGATGTGGAATCGAGAATCGATGGTCTTTGTAAGGTCGTTACTGAGCATCAAAGCCTGGGAGTCTCGACTTGCAAGATTGGAGGTCGAACTTAATTTTGACTCATGGTCAAACAAGCTGTTAATATCTCTGGATTGTGTTCGATATCGTTGAGATCGATTGTGGTAGTTTGATAACAAACTGTTGAAGGTTTGATAAATGATGTCGATGGACTATTGCTTGAGTACTTAGTTTCGAAGATTTGGGTTACAGTATTGATACTCTATAGTCAAAATTGATATTGGGAATTGACGCTGAACGAAGAACGAAGAACGAAGGTTGTTTTTTTGCTCGATGTTGGTTGTTGATTTGAATTGAAGATTAGAAAGCAACGGTCGACACTTAGTGGATCACAATGTTAATTTCGAAGGTTTTGGTGTTAAAAACGAAGGCTTGCCAATTGATGTTGATGATTTTGGAACAAGCTCGCTAAAGAAGATTTTGGGTATGAGAGTTCCGAAGTTATGATTCTTGTTTTGGCAAGTAGTTTGGGAAATCCACACTCGATAGTAGAATATTTGGAGATTGGAATTTCGAATGTTTTGAAATTGATAGTCGACTGTCGAAGATTTTTATTAGCGTCGAAGATTTTTATAGCGTTCGTTACCTGTAACATTGGGGAAGAAACATAAGTTTCGAAATTGGTCCTTAAAGTTTCGAAACTTTGTCGATTTATATAAATTTTGAAATTTGGATCAAATTTTCGACAATTTTGAAGATGTGTGCATAATTTTCGAAAGTAGTCCATGATGTTTCAAAATTTTGGTAGTTTATACGCAAATTTGAAAATGGGCTGATTTTCTGAGAAATTGAAGAATGTACATTTCAAGTTCCTGCAGTTTGTGTGAATTTACGCTTTATGCCCAATTTGGTAAATGGGATAGAGTTTCGCATACTTGGCTGTTTTTGACGCAACGCATCCCTGCAGAATTCAGAAAGTGACACTTTTTACCCGGATTTTGGAAAATCTTGCAACTTTCACCCAAAATTTCAAAAATTTTCACAAATTGGAAACTTTTTTGATGCTTTTTTGTGATTGTTTTTCCGTGCAAGATTTTTGATGTTTCATTTTTGGTACACATCAAGGGGGGAGTATTGTGAAGATTAATCCTCGAGCGCTTCTGACCATTGATGAGTTGTATAATCATTTTTTGATTATAAAAGGGGAGAATGATGGATATTCGAAGTGGGTTTATCAGATATTCTTTGCGGATTTGTAGACTGGAGTTACTTCGAGAGGGAGTTTGGTCTTGATCGCGCTAGCTCGTTGGAGACTGAAGACAGAACATCCAATCCTAACTTTGAGGGGGAGAATGTTATGGTGCAAAGTCATTATTGGATATGGTGTTTTAGGCTTACCCTCTTGTATGGTAAATAGGTTGAGTCTTTCCTATAAATAGGAAGTGAGTGACTCCCATTATGAAAGGAATCATTTTGGAGTGTTAGACTAGAGAGAGAAATTTATACAAACCTATTTGTATATCCTTTCTAGATCTAATGAGAGCTTAAAAGAATTATTTACTCCGTTTGTTGTTGAGTTTGTATGAAGATTCACTAGATCATTTCTTATTCCACACATGCCATCATAATCAACACCACTACACCGACCTCTCCACAACACCGGAAAACATCTTCTCAACTCTCTCAAACATTCAGATCTGAAGCCAAAGACGTCGGAAAAGTCACCAACCGCCATCTTTCAGATGAAGCAAAAACATACCGATTTATCATATTTGGTTAGATCTACTCAAATCTAATGTGTTTGGTGCAATTTCAGGCGTACACCTCACCTCACGCTGCCGGAAAACTCATCATCTGCCATCAAATTTTTAGATCTGAAGTCAAAGGCGCAATGTGTAACATCCCAAAATTCAAGGCCAAAAATTTTGTTTGTAAATAAGTTGTTACATAAAACCATTAGTATAAAACATCCATAATAATGTCTCATGTCAAAACCTAAGTATTAATAATCAAAATATAATATCATGAAACCATATCAGAGTATAATCCCAAGGATCTCGTGTGCGGAAAACATAGTGTGATACGCTGCGATCAAGCCGACTCCTTTCCTTTGAAAATGAAGCACTTGAAACAAAAACTGTAAACCGTAAGTGTAAGGTCCAAATAAGGATCTATACCAGTGATCAAGTAACAAACACGCACAATAGAAGAATAAGATGAAAAGAAATCGAGCTTGCACACGTTTATATTCAGAAAAACGTCAGGTACAACTCGATGGAACACTCTGTAGACTCAATAGCATCAACAACCACAAAAGACCAACTCCTCCACTATTTATACTAGACTCAGACCACAAACTGAGTTTGCTACTGTAAACAGGGTTTATGGCCGTAAACACAGTTTACGGTCTTAAACACACAAACATTCCAAAACACATACACAACTCATAAACAATATTACAGACTCTATCCAAAACAATATACACTGAAAGCCTAGACCAAATGTAACACTCTAAAAATTCCAACCAATTTAAACTTTTCAAAAAAAACCCAATTTCATAAAGTTATTACAAAAAGGTTTTCAACGGTCTTGGACCGTTTCGGCGCCGGCTGCGACTGTGTCGGGACCTACCTCTGTTCTCTCAACTGTAACTCAATCTCCAACTCACACCGTCGAGCGGCCTCCTGCAACTCCAACAAGGTCTCGCACCTACGTGTAGATACAAACTGCCTGATATCCCTCTTGAGCATAATCAGATATCAGGACATCTGAGCCTGCTCCGAAGCAAACTCCGGGAAAACCATCGCCCTCTCTGTGAACATTTGGTGATCTCCGTCACCGAATCTGAATCTTGCTTCAGCTCTAGGAACTCCTGAGCCAATCTCTCCCTCTCAACTCGCGGAACATAGTGATTACTGAACATCTCCCTGAACTGATCCCAAGAAACCACAACTCGGTGCGCATCAGAATACGATCCCATGGTCAACCTCCACCAATCCTTTGCCCCGAGCCTCAAAAGGTTCAGAGCACACCTCACCCTCTGATCAACAGGGCATGAACACATGAAGAAACACCCATCCACGTCTGACAACCATCTCATAATAAAAATCGGGTACTGAACTCCATTGAAGGTAGGGTCTTCGTATTATCAAAGTCCCGATACTGAAAGCCTCTACCGGCTCCTCCCCCTACCGCTGCTACAACCACTGTAGCTGCCGCAGCTGCCGTCTCTGTAAGAGCTGCATAGAGCTCATCAAAATACTCAACCATGGCGGTCTTGATCGACCCAAACAGTACCGACAACTCGGACCATAACATATCAGCAACCTCATCATGCAGGATCTCAAGAATCCTAGCATCCAACTCGTCTGTGCTCATCTGACCGATAACCTCGGGTGGTGCTGACCCAGCCTGACCGCCTCTCCAGCTCCCGATCCTGAACCGGATCCACTCCCAGTGTAACACCGTAAATTTCAAGACAAAATTTTCATTTAAAATAATCATTTTAATGTTAGAACACTTGTTTAAAATCTCATTCATAGTTGAATTACAAAACATAGTTTCATTTTCACTTGAATAGAAAACCAGGATCCTCCAAAATATAACTCTTTCTCTAGTGTGTACAATCGAGCCGGTGCCGTCCCATGTTACTGAAAGAAACCTGAAACAACATAACACAAAACACTGTAAGCACGAAGCTTAGTGAGTTCCCCAATATACAACTTACGCATATATGCTTTTCCAGGCCCTGACCTTCCGGTCCACAACACAACACCTTCCGGCCCATAACATAATCGCCTTCCGGCCCATAACACATTGCCTTCCGGCCCATAACACATTGCCTTCCGGCCCACATAAACATACACAGCACGCATAACAATTAACTTACCACATATAGCACATATATCACATATCATATCCGACCTTCCGGTCACACAGTCAAACCCTTCCGGGTACAGTATAGTGAGAAGACTCACCTTGTGGATACTGAAAGTTAGCAACTCCTGAAATCACTCGTACTTGATCCGCCGAGCTACAAACTCCCTATAACATCATATATCTCTTATTAACACTTTTATCTTCCAAGTTAACTGACCCTAAGAAATCACACATAGGTCAACTCTGGTCAACGGTCCACGGTCAACTCGACCGGACTCGGCGAGTCTAGTCGTCCTCCAATCCTCTAAGGTTTCCCTTCTACTCGTCGAGTATCCTCCTTGACCCGACGAGTTACTCCTGGAAGAATCGCGGGGCCACCCCGACTCCACTCGCCGAGTCTGAGGAACAGCTCGACGAGTCCCAGTTATTCTTCAAGCTACTCGCCGAGTCTGCTCATTGGACTCGGCGAGTCCATGCCATGCAGCCGCTCAAACTGCTTCCTAAGGTCAGAACTGCTCCGACCATTCATAGGTCTGGCCTTCCTAGACTGGTCCATTACGTAAGGTCCTCATTTCGGTGCTCATGCTACACCCCAAGACTTATAATTTACATGTTGACCTAAGGCATAAGGATTTCAATCCAAAACCTTCATCAATTCCCGAAATGCACAGGCATGGGACATTCTGGACCTCCAAAGGTCCCAACCCGGGGTTACAATCGTTTGGGGAACTAGGGTAACATTCAATCTATCCAGAAAAGGGTTCCATAAACCCTAATCCTCTAAACACATCACCATAGTAGAGTATACTCGAATTCTTACTTGGATGATGTACTCTCTGTGTCCCTAATTCTCAGAACGTGACTCCATTGCTGTTCCTTTAGTCAAGCCCTTCTCTTCCTTGCACAACAACTCCTTCAAAATCACCAATGGCCTTTAACCTTGCTCCAGATGCACACAATCGGTTTAGGGTTCCTCTTAGAAGGCTAAAACGAACAATGACGGCCAATAAGTCCCTTTTATACGTCCCAAACCTGAACGGCTAGGGTTTTCGCTAAACAGCGCAGACTCGCCGAGTCCCTATCTGGACTCGTTGAGTCCAGTCGCGAACCCGCGACCAGGTCTGCGATCCTACTCGGCGAGCCTGGGCTCCAACTCGCCGAGTCCCCTCTTAAAACACCCCAAAAATATAATTTTAACAATACCTGAGATTCCGGGCTGTTACAATTCTCCCCCACTAGAATCAGACTTCGCCCTCGAAGTCTCACTCTGAAAATAGTTCCGGATGCTGCTCCCGCATCTCACGTTCCAGATCCGAAGTCATTTCCGATCCTTTCCGGGGTTGCCACTGAACCAACACCAGAGGTACTTCCTTGTTCCTCAGAACCTTGATCTTCCGATCCCTGATGGCCACTGGTCTCTCAGCATAATTCAGGCTCGCGTCCACCTAAATGTTCTCTAGTGGAACCACTGCTGACTCATCGGCTATGCACTTCTTCAATTGCGACACATGAAAAGTGTTGTGGATCTATCTCAATTGCGTTGGTAACTCCAAACGGTAGGCCACGCGTCCTACCCTCATAATCTCACGAAAAGGCCCAATATACCAGGGCCCCAACTTGCCCCTCTTCCTGAATCGAATCACTCCTTTCCAAGGAGAGACCTTCAGGAATACAAAGTCGCCGACCTGAAACTCAAGCTCGGATCGGCGTCTATCTGCATAACTTTTCTGTCGGCTCTAGGCGGTCAATAACCGCTGTTTAACCTGCTGAATCTGCTCTGTCGACTGAAGCACGATCTCTGTACTGCCCACCACTCCCTGTAACTGAGAATTACCCAAGATGCAACTCTGCTCTAAATCTCAACGATCACTCGGCCCATAAGGGTTAGGAAACCATGAATCACCGGATCCCCGATCCAAAGCCCACTTTATCCATTTCGGAACGACTGAGAGACCCATTCTCACTCTCAGAGCAACTCTCACGAGTTCTCCTCTTGCATTCGCATACACATGCTGCACTAGCCCCAACATACCTTTCTCTTCCCTTACCTAGGGAAATCCGCTTGACGACCTTGCCACTACTCCATGTATCGCACATGCTCTGGATCTGCTCGCAAGGACTCTCGGGTCCATGCGTTACCTCTCCTCAGCAAATGAGGGTCCAACACCACCTCCTATGCAACAGCTCAAAGGGCGGCATACCAATGCACTAATGATGGCTGTTGATATGGGATAACTCAACCAAGGATAAATACGTGCCGCGGCTTCCTCCGAAATCTAATACACATGCCCGAAGCATGTCTTCGAGCGTCTGAATCGTTCACTCTCTCTAAAGTGTCCTCAGACGTCATCATGATAAGCTCATTTCTTATATTCCTCTTCGAGACTGAGTACCAGATCAGCTTTTGGCTCCACAGCTGAGCCCCCAACGGTCACCCATATCATGATCCAAATATCCCACTAACTTCCTCCCCGTGACCACTATCCCGACCCAGTGACACGCAAGTCACGAAATCCTCTTTTCCTCCTGCGAGAAAAATACAATCCATCCGAGGATCGTCTCAACTCAAATCTCTGGTTTCTGCTGCGCATATTCTTTGCGTATCTCCCCGCATCTCCCGACAGAGATGGAGACCCCCGTCTTGCCCCTGACTCAACATCCAAGCTCCAAAGACTCAATACTAGGGCTACTCAAACCCAACTCTTCCACATCATACACTGCTTGAAAAACATTCCAACATCGAAATTCTCTTGCCATCTAGTGAGTACTGCGACTCCACGCAGTATCACAACACCCTCTGAATAGTGAGTACTACGGCTCCCCGCAGTGTCACAACACCCTCTGACTAGTGAGTACTACGGCTCCCCGCAGTATCACAACACCCTCTGACTAGTGAGTACTGCGACTCGAATATCCATCACAGACTCTGGAGGCAATCAACATAACAAATGCCCATCTTTGCGAAAATCCACTCTCTCAAGTGATCTCCCTGGATGCCCATACTCGAAGGGCGCCCACTAAATCCACAGATACTTGATATGCCACACGTCGATTCAATTCAGGATTCACGAGTAACTCCGAAATAAAGATATCATACTCGGATATCTCAGAATACCCCAACAGAACATCACAAGATCCTGCCACAACCACTGATCTCCTGCCCCAAGCATCATATAGACACAATAATACATTTCCTCTGAACCCCATAATTAGATCTACGTTTTTCCCACATTACAACTTCGGTGCATCTAATTTCTCGATTGGAATACGAGAAAACGCTGACGCTACGAAATATGCTGATAATTCTCCGAAACCTTTTTTTTTTTTTTTTTTTTTTTTTTTTTTTCCGACGCTCAAAATCCAAGCAAGGATACGCATACCGACCCCGGGAGTTGGCTGCCCAATCATTCTCTATCTACTTGCAACAACACCAATCACCTGTCATGGATACATTCGTCCTCCTCCTCAAGTACTTCCCGCATTAACTCACTCTGACCCCTTTCCTCGATCACCGACATCTCTGGTCTCATGATTTCTTACAGCATATCTCTATACTCCACTTATAACTACTCTTGACAAATCTTTGCTTTCTTACATACTGCACCCGGTTCTCCCTTACTTAGGGTTCGAACCATCACCAATTAGCACACAACCAACCCACGACTATTTTTCACCAGCGAAATCGCACCTGCCCCAGGAAAGTGCTCCGCAACGCCCGATAATTCCCCCTTAAGGAAATCAATCAACCTCCTATACTCTGAACCTCTGATGAACTCCTCAAGAACTTCTCATCACAACTGCCTCTAATCATTCCAAATCTCATAACAAGCTAACACTAAGCATCTCAACTGCTCAATAACATCCCTGGCTCATAGACTGCACCGCAAAATCATCGTTCCTCTCACCTCAACTCATCAACCAATGTTCCAACACCGGAATTGTCCCAAGGACAGGGACCCACTCCCAACATAGACGAAAACTCTCTGCACTGCAAAACTCGACTGAACTCCCCACTGCTACCACTATAACACATCCTACTATTCTCAATTAGGTGTGGTGTGGTCCTCGACTACCTCAGTCCCAACTGACTGTCTGCTCACGATAAGTCACTGCCTCGCGGCACACATGCTACCTGATACTCTGGGGGAAATCATCACCGATAACGACCTGCAGGGTGTACCCCCAAACCCAAAACTGAAACATCAGGCCTCTCGTGTCTTGCACACGAACATAAATAGCACCACCCACCTAGAAGGTGACCTCTCCTCTATCGACTGATTGCTCAACTCAGACTGAAATTTTCCTCTCCCTTTAACTCCTTACCAAAATACTCTGATAGGCACTCGCCTTTCTCCTCGAGGGACGCCTCTCCATACTCAATCATGGTCTACAGGCCTAAAACCCATAGCGTCCGATCTCTACCTCATCGATCATGATCGGATAACAAGATAATCACAAGCATCATTCACTACGAACCATGGTACTCATCCCATGACATCCCTTCCCAATCTGCTCCGGTGTATGGTACCCGAACCATAGCATCACTCCTCAATCTGCTCCGATGTATGGTACTCGAACCATAACATCACTCCTCAATCTGCTCCGATGTATGGTACTCGAACCATAACATCACTCCTCAATCCGCTCCTTAGGACCTTCAGAATACTCCTTGTATCAAGTATGGGTCCTCTGCTTTCAGTAGTACGGGCCCATACTACCTGCCACATCTACCCATACTTTCCACACGGACCATCCCAGAGCTCCTAAGTAGCTGCTCAACCTGCTCTTTCACCAATCCCATCGCACGTGCTCGCTCCCCAGCGAAATCCTCTACTCTACCAGCGCACTCATCTGGCTAGGTTTACTCCCTAGTCTCTTCCGTTGTCCTCCCACTTCTTTGCTATCAGCTGCTGAAGAGCTCCTAATGATGCCAGCCATCTACCTCCTGAATATCGTCATACTCACTTAGTAGCTGACTCCCATCATCGAGAGTTCCACAAAGCACAAAGCAAGCAGCATTCGAGCATCGAAGAATACATAGGACTCCCTATCTGTGATAACTCCACCTTCTCGGCTCATCCTCAGAAGTACCACTGAACTCTGTAACTCTACCCCTCGTGTGTTCTGACTGGATACTCTCACTCATCACATACTCAAAAGCATAACACATATAACAACAAATCCTAGGCTAAGGCATCACAAATCAGGCCACTCTAGTCCTAAGATATGAAATACCTAGCCTGTCTCTAGAATGCAATAATATCTCATAAAGTGCATCATAGATTTTTCATAACACAAAAGTAAGGGTATTTTGGGAAATCACCGTTTGGCTCTGGCTGATTGTACACACTGCTCTTTCTTGCTTTCTCTTTGAACTCTTATTCACTTTTAGAAAACTATTTATTTGAAAACTTTTTCTTACTTCCTCAGTTTGAGTCCAGATTTACCCGAAGGCGCATTCGAATCCCTCAAACCAAGGCTCTGATACCAATTTGTAACACCGTAAATTTCAAGACAAAATTTTCATTTAAAATAATCATTTTAATGTTAGAACACTTGTTTAAAATCTCATTCATAGTTGAATTACAAAACATAGTTTCATTTTCACTTGAATAGAAAACCAGGATCCTCCAAAATATAACTCTTTCTCTGGTGTGTACAATCGAGCCGGTGCCGTCCCGTGTTACTGAAAGAAACCTGAAACAACATAACACAAAACACTGTAAGCACGAAGCTTAGTGAGTTCCCCAATATACAACTTACGCATATACGCCTTTCCAGGCCCTGACCTTCCGGTCCACAACACAACGCCTTCCGGCCCATAACATAATCGCCTTCCAGCCCATAACGTATTGCCTTCCGGCCCATAACACATTGCCTTCCGGCCCATAACACATTGCCTTCCGGCCCACATAAACACACACAGCACGCATAATAATTAACTTACCACATATAGCACATATATCACATATCATATCCGACCTTCCGGTCACACAGTCAAATCCTTCCGGGTACAGTATAGTGAGAAGACTCACCTCGTGGATACTGAAAGTTAGCAACTCCTGAAATCACTCGTACTTGATCCGCCGAGCTACAAACTCCCTATAACATCATATATCTCTTATTAACACTTTTATCTTCCAAGTTAACTGACCCTAAGAAATCACACATAGGTCAACTCTGGTCAACGGTCCACGGTCAACTCGACCGGACTCGGCGAGTACTCTGGCGACTCGGCGAGTACTCTAGCGACTCGGCGAGTCTAGTCGTCCTCCAATCCTCTAAGGTTTCCCTTCTACTCGTCGAGTATCCTCCTTGACCCGACGAGTTACTCCTGGAAGAATCGCGGGGCCACCCCGACTCCACTCGCCGAGTCTGAGGAACAGCTCGACGAGTCCCAGTTATTGTTCAAGCTACTCGCCGAGTCTGCTCATCGGACTCGGCGAGTCCATGCCATGCAGCCGCTCAAACTGCTTCCTAAGTTCAGAACTGCTCCGACCATTCATAGGTATGGCCTTCCTAGACTGGTCCATTACGTAAGGTCCTCATTTTCGGTGCTCATGCTACACCCCAAGACTTATAATTTACATGTTGACCTAAGGCATAAGGATTTCAATCCAAAACCTTCATCAATTCCCGAAATGCACAAGGATGGGACATTCTGGACCTCCAAAGGTCCCAACCCGGGGTTACAATCGTTTGGGGAACTAGGGTAACATTCAATCTATCCACAAAAGGGTTCCATAAACCTTAATCCTCTAAACACATCACCATAGTAGAGTATACTCGAATTCTTACCTGGATGATGTACTCTCTGTGTCCCCAATTCTCAGAACGTGACTCCATTGCTGTTCCTTTAGTCAAGCCCTTCTCTTCCTTGCACAACAACTCCTTCAAAATCACCAATGGCCTTTAACCTTGCTCCAGATGCACACAATCGGTTTAGGGTTCCTCTTAGAAGGCTAAAACGAACAATGACGGCCAATAAGTCCCTTTTATACATCCCAAACCTGAACGGCTAGGGTTTTCGCTAAACAGCGCAGACTCGCCGAGT
The DNA here is from genome assembly GCF_052625555.1 of Lactuca saligna. Taxonomy (NCBI): domain Eukaryota; kingdom Viridiplantae; phylum Streptophyta; class Magnoliopsida; order Asterales; family Asteraceae; genus Lactuca; species Lactuca saligna. Next base: position 186,916,589 of record NC_136424.1, on the reverse strand, counting down.
CCCTATCTGGACTCGTCGAGTCCAGTCGCGAACCCGCGACCAGGTCTGCGATCCTACTCGGCTAGCCTAGGCTCCAACTCGCCGAGTCCCCTCTTAAAACACCCCAAAAATATAATTTTAACAATACCTGAGATTCCAGGCTGTTACACCCAGCATGCCTCGTAACCACCATACAGAAATTACCGCAAAACATCAGACGCTTCTCACTAACCCAAGAACCGAATCTCGACCCAACCCTAGGGGTTGTGACTTCCTTGATACGCGTATGGGTCCTGTGTTTTCGGTAGTACGGGCCCATACTACTTTGCACACCTACCCATATTTATATGAAGTATCCCCACAACGCCCTAGTGAAGAACAGGCATAACAAGCACTCAACCCTCACTCCTAGAAGAAGACTGGAAATCTCATACAGAAGGAAACGCTAGGCTAGAAGGCATCATAAATCAGGCAACTCTATCATGCAATTCCTGAAGATCCCTAGCCTAGTACTAGCATGCTGTTCTATCATATCTCATAAACAAATAACTTGAATGGTATTTTGGGGTTACTTACTGGCTCCGGCTGATCGTACCTCTACGCCCCCCTTTACTTATTTTTGAAAACCCATTTTAAATTCTCTTTTGAAAACTCTCCTTGATTTGAGACTGGATTCACATGAATGTTCCTCTAATTCACTCAAACCAAGGCTCTGATACCAACTTGTAATGCTCTAAAAATTCCAACTAATTCAAACTTTTCAAAAACAACCTAATTTCATAAAGTTATTACAAAAAGGTTTTCAATACATTTATTATCAGAGTATTTCCCAGAAACCACATCGTAAACACATAAAAACTCGAGGAGCGGTACGATCATGCCTTTGCCTTGCCACGGTCTCCTGAAGTACCTGAAACATTTAAACCACAACTGTAAGCCCGAAAGCTTAGTGAGATACCCCCAAAATACCAACACCATACAAACATAACCATATCATATAATCGATACAGAACAGCCATGCACATCGGTTCTACTGTGTGACTGGTCCGCCGCACCGGCCTACTGTCCACCTGGTCTACCCTCCGAGTCTAGCCATATACATCGAGTCTACAGTGTGATTGGTCCGCCCGCACCGGGCCTTCAATCCACCTGGTCCACTCTCTGAGTCTATAGTATGATTGGTCTGCCCGCACCGGGTCTTCAGTCGGCTTGGTCCACTCCCCGAGCCTCGGCACGTCTGGTCCGCCCTCGTGGGGCCCACAGCCTATCCGGACCGCTCGCTGGGCCTGCGAGATAATCAGTCCGCCCTAGGTATGTTGGCCTATAGCACAACGCAGGACCCGCCTCAACCCAACTCCAGCCCAAAAACCATGTGCACATAAATATACAATCATATAACAATACGCATCCAACCAAACCGATCTAGCAGATCACATAACATAACATCATCCTAACCAGGATACCGACCTGACCGGTCACTAGCATAGCATCATCCTATATACCAGGATACCGAACTTAACCAGGTCTCTAACATATACCATCCTAACTACCAGGATTTAAACATAGCAACGTTTTAACATAACAACAACACCCGGATTACAATCCGATAAAGGGTCGGCCTTGGTGCCTTAGACCCTGTTGATATAGTGAGGATAACTCACCTCGCAACTGCTGACTGAAAGGAATAAGATCACGTTGCTCCAACCTCCGACACGGACTCCACCACTAATCAATACCAAAAGACTGAATTCAATAAATACCCATAATTACAAAAATATCCCTCGAAGTCAACTGGTCAACTCTTGGTTAAAGTCAAAGTGCTCAGTCAAAGTCAACCCTCCTGACTGACTCTACTCACCGAGTCAACCCGCTGACTCGTCGAGTCCCCATGCTTTGAAACTCCCATAACACGACTCAACTCGCCGAGTCCCACAACTCTGAGTCTAACCGTACTCAACTCACCGAGTCATCCCTTGACTCACCGATTCACAGCTTAACCAGAAAAGCTTAGGACCTCACGACCAGACTTGCCGAGTCCAAGAACAAACTCTCCGAGTCCAAGGCTATCTTCAATCAACTTGCCGAGTTTTTCTTCCAACTTGTCGAGTTGTTGCCCATCTTCATGCAACTCGCCGAGTACACCCATGTGACTCGCCGAGTACCACTGGTTCTTAGCTCATACAGAGGCTTTCCAAGCCATGCAGGGTCTTAAATCCATAGATCTACTCTTATACAAGCCATCCATCACGTAAAGTAGCAAAATTTACGTGAATCCAAGGAGATCTAAGCATAATACACTCTTGGCTAAGGTTTGGGACTAAAAGGCTTCATCAACAGCTCTTGAACAGGGACTTTATGCTCTTTTGGATCATCACTACTCTAGATCTGAGGTAGCAACCTCAGATCCAACCTCCAAACTCAAGATAACACTAGATAAATTCCCAAAAATTCCACAAATGATAGATCTAGATGGATAAAAGCTCAAGCAACGAATCCTTACCTCCAAAGAAGACTAGAACAGAAGAATAAGCCAAAACCTTGCAAAGCCCCTTGCTCCAAGCCTCTTAATCTTCAAAGATTTCTTCAACCAACACTCCTTCAAGACCCAAATGCTTTTTAATTCTCTCACACACGAAAAATTAGGGTTTCTGGACTTCAAGGGGAAGTAAAGAGGCTGGGGAGAGGGTATTATGTTCTTTATATAGGGCTCAATCCCTGGGATTAGGATTTTCTCCACAAAGCACCAACTCGCTGAGTCCAGCCAACGACTCGCCGAGTTGGCCACTTAACACGTGACCAGAATCGCGACCCTACTTGCCGAGTCTACCCATGGACTCGCCGAGTTGACCATTCACATTTCCATTTGAACCCTGAACTTGCACTCCTGAACTCGGGATATTACACCAAACTATTAACTGGATTCTTCAATTGTAAGGTCCAAATAAGGATCTATACCGGTGATCAAGTAACAAACAATCACAATAGAAGAATAAGATGAAAACAAATCGAGCTTGCACACGTTTATATTCAGAAAAATGTCAGGTACAACTCGATGGAACACTCTGTAGACTCAATAGCATCAACAACCACAAAAGACCAACTCCTCCACTATTTATACCGGACTCAGACCACAAACTGAGTTTGCTACCGTAAACAGGGTTTATGGCCGTAAACACAGTTTACAGTCTTAAACACACAAACATTACAAAACACATACACAACTCATAAACAATATTACAGACTCTATCCAAAACAATATACACTGAAAGCCTAGACCAAAACATTAACTGGACTCTTCAATCTCCCCCTTGGTTTGGTTCTAGCTTGGACTCAGTTGTCGACCACCAGTACATCGGACTTTTCCATCGCACCGTTGCATGTCTTCTTTTTGATAATTATAGGCACATTCGAAGTATACTCTTTTGCAGAGGGCTCAAAAATATCCTCAGCCACCACAATCTGATTAGACGCGAGATAATGTATGTCCCGCTTGCCAAATTGAAGCAAATCCCTTTTGTCATACAACCAGATGCAATCTTCTGTAAGCTTAATGACAGCAACATTTGTGGATTCATCTTACACCCAATATTGCAGGGATGAGAGACAACCATCTGAGTAATTTTGGAGAACGAGAATGTGCTTAACTTGGGCAGTTGCAGGCCACCTCACTGACAGAAGTGGCTGGCTTGTTTTAGGATCAATAATCTTTTTGTGAATCTGTACAAAGGACTCCGCAGTCTTCATTGACGGAAAGCCCTTGGCCACTTGATCTTCCAAAAAATATTTGAACTAGCTTGCCCTAGGATAGCCTGATGGATTTGAGAAGGGAGCATTTGACAGCTCAATGAAATCAGTCTTGGTAAAAGAATGAAAGTCGTGAGTGTCCTTGTATAATTCTTTGTTGCCGCTCTTTCTCCTCACCGTAAACATGTCTATGGTGTCATGGAATCCCCATGTGATGATTCCAGACCTATCGCCATATATGTCCTTGAAACGACGCACACCCAGATCCGTAACGGTGATCTGTGGACTATCCCAGGGTGCCTTATGATCCACGCTCCTTTTAAATAGCAGCTGACCTTTGTCAGAGGACTTGTCCAATTTGGCGCGTTTCAATGCTGCTGTACTTGGAGCTTGAGCCGGTTCTTTTTCAAAATGGTCTTCGATGATGGTGGTTCTGATAGGCTGAGGAACGATGGGAACGTCTTGATTGGGAAGATAAATCTGTGACTCGTCAACGGATGACTTGAACTCATTGCCAAGTTTATCTTCCAGCTTTTTCTTTAACTCGTAGTAGCTAACGGTCAGCAGGCCAAAGTGTGTCTGAAGATCTGTAATTTGTTTTGTCTTCAGAACTTTATCCTCATTAAGTTCGGCCACTTGAACACTAAGCTCTGTGTTTTCAGTCTGAAGGTCTGCGACCTTGATAGTCAGCTCAATATTCCTTTGATCAAGATCAATGTTCTTCTAATTCAGAACATCGATATGTTTTTGGAGTCCAAAAACTGAAGGAATCTCTTCTCCTGAGCTGTCACCCCCAATTGAAATTCCTTTGCCGCGTGGGAGTTGTGTAGAAAATCATTCATCTGCCAGGAGCCTAGCCAGCCTAATTGAGGCAGCGTCATCCTCTGTCCTGGGAGGAGAGAGACCTGTTGGGAATAAAGGGCCACCAGCTTCAAAGAAGGTACTAGGACCTTCATTGACAGGTTCGGTAGAGACTATGGCAGTTGTAATTGTTGGAGGAGCTGTAGCAGTTTGAGTTGCCAATCTAAGGACGAGTCTGTGTCTTTTACTTGGAGGAGGAGAGGCTTGAGTAGTGGTCTGATCAGTTTCCACAGGCTCAGATGTAGGTAAGACAACATCAAGGTGAGGAATCCTTGATACTGTCACCATAGGAGTTGCTATTTCTGCCGATGGATTGGTGGTAGTGGTAGTGGCTTCAAAAACATCTTCTTATTCCCTTGTCTCTGTTGCCGGATGAGCAACTTCATTGACATTATCAAGCAGCTTGTCGAGGCTTTCTCCGGTCATAAAGTCTTCATTACTGCCGAAGTTCAAGGGAATATCATCATTATCGAATCCTGTGAGGTCGAGATCCTCATACAACTTAGTCTCAAGTCCCGACCCCTCATTGTAATCCCATTGAACCGATATCGATTACAATTCGTGTTCCTTGGCAACTTGGGCATTTGCAGTAGCAGTTTCATCGACATCATGATCTAAAATGGTAATGACATTATCAGACACAACCCTTTCAGATGAAATGGGCTCAGATGATGCATTATCAGATACTCCATGAGAGTCGGATGATTTATCAAGTTTAGCAAAATTCCCAAACTTCATCAGGGGATGTAAACCTTGAAAGACAACCTTGCCCTTTCGATTCTGTTTGATGAGACCGACAGTGTGTGGACCTAAGGATATTATGTTCAGCTTGTCACCATCCTTGGCCATCTCTGGAAATTGATCGTCGATGAACATTTAAATGAACCTTGGATATAACAAGAATACATCTCTGGTTCCCTGGGTCATGGCGTTAATGTTCACCAGGAACTCATCAAGAATGAACTTCGGGAAGTTGAATTTAATGTGAACAGTTAAGGAGACAATCGCCCCTGTGTTTTTGTGTGAGATCTCGTCAGCTCCTGATCTCCTGCCTGAGATGCAGCTTACAAACACGTGAGCCAAAAATCGCCAGTAAGGAGGCAGGAGCTTTTTCACCGTGGGAGGGTAGGTACCATCGTATCCCATTCTCTCAAGGATCCGTTGTACATCATCAATTCCAATTTCAGTGGGGAAACTGGATTCGTCATTAACCAACAAAGTATCTTTGATGTACTGCTCCGTGATTCTGATCCTGCAGCCTTTAACCACAGCTTCGATTGACATTTCTCCATTGACCTTCGGCATCTTAGCTGTTTGCCAAAATTCCCGAATAATGTTCTAATAGATGATGAGATTCACTGTGATAGCACAAGACAGGCAACACTCTCTCAGTCGGTAGATCATTGATCTGAATTCTGCATGAGCGACTGGAGGATCATCCAAGACAATCACCAGGTTGTGCATGTTCCGCAAACTTGAGATTCGCCATTGATCTGAACTAAACAGGCCAAGTAAGAAAACACAATATTTATCAATTTAAAGTTTTAAGTTTTCTTAGACAAACAATTTTATTTTGGCCCTTTTTAAAAATTAGTCAAACAAGGAGTTTACGGTCAAAGTTCGTCAACGGACCGTAAACTGAGTTTACGGCCGTAAACTCGATTTTACGGTCGTAAGGCCAAGGAGAGTTTACGGTCGTAAGACCACATGCGATTACGGTCGTAAGACCAGAAAGGGGTTTACGGTTCTTGAATATACCCACACCGTAAACTCTCCCGAAACTGTAAACGCCGACGAACACTAAAACTTCGATTACTCCTCCAGTTTTAGTCGATTCGATGAATAGATTGCTTTTCCCCAGTCGGTTTTAGTGTACCTTCGAAGTGGACTAAGTGATTTCACAAGATTTTGCAAGAAATTTTTTCGAGGAGAGAGAGTAGAGAGAGGGAGGAGGCTTGCGGCAGTAAAAAGGTGAAATGGGAGAGGAAAGGGTTTACAGCAGTAAACTCTTCCTTTTATACTCCCTTAACTTTTACCTGTCTCCCACACAGTGTAAAAACCCAGTCCAAATTTCGATTAAAATTTTCAAAAATAACACATTTTGAGGACATAAAAATAATAATAAAAATAAAAATAAAATTAACCTAAAAATAAAATAAACTAATTTCTAAAATTTAGGAATTAAAATATTTTAAAAATTTAATTTTGACAATTATAAAATAAAATAAAAATAAAAAAATATAAATATAAATAAAAGTAAAAGTAAACGCAGTCAAAAATTTATCTCAAGATTTACTAAAATTTTCTTGTGATGCTGGGATCAAAGTTGTTAGACAACCTTAATTCACTTGTCGGTACCTTTCATATTCACATCTTTGTCTGGTCGATCGTCGGTGTTGTGGTCCACTTAAACATGAAAAATTATGACAATTTTAGGACATACTAATAATTGTAAGACAAAGTGATTCTAAGTTCCTAGATATTATATCTGATCCTAAGTTCATAGATACTATATCTTAAGGACTATTCATCTGACGATGACCAGGGATATTGTTGTCCACCGAAATTGAGCAACGAGATCTATAGACAATCTTTGAGTGTTCAATTTTAATTGTACTGGAACATGTTTCCCGCCTCCTGATATGCCCCAGTAATCAAGGACTTCCAGAGTACTCCTTACATCGGGTGAGCAGACAATCATTAGGAGAGAGGATAGATTCAGATTATTATCACTTATAGTTTTAGAGGGATTGACAAGTAGAAGGATGCATATGCTGTGTACTAGGTCGGATTGTTAGTCACGCAAAGGAGACAACATATGGCTAACAGATAAGAATAATTTCATATAGATATAATATGCAGAGAAATAGAGTTGCATATGTTATAGTCCAGGTCGGATTTTGAGTCACGTAGAGGAGGTAACATATGACTAACAGACAGATTGAAAAGAAAACAATTTTCTACAGACCTAATTCATCGGAATTTACCAGTCGCCCCATCAATACCGGAATTAAGGACATAATCCGCACATCGAGGAAAAGTTAAACCACGGTTCCAGATACGGGTTCATTTAATGTGACGAGTAGATTCCCATATATATCTCCCTGCTCAACCTATCCAAGTGTCGTATTGTCAGGCTAAACGGATCTTACTAAGTCAAGATTTGTCAGGTCTATAAATTTCTTAAGTTCAACTCTGCCTAGTCATGTCCATTTAGAATATTTCGTGCCTATCGACGCATCAAACCAGAGCATAGACCCTCAACTTCGGGTACGTTACGCAGACTTAGATTGCCTGTTATCACTAGATAATATCACTTCCCAGTCCTTCAACAAGAAGCAAAACTTTATGCAACAATTTTTTAATTTTCTGAATGTTTTTATTGTTTTTGGAATTTTGAATGTTTTCTGAAAAAATAAAACAGAAGCAGAATGTTTTTGGATTTTTAATTTTTTAATTTTTGTTTTGTTTTGTTTATTTCTCCCCCTAAATTTGTGCATGGAAGAGAATAAAATGACTGAAATGTTCAAATTTAAACTAACCTACAAAAATTAATCCTCAAAACGAATCATTTTCTAAAATCCTACAAGCACATCGAATCGAGCTTTGTTAAAAGGCTTAGTGAACAGATCCTCCACATTATTCGCAGTGGGAACCTGTTCTAGCCAGATGAGCGAACGCTCATAACAATCTATGATAAAGTGAATTTTGATGTCAATGTGCTTGGTTTTGGAATGTTAGACCGGATTGTTAGTGATTTGAATAGCAGCCTCATTATCACAGTGAATTGGGGTTTCTAGATAATTCAAACCGTAGTCCAACAGCTGATGTTGGATCCGGATAACTCGAGAACAACAAGCTGATACAGCAATGTATTCCGCTTCTGCAGTTGAGGTAGAGACGGTATGCTGTTTCTTGCACTGCCACGACACCAGCCTATCACCAAGGAATTGGCACCCTCCTGATGTGGATTTCCTGTCAAGCTCACAACCTCCATAATTACTGTCAGCAAAAGCATATAAATCAAATTCAGAATTCTTCAGATACCAAAGACTCAATTTTGGGCTGCCTTTGATATATCGAAAAATGCTTTTGATAGCAATAAGATGTGAAAGTTTAGGATTAGCCTGATAGCGAGCGCATTGACACACTGCAAACATGATGTCGGGATGGCTTGTAGTGAGATACGTCAGGGAACCGATCATTGATCTATAGTGAGTTTGATCTACGGATTTGCCATCAATATCTGGATTCAGCAGGGGTCTTTCAGCCATTGGTGTCGATGCAGACTTTGTGTCTTCAAACCCGAACTTCTCAAGAATATCCTCCACATACTTAGCTTGATGTAGCAGGATTCTGGTTGAACTTTGTTTGACCTGAAGCCCCAGAAACATGGTCATTTCACGTAGAGAACTCATCTCGAATCGCTTCTTCATCACGCCTTCAAATTCATTGCAAAGCTTTGGACAAGTAGACCTGAAGATAATGTTGTCAATGTAGATCTGAACTAGTATCTGATCATTACCCACATGCTTGATGAATAAAGTTTGATCAATAGTGCCGCGAGAGTATCCATGCTCGAGCAAGTGCTTTGTTAGAGTCGCATACCATGCTTGAGGAGCTTGATGTAACCCATACAATGCCTTGTTCAACTTGTAGACATGATTAGGGAAATTTGAGTTAACAAACCCAGGGGGTTGATCAACATAAATTTCTTCCTTTACCTTGCCATACAAGAAGGCAGTCTTGAATTCCATTTGGTAGACCGTGAATTTCATGTAGGAAGCGTATGCAAGAAATATACGGATAGCCTCCAGACAAGCCACGGGAGCCTACACCTCAGTATAATCAAGAACCTCGATTTATCGAAACCAGCAAACCACCAACCTTGCTTTATTACGCACTATTACACCAGAATCATCCTGCTTATTACGATAGACCCAACGCGTGTCAAGAGACCTTCATGCATTGCATCTACCCAGCTGGGCTCATTCAAAGCCATTTCAATGTTCTTCGGCTCTATTTGAGATATAAAGCAAGAGTAGAGACATGCATTAACATCTCCACTTTGACTTCTGGTTTTAACTCCATCACCCAGCTGGCCAATGACGTTATTGATCGGATGACCGCGTTGAATTCTTGAAGGTATGTCTTGGCTGATATCATTGAGTCAAACATGAAGAATGTGTATGTTGAGACCTCCATCATCTGCTGATTGATTCACATTAGATGAATCTGCTACAAACTCATTTGGAATTTCTTCAGGAAAGAGTAGTTCAATAAAAGTTGGATTGATAGCGGAAGCATCTCTAGACATGAACTCTCTCTCAATAGGTGTAGGAGGTGTAGCATCAGCATTAGGAGTTTCATTCACAATCTTAGACTCTGGACTATTTGGTTGATCAGATGACTCCCCCTCAAGTGGAGTAGAGAACCTTCCTTCAGATGAAGTAGAGGACTCCCTCTCAACCGTTGGAGGTCTGTAGACAACTTCTTCGTCTTCGTGTTCAGAAACAATCTTCGAACCAGAAGAAGATCCACTTGAACTATCTGTAGACACATTTAAAGATTTGAAAAGTGATGCATAATCAAATAACCAGTCGGGACCCACTCTAGCATCTGTTTCATTCTCCTCCAAGCAGCACACTTCATAGGATTCTACTATCTGCTTAGTCTTTTTATTGTAGACCCTATACGCGGTGCGCGCAACATACCCTACAAAGTAACAATCATCGTCTTTGGCATTATCTGTAGACACATTTAAAGATTTGAAAAGTGATGCGTAATCAAATAACCAGTCGGGACCCACTCTAGCATCTGTTTCATTCTCCTCCAAGCAGCACACTTCATAGGATTCTACTATCTGCTTAGTCTTTTTAGTGTAGACCCTATACGCAGTGCGCGCAACATACCCTACAAAGTAACAGTCATCGGCTTTGGCATTGAATTTAGGGTTGGATTCCAAGTGAAGAAGGGTGCAAGGGCAGCCAAATACACGGAAGTGGCTGACAGAAGGCTTGTGTCCATAAAGAATCTCGTATGGTGTCTTCATCTATGCTTTGTTGATTAGAACACGATTCTGCACGTAACAAGCAGTGTTAATCGCCTCGGCCCAAAAGAAAACAGGTAGCTTGGAGTCACAAAGCATTGTCCTTGCGGCGTCTTTCAAAGTTCTATTTCTCCTTTCAGAAACACCATTTTGTTGAGGTGTGTGAGCAGAGCTATATTGACGTACTATCCCCTTTTCTGCGCAAAAATGGTTAAGAACAGCATTCTTGAATTCAGTTCCATTGTCGGTACGAAGCGCCTTCACTTGGTTGTTGGTTTACTTCTCAATCATTACAATGAACTTCTTTATCAGATCAACATCCCCCGCTTTGTTGGATAAGAAGAAGAGTCACGTAAATCGAGAGAAATCATCGATCACAACTAGACAGTACGAGCTTCTATTGATGCCCAGGACGTTGACCGGACCAAATAAGTCCATACGCAATACTTGGAGCACTTGACTGATTGAGTTGACTTGCTTGGGCAGGTGTGGTTTCCGATGATGTTTTCCTTGAGCACAGGAAACACACTTCTCAAATGTAATAAAGTCTCTGATGGGTAGGCCTCGGACCATCTCATTCTTAGCAAGGCGATTCAGGTTTTTCGCGTTAGCATGACCGAGCCTTTGGTGCCACAACATTGCATTTTGTTCGGAGACTTTTGAGAATAGACAAGTGACTTGTTCAGGTAGGTTACTGTTCGTATCAATAATGTAAGCATTCCCATCCCACTTAGATTTGACAAGAATCCACTCTTCCGGGATGACAATGCCTGGATTGAGAATCATACATTCTTTATCGGTAAAATGGGTAGAGTAGCCTTTGTCGCAGATTTGAGAAACACTCAACAAGCTGTGCTTTAACTCGGGAGCGAAGTTGACATCTTCAAAGCTTAGCACTCCATTTGTAACTGTTCCTCTCTGTGTGATCTTGCCACCATCTCTGCCCGCGAAGGAAACATAACCCCCATTAAAAGATTGAATTTTACTCAGTTGGGAGATGTCTCCTGTCATATGCCGGGAGCAGCCGCTGTCGACATACCAAGGACGAACGACATTCCTCCGCAACTGTCCCTGCAAAATGAGCGGAATCATTTAGATTTAGGAACCCAGGTCATCATTTGTTCTGGGTTTCCTTTCGTTTTCTCTGATTTATCCTTCAATACTTTCAAATTAGGATCCTCATTCTTAATCACTTTAGAGGATTTTAATGATAGATTGGAAATTGATTTGGGCTTCCATTGATATTTGGGTTTTATAACATTCTCGGGTGGTTTTGAAATTTGTTTCTTAGGAGTTTGCACTGAGTCTCTGGATTTTCTACCAGAAGTGGTGGAAGATCCAGAATTTCTCTTAGATGAAACCGATCTTGGTGGGGTGGCAAACAACTTTGAGCTTTGTTAGTAAAACACCTTTTATTCTTTCGAAAATTAGCCCTTTTTCTGCTTCGATCATCTTTCCAATCATCATTTTGAGAACGAGTTCTTGAGGATTTTTTAATTAAAGACCTTCCTCGAGATTCATTCTCTCCTATTGGTGACAAGTTGTCTACAATGATCCTATTTTGACAATTCCTAGCTATATGACCACCAACACCACAATTAAAACAAATCTGTTTATTATTTGAACTTGTACTGCATTTTTTAGATTTATTTTCTTCACAGACACTCTAACTTTTCTCAGAAGAACATGCATGAGGAATAGATTGAGAGATAAGTGAGGGTGTCTCATATGTTGTGACTTGTGGAATTGATGGTGTTTCATGAGTATCACAAGCATCAGAATTACCAAAGAGTTCATCAAACATATCAAAGAAATTAAATTTAACAGAATCAGATGTGGAAGCATCACAAGAAACATTATCAGTCTTAACATCAGAAACATAAAAATTTTCATTTGAAACAGAAAATTCAGAATTAGAAACAGAAACAAAAACAGGTCCTCCGACTCCATGCTTTGCCTGATCTAAGGGTTGATCTGCAGAGGAAGTAGAAATGTTAGTACTTTTAACATTAATCAATCCGCCTGAAACGAAACTAGATGGCTTGCCATAGACCATGAATGGTTCATTGGCAATCTCCTCCTTGGATAGGGGTTGATACAAATATGTATGATTATAGGGAGGAGGTACACTATCATATCCCAAACCCTTAGACTGATTTCGTTTAAATTGCATGCAATGATCAATCATGGTGTTAACTACTTCGCTTGATCCATCAAATTTTTGGAAAACAAAGTTTGCATAATCAAACTCCCTTTTTAATGTATGAAGCTTAGTAATTAACTCATCATTTTGTCTTTTACATAATCATACAATTCACATTTTTCACTGTATTCTGTTTGAATCCTTCTAAAATCTTTAATTTTAGTTTCTAACTAGGCCTTAAGTGGTTTTTGACCTTTCCTATGTTGGTAGCCCTCATATCTAAGGTCCTCTACTTCTCTACGTAATAATTGGATTTCATCACGAAGAATTTTAACATATTCTTTACATGCATAAGAACAAGATGGTAGGTTTACCTCGCTTTTCTTGGGCTCGGAATAAGTAGACACCATTAGGGCAAACTGCAGCTCCACCATTTCTGCTTCGGGATCAACACTATTATTCTTCAAGACAACATCATCCATCTGAGCCAGGTGAGCATTTTCTGGCCTTCAGATATTCAAGGCCTGAATCTGGTCCTCCCAGTCAAAGGATTGAGCGACCATAGCAATCTCACCATTAGCTGCAGCACCCGCACGGTTGTTTCCCACTGCTACCATTTGCATGTTGCTGTTGATCCTACGATCTGGCTTGGGGGCATTCATGAGCAAAATGACCCGGCTCGTGACAGTTGAAACATCTCAACATGCCCTTGTTAAATCCCACCTTCTTATCAGCATTCATGCCCCATTTACTCTTCCTTGTCTTCTTAGCAAACTGTTTGGCCCTGAAAACAGCCAAAGCAATCTTCCAAGTAATGTTCATTTCTTCTATATCTTCAGGATGAATTTGATTCAAATCAGCAAACGACAACTGAGGTGGAAGATCTCCAGCTACAAAAGCATTGTAGCAATTAACTTGCCCAGTAGCTAGAACTAGATTTTCATCAGAATCCTTCGGGTTGGAAGAAGAAGCTACAATTGACACATTTAGAGTAGAGACAACTTGTGGAGTAACAAATGTTTGATTTTGAAGGTTAGGGATATATGAAGCATCAGCGAAGGTCTGAATCTGAGGTTGTTGAGCTGCAAAGGCTTGACCTGAGGAAGACATAAATGATGAAAGGTAATTGTTGGATGAGATTCCAAGATTTGCAGTAGAATATGAGTTCACATGATTAATCTCTCTCTGTTTGTCATCAATGTCACAAGCTTTGATGATTGCCATGATTTCAGCAAGAGTGAGGCGATTCAAATCCTTGGTTTTCTTAATCACAGAGACATTCATATCCCATGATCTTGGAAGAGGATTTAGAAGCTTCTTGTTGATTTCTGACTTGGTCAAGAAGATCCCCGATATGTTCATGTCAGTTGTGATCTCTCTCTGTTTGTCATCAATGTCACAAGCTTTGATGATTGCCATGATTTCAGCAAGAGTGAGGCGATTCAAATCCATGGTTTTCTTAATCACAGAGACATTCATATCCCATGATCTAGGAAGAGAATTTAGAAGCTTCTTGTTGATTTCTGACTTGGTCAAGAAGATCCCCGATATGTTCATGTCAGTTGTGAGAGTTGTGAACCGCTGCAGCTGAGCCTCAAGAGTCTCTCCAGGAATGTAGTTGAACATATTGAATCTTTGTCTCAACATGTCCTACCGACTCTCCTTCATATCTTCATTGCCCTGATAAACTTTAATTAGGGCTTTCCATAGATCTTTAGCTGAGGTGTACTCACGAAAACCTTGAGCAATGTCGGGCGATAATGCCATAGTTAAGGTGGCTAAAGCCCTTTCCTTCTCCTCAATTTTTTCAAACTCCTCATCAATGTAGTTCTCAACAGCCTTGTCAATTACCTATCCTCCAACTGTCATAGTGATTCTAACAGGACCTTTAATAATGCTTCTCTAGACTTTGAAATCTTTCATTTTAATGTATTTTTCAATTATGTACTGTAACGACCAAAAATTTGAGCCAATTTAAAACATTTTATTTCATTCAAATACCATTAAGTTCATATATTTATTTTCAAAATAGTTTTAACATCAGAGTATTCCCCAGAACCATATCACATAAATCATGAAAGATGAGGAGCAGTACGATCACGCCTTCGCCTTGCCACATGCTCCTGAAGTACCTGAAACAAAACACTGAACTGTAAGCCCTAAAGCTTAGTGAGTTACCTCCAAAATACCAACCACACAGAAACATATTCATAACATATAGCAAAATAGATCAGCCATGCACATCAGGTCTACAGTGTGATTGGTCCGACCGCACTGGGCCTTCAATCCACCTGGTCCACTCTCTGAGTCTATAGTATGACTAGTCCACCCACACCGGGCCTTCAGTCGGCCTGGTCCACTCTCTGAGCCTCGGCACGTCTGGTCTGCCCTCTTGGGGCCTTCATCCTATCCAGACCGCTAGCAGGGCCTTCAAAATATCTGGTCCGCCCTGGGTATGTTGGCCAATAGCACAAAGTAGGACCCACCTCAACCCAACCCCCGTCAAACAACCATATGCACAATAAGCAATTAATCGCATAACAATCCTTCACCAGACAAACAATCTAACAGATCACATAGCATATCAGTAACAAAGCAACCATCCTAAACCAGAATGTATCTAGCATATCTGTAACATAGCAACCATCCTAAACCAGGATGAAATCTAGCAAATCTGTAACATAGCAAGCATCCTAAACCAGGATGAAATCTAGCATATCTGTAACATAAAACCATCTTAAACAAGGATGAAATCTAGCATATCTGTAACATAGCAACCATCCTAAACAAGGATGAAATCTAGCATATCTGTAACATAGCAACCATCCTAAACCAGGATGAAATCTAGCATATCTGTAACATAGCAACCATCCTAAACCAGGATGAAATCTAGCATATCTGTAACATAGCAACCATCCTAAACCAGGATGAAATCTAGCATATCTGTAACATAGCCACCATCCTAAACCAGCATGAAATCTATCATATCTGTAACATAGCAACCATCCTAAACCCGGATTTCCATCCAATAATGGGCGGGCCTTAATGCCGTAGACCCTATCGATATAGTGGGGAGAACTCACCTGAAATTGCCGACTAGAAAGACAAGATTGAGCTGCTCCGACCATCGACACGATCTTCACCATAGAACACTACCAAACAACCAATTCCATAAATACCCAAAATTACCAAAATACCCTTGGAAGTCAAATTGGTCAACTCTTGGTCAAAGTCAAAGTCAACCTTCCTGGTTGATTCTACTCGCCGAGTCTCCCCGACAAATTGTCGAGTTCCTATACTCAGAAACTCCCATAATACGACTCAACTCGCCGAGTCGCCCCAAGACTCGTCGTGTCCAACGATCTCTGAGTCCCATCCTGTCCGTCTCACCGAGTCACCGACCGACTCACTTAATCCAAGGCTTTATCCAAAAGAGGTTGGGTTCTGCGACTAGACTCACCGAGTCCAAGAACAGACTCGCTGAGTCCAAGGAAATCTTTAACAGTCTCACTTAGTTGTTCTTCCAACTCGTCGTGTTCCTGCCCATCATCATACAACTCGCCGAGTCACCCCATGTGACTCGCCGAGTTAGTATGCGACTCAAGTCTAATATCTAGCCTGACTCGCCAATTCATCTCCCAGACTCGCCAAGTCCATACATAATTTCTTCATTCAGGCGATCACATGCCATTCCATTGCTTCCAATACATAGATCTGGACTCCTAGGGCCAGATCCACACGTAAAGTTTCCAACTTTATGTGCATGCAAGGCCCAACAAGCTGTAATCAAGCTAAAATGAAGGTTTAAGGCAAGCACACTCTCAATCAGTCCCCAAAGCTATCACTTTCCTGATTCATGAGTCAAGACCAATCTAGATCTGTAGTAGCAATCACAGATCTGAACCCAATACTAAAAAAGAGACTCATATATGATACTTTGGCCCTAAAACTTCATCCATGAACAATCTAAGCACAACAAAGTCAAGGCAACAACTTTTTACCTTTAATCTGATGCCAACAAGCAAGGAAATCAGATCCACTTTGTTCCTCTATGATCCCACCAACTCTTGCTTCAAGTATCCTTCTTCTCCAAGCTCCACAACACACTTAAATCCCTCTCACTCTCAAATTAGGGTTTGGAATCGATGGGGAAAGCTTCTGGACATCAAAGGGGGTGCTAAAGAGGCTGGGGTGGGGCTTAAGGTTCCTTATATAAGGTGAAAACCCCATGAATTAGGATTTCTCATTCCAGCACGGTCTCGTCGAGTCTAGCCTCCGACTCGGCGAGTCCGGTCCCTTAACATGTGCCCGACACACGCTTAGACTCGACGAGTTGTAGCTCCTACTCGCCGAGTTCCTCTCTTCCAAACTTACACTTTTCACCCCCTGAACTCTTGATTTTGACTTTGGGATGTTACAATTTTCTCCCATTTAAATTAGGCTTCATCCTCGAAGCCTGCAGTGACACATTTCTAGATAATACTCACACAATGCACCTCCTGGCATCAAACGACCCAAGTTCCTCCGAACACTGCTATCAAACCTCTATAAAGTCCAACTCTTCCCTCGCAAAGTTACGACAACTGATTCAAGCCGGCCACCGACTTCTTTCTCTGATAACAACCCTTATTAACCAATGATCACCCGATGATACTTTCATCACTCCAAATCAAAACAACCACTTGACTCTTGCAAAGCTAGATATCACCTTGAACCACCGGGTCCTGACCCGGTACGAAGCTGCTACCCCTTTCCTCAACAGGCATATCCTTTATTGCATTCACTTCTGGGACTCATCCCGCTTTCCTTTCCGAATCCTACTCGTTTCTTTCCGAGCTGACAGGATGGCACGTCCTTCAGCTCCCGATCAACTCCCATGTGCTCTCCCATGCAATCAGATACGCATGCCGAACCTACTCTAACATCCTTGGGCTGGAAAAACCCGACATACTGATGATAGCCCCAAACATCCACAGGATGAATTACCGCTACATACATAACCTCCTGATCACAACCATACAGAAAATCCAAGGTTCCATCCTCGTGCCCTTTCCGAAATCTTCTGGTTCCAAACTACCGGAAATTCTTCCGCAACCCAATAGACACCCAATCTGGATGTGCTTCCATACCACTGGCACAATCACTGTGCATTTGAATTACTCTCAATCATCCATTTACTCTACTGCCTTTCTTTCAAAGGACTCACACTCCTTTCAGAGCGACGTACCTTTCCTTTCCAGGACGTCTACTTACCAACTTTTACCGCACCTATAAGTGCCACTGAGCTAAACTCCACTCTACACTATCCATGAAGAGCAACTGCTATTCTCGAACTCCCATATACCCCGAATCCGATCACATAACCAATAAGGCCCACGCACGGCCTCCAACCAACTACATCAATATGATCAATAATTGGGGCCAGATCATATCGATTACTGTTGCATGGCAACATATCCACTCATCCTCCGCATACAGATTCACTTAACACATACAGAGTCTTCAGCATGACTGGACCGCCTTACCAGGACTTCAGCCTATCTGGACCACTCTCAGAACCTTCAGCTTGTCTGGACCACCCTCCCGGACCTTCAGCCTATCTGGACTGTTCGCTGAGCCTTCGGCCTGACTGGTATGCCTTCCGGTCTTTAGTTTATCCGGACCGCTCAAAACTGTCGTACGTCACCCTGAACCATCCTTCCCGGGAATCTCTCCCATGCAGTCTGTTCTAGCCCTCTTGAGGTTCCAAACTCCAGTTCTGTTCCTGGAATTCTTTTCATGGCCTAAACCCAAGCCTCACATCGTCCAACTACCTTTCCTGAAACTATGGTATGTTCCCTACCCCACTTGTCTATCACTTGCTCCAATCATGCCTCACTCTCGGCTAACAACACCGGTGGATCCAACATTTAATTAAAACACCCATTCGGATCCATTCTCGGTCACCAATTGGAGTATTACCCGATCCGAGAAGATGAAACCTCGGAGACACTCCGAACGGATGAGATCACCAAGATTCTTTGAACTCCATCTGACCCCTAATAATAACTTTGACCAACCAAGATACACCGAAAGCCTTAGCTTACTCTAGCAGCATGCTCAAAACGTGGAACGTACCTATTGAGTGCTAAAGTGTAGCAGTCTACTCAATACCCGAATCTACAAACATAAACAGAGTCTTCAGCATGACTGGACCGCCCTACCAGGCCTTCAGTCAATCGTCCACCTTCGCGGAAATCCAAGGTTTGTTCCCTGGCCCGCGTGTCTACCATACAAGCTAAATAACCCGCACTCCTGTGCAGAATGCACTGCTTAACCCTAACATCTAACAAAACCCTCAATCTATCAATCTACAACCCTCAGAGTCGAGCACACCCTCGACCGAAAACTCGAACTGAACTCGATTCATGACTAGGACCCCAACTTGGTTACCCAACTTCTGTTATCAAGCATCCAGAAGACGTGTTATGTTGGGGAGTTTTGCCGACCCCCAAACAACACAACCCTCAACTAAGCAGCCAATAGGGCCTTTGTTCTCCCTGTCGGGTTGTGAAACCTACCCTCGTTTCAAAATCTTCCCACTTTAGCATCTCAGGGTAACACTCCCCCACTTAGATTCAACTAAGCCTTCATAATACATGAAGATTGGAGGATTCTCAATCCTCCTCACTTCCCAACGATTTATCCAATGACAACCAACTCTTTCCCACTAGTGTTCTGTTGCTAGCTAGGCCCGACTCATCACACCCTTCTAAGAATAAGATGATCACTTCCCGAATCCCAGTGAAACCGACAGCTACCAATGCGTGAATGACTCCACACTCACTTCCTGCAGGCCACCATATAGATGCTCCAACTAATACCTCAGCAATGAGTTACTTCTCTTGGCGCTTTTAATCTGTCAACCACTAATGACTGCTAACCACTAAATCCGGACAATGATGAATAACCCTTTTATGGGACTCCATCCGCAGTCGTCCCACATAAAACCCCTTTTTCAAAAGGTGTTCCAAACAAGCTTCCTACTTTCGGGCTTTAGAAATCATTCTCATCAGGGTTCACACCCTGACTCACTCACTAACTCAAACGCCCACAGCTGAAACAACCTCTGCCCTAAACCGGGCTACAAACCACTCCCAAGACATAGTCTACAGTCCTAAAAGTGCAATAGATCGCACAATCAATCCTTTCCATCCGATACAAGAGATCCAAGGACAACCGGACCTCACAACACTTATACCATGCCGACCGTCCTAAGCTAACCGATACTGAAATAATGTTGCCTATTCCTGTAACCATCTGACTCCAAGCCGGAATACACCTGATCTTGGGGTCACAAGCCTGCTCACTCCTTCGAGCTCGAAAACTGAGAGGGTGCAATCCTTTCCCTACCAAACGGAGGTTGAATTCATCAATCAACCATTTCAATTCCAACTACAAAATCCCAGCTGAACATAATCATCACTCCTTTCCGGAGTTCCCACGACCCATAACCCAGCCTCGAGCAAACCCCCGAGCCTCGAATCTATAAATCCACAAGCTAGACTCTCCCGCTCAACCCGCGGAAATATAACAAGTACATGTCATCTTCCTACTCCCAGATAACTGTATCCTTCTCCTCATCAGATTATGTACCGATAACATGTCTTGGTCCTGGAAAGCTCGTCGAGCTCCTCTCCCCGACATCGTTATAGCTACCAAAGCTGCCACGACAACCGTCTCAGCAATGTCTACATGACGCTCGACAAAATATCCAACCATGGCGGTCTTGAAAGACCCAATCATCTCTGGAATTTATCCCCGAACAATCACGATTGTCTCCTCTCGGAGGATCTCCCTGACACGATCCCCTGAGAATGCTGATCTATCCTGGCTACCAGCTCCCGATCCTAACCTGGATCCGGTCACAAGACGTCTTGTGACCACCATTATGGCAATACACCAAAAGGACTCTAATAACCTATATAATGACAGGGAAACAACTCTAAAACCCAACCCTAGGGGTTGTGACTTCCTTGCCACGCGTATGGGTCCTGTGCTTTCAGTAGTACCGGCCCATACTACCTTCCACACCTACCCATATTTGTCTCAAGTATCATCACGACGCCCTGATAATATACATAAATGTAACGAGCGATAAAATCCTTACTCCTAGAGGAATGCTAAACATCTCATATCTGGCCTCCCGGTCTCTCACTACCCACCCAATCCATGAAACTTCCACCGACCCTACAACATTAGTGTATACTAACCACACATAATGCTGGACCCGATAGACTTTTGATATGGGCATATTTAGTCATATAATTCAATCAACCATATGCACAATAAATAATTAATCGCATAACAATCCTTAACCAGACAAACAGTCTAACAGATCACATAGCATATCAGTAACATAGCAACCATCCTAAACCAGGATGTATCTAGCATATCTGTAACATAGCAACCATCCTAAACCAGGATGAAATCTTGCATATCTGTAACATAGCAACCATCCAAAACCAGGATGAAATCTAGCATATCTGTAATATAGCAACCATCCTAAACCAGGATGAAATCTAGCATATCTGTAACATAGCAACCATCCTAAACCAGGATGAAATCTAGCATATCTGTAACATAGCAACCATCCTAAACTAGGATGAAATCTATCATATCTGTAACATAGCAACCATCCTGAAATCTATCATATCTGTAACATAGCAACCATCCTAAACCAAGATGAAATCTAGCATATCTGTAACATAGCAACCATCCTAAACCAGGATGAAATCTAGCATATATGTAACATAGCAACGATCCTAAACTAGGATGAAATCTAGCATATCTGTAACATAACAACCATCCTAAACCAGGATGAAATCTAGCATATCTGTAACATAGCAACCATCCTTAACCAGGATGAAATCTAGCATATCTGTAACATAACAAACAATACCCAGATTTCCATCCTATAAAGGGCTGACCTTGGTGCCTTAGACCCTGACGATATAGTGAGGAGACCTCACATGCAATTGCCGACTGGAAAGACAAGACCAAGCTGCTTCGACCACCGTCACGATCTTCACCACAGAACACTACCAAACTACCAATTCCATAAATACCCAAATTTACCAAAGTACCCTTGTAAGTCAAACTGGTCAACTCTTGGTCAAAGTCAAAGTCCCAGTCAAAGTCAACCTTCCTGGTTGATTCTACTCGTCGAGTCACCCCGATGACTCATTGAGTTCCTATACTCAGAGATTCCCATAATACGACTCAACTCGCCGAGTCGCCCTAAGACTCGTTGAGTCCAACGATCTCTGCGTCCCATCCTGTCCGACTCACTGAGTCACCGACCGACTCACTTAATCCAAGGCTTTATCCAAAAGAGGTTGGGGTCTGTGACCAGACTCGCCGAGTCGAAGGCAATCTTCAACAGACTCACCGAGTTGTTCTTGCAACTCGTCGAGTTCCTACCCATGATCATACAGCTCGCCGAGTCAACCCTTGTGACTCGACTAGTTAGTATGCGACTCAAGTCTAATATCTAGCCCGACTCGCCGAGTCATCTCCCAGACTCGCCAAGTCCATACGTAATTTCTTCATTCAGGCGTTCACAGGCCATTCCATTGCTTCCAATACATAGATCTGGACTCCTAGGGCCAGATCCACACGTAAAGTTTCCAACTTTACGTGCATGCAAGGCTCAACAAGCTCTAATAAAGATAAAATGAAGGTTTAAGGCATGGACACTCTCAATCAAGCCCCAAAGCTATCACTTTCTAGATTCATGAGTCAAGACCAGTTTAGATCTGTAGTAGCAACCACATATCTGAACCCAATACTCGAAAAGAGACTCATATATGATACTTTAGCCCTAAAACTTCATCCATAAACAATCTAAGCACAACAAAGTCAAGGAAACAACTTTTTACCTTTAATGTAATGCCAACAAGCAAGGAAATCAGATCCACTTCGCTCCTCTATGATCCCACCCACTCTTACTTCTAGTATCCTTCTTCTCCAAGCTCCACAACACACTTAAATCCCTCTCACTCTCAAATTAGGGTTTGGAATCGATGAGGAAAGCTTCTGGACATCGAAGGGGGTGCTAAAGAGGCTGGGGTGGGGCTTAAGGTTCCTTGTATAGGGTGCAAACCCTAGGAATTAGGGTTTCTCATTCCAGCGTTGACTCGTCGAGTCCAGCCTCCGACTCGGCGAGTCCGGTCACTTAACATGTGCCTGACACACGCTTAGACTCGACGAGTTGCAGCTCCTACTCGCCGAGTTCCTCTCTTCCAAACTTACACTTTTACCCCCTGAACTCTTGATTCTGACTTTGGGATGTTACATGTACTTCCACTCGGGAAAACCATCTGCAGACATCAATCTTGGAATACGCGTAGTGGTGCCCATGACAGTATCAAGTTTGTGAAAATGATTTTGACTTTGAGAATCGAATGGAAATTGAATCAATTTAAAAATCACAAAATTAAAGTCAGAAAATCTTTTGCGGTTGATGAGCTTACGACCGTAAACAAGATTTATGGTCTATGAGTTCCCGGTTTCTTGAGTTTACAGTTCTTGAGTTTACGGTTTCTGAATTTACGGTTTTTGAGTTTACGCTTCTTGCAAATTCACAGTTTACGGTTGATGAGTTTTTGAATTTATAACCGTAAAATGTATTTACGGTTGGCAGTAAACTCCCAGAAAGTTTTAAACACACGTTTTGCAGTAGATTCAAATCCTTAAACCACTTAGAATACCAAAACCAATGTTCGAACAATGAGAATATCAGTTTAAGCACCCCAAATTTTGATTGAATAAAGGTTGACACCGGTTACTACTCTAATACCAATTGTAAGGTCCAAATAAGGATCTATACCAGTGATCAAGTAACAAACAATCACAATAAAAGAATAAGATGAAAAGAAATCGAGCATGCACACTTTTATATTCAGAAAAACGTTAGGTACAACTCGCTGGAACACTCTGTAGACTCAATAGCATCAACAACCACAAAAGACCAACTCCTCCACTATTTATACTAGACTCAGACCCCAAACTAAATTTGCTACCGTAAATAGGGTTGACGGCCGTAAACACAGTTTACGGTCTTAAACACACAAACATTCCAAAACACATACCCAATTCATAAATAGTATTACAGACTGTATCCAAAACAATATACAATGAAAGCCTAGACCAAACCATTAACTGGACTCTTCAGTAAGCACGACGCTTAGTGAGTTCCCCCATCATACCACATACCCCATAACACCATCAGTATCTTTCAACCAGTAACTGCCATTGGTATCTTCCAACCGGTATCTGTCATCGGTATCTTTCAACCGATATTTGTCATCGGTAGCTTTCAACCGGTATCTGCCATCGATATCTTTTAACCAGTAACCGGGGACTATTTCACCCCTATCACTATCACATAATAATATATCATAAACATACTGATCACATACTAACATCATCATAAACATACTGATCACATACTAGCATCATAAAATACTGATCACTTATCAACATCATAACATACTGATCACATACTTACATCATAACATACTGATCACATACTAACATCATAACATACTGATCACATACTAACATCATAACATACTGATCACATACTAATCTATCATAAAAAGATGGATAAGCATTGCATGGGTTCTGTATACCCCTTCGGTATCTTTCAACCGGTAACTGCCATCGGTATCTTTTAACCGGTATCCGCCATCGGTATCATTCAAACTGTAATTGCCATCGGGGTCTTTCAACCGGTATCCGCCATCGGTATCTTTCAACCGGTAATCGGGGACTATTTCACCCCTACCACTATCACATAATAAGATATCATGATCATACAGCTATGCATGCATGGGTACTGTCTACCCCTTCGGTATCTTTCAATCGGTAATTCGGGCAATAACACCCCTACTACTACTAACACCTGGCATCCTAGCATATAAGGCATATCAGATAGTGGCATACCATATAATTATTACACAGATAATTATCAAACAAACAACTCCTACTAGTGGGCCAACATTGTGTCCTTTGACCCACTTTTATGGGAAGGTGACTCACCTTGCACTACTGAAGTCCCGTAGACTCAACCCCACACTACTGAAGTCCCGCAGACTCAACCCCAACTACTGGATGACAGATTCCCGATCTTTCAATATCAAAACGTCACCCAATTAATAATTGGGTCCCACTACATAATCATAAGTACATTCTTTGGGTAATTACTACATTACCCCTAGCTTGGCTTATTCAAGCCCAAGGCCCAACATCATATAATCATTAAGGCCCAAACTATGGCCCATCTATGGCCCAATTTTCCAAATTGGGCCCAAACCCCTTACATGGGCCTTACCCTAGGCCCATTAAATTATTCTAGTTCAATTTCTTGCTTTTAGATGGCCCATCATTATCTCAATCATTTAGGCCCAATAATAAACCCAAGTGAAATTAGGGTTTCACATAAAATGATGATTAGGGTTAAGTTTCCTACTTAACCCATTAAGGACTTAATCCATTAAGTCCAATATTACTTAGATTAATTTTTTGTCAATAATTAGTATTTAATATTCCAAGTTATTAAATAATTCCAGTGTGCGTCCCAATTAATTCTCAAAATTAGGGTTTTATTGGCATTAGGGTTTTCCAAACCCTAATTAGGGTTTCCAGCCAAATTACTAGCCCATTTATCAATTTATTGGGCTTTTAGGTTAATTAGGGCTTTATTGGGCCTACTAGGCCCACTAGAATGTCATTAAGCCCATTAGGGTTTTATTGGGGTTCATTAGAGTCCATTAAGCTTTATTGGGTCCATTAGGGCTCATAAGGCAAATTAGGGTTTCAAGCACCCCCAAACGAATCAAACTCACAAGGCAAGCACACTTCCACCCGACCGGGTGGCCGGTGTCGGTAGCCAACACCTCACGGTGGTGGTTTGATTTTTCCTTTCATATTCCAATTTGTAAATTACACATTACAATGATAAAATTCAAAATAAACACACACACACACATACACACTAAACAACATAACACATTATAGTGTCCAACGGCGGCAGATGGTGGTAGCCACCACCTCACGGTGGTGGTGATGGCCTTTCTCGACTTTCCGATTAGACAAAGCACCCCTTCTTATACTTCAAGCTACATACAATGCTCCAGCCACCCACCTGGCGGCTCAAGGCAGAAGAAATCATTTTGGGATGGAAGCCACCAGCTCACGGTGGTGGCGGCGGCTAGCTTCTTTCACTTCTCCGACAAGCACCAACCTTTCCCGAATTGACTTGTTCGAAATCGAGACACAACCAGCACTGGGTGGTGCATAACGACGACAAAAGCAGTGCCCTTGGCATCAACAGTGTCTCTCTCTCTCTCTCTCTCTCTCTCTCTCTCTCTCTCTCTTTCTTTCTCTCTCTCTCTCTCTCTCTCTCTCTCTCTCTCTCTCTCTCTCTCTCTCTTTCTCTTTCTCTCTCTCGGCAGCAGCAACGGTGGTGGTCTCTGTCTCCCTGAAGTGGTACAACGAACATAGTGATTTGATGAAATGTGCGCAAGAATGAAGAAGGAGTCTTGAGTCGGGAGGGAAGCTCATTCATGGCCCGCATAATGATGATGCCCATAGCTTACCTCATCGGATTTTGGTGGCTTCTTTGGGTGCACGACACCTCCGGCGACTTGGATGTTGTAGCGGTAATCCGACGACTAGAATGGCAATCGGTGGCGGTCATTGGAACTCCATCTGGTCGGAGCAGAAGAGGGAGAACCGGTGATGGCGGCTAGAGGAGTGGTGGGGTGGCGGCCGACACTTCTCTAGGGTTAGGGTTTTCGATTAAGTAATCGGAATATATATATATATATATATATATATATATATATATATATATATATATATATATACCCGACACATATTACTACTTTCCCATAATGACGGAATTGGCCCCTCTTTATCAATTCTTCTTCAAATAAATATGATATTTATAGTTTATCCCCCTGTCTTCTACAAACCTTTTCAACATAGGTCCGAAAGCTACACTTCAGCCCCTGGTTCAATAAATTCCTTACAAATATTGTCCCAAATTTATGCTTTAACCCCTGGAGATTCAAATCATGACACTCGGCTATAAAATAATAATAAATTTACATTTCAGGGTTCCAGATTTATTATTTACCTAGTTTATTTTAAGCGGGATGTTACAACTCTCCCCCACTTAAATTTTATTTCGTCCTCGAAATCGTTTCTCCTCATCCTTACATGCCAAACAATTTAAGCCACAATGTCGAGCATAACCCTAGCCTTTCCAAGGAAACCGTAACCAACCCTCACAAGGCTCTAAAACCTGAAAATAAACGAATACCTTGCAATATGATCATATTTGCTCGATTCGAATCTTGAAGTCTCAAGATGGTCTGGCTTCCTGACAGACCTCTAATACCAAATCATTATTGTTGAGCCCAATCCACTTGTCTTTCATCTAACTATTCAACTTCTGATATCTGTGGGTTTCGACATCTAGATACTTCTCATACACCTGAAGACCTAATTCATCAATACCGCCCTAAATACAGAAACTGATTGAACACTGATCTTTCTGAAGCAATATGCTGCCACATGGCTGCTTCTCAAAATATACTAAGACCTCACTGGTTTCATTCGTTCACCAATCATTTGACATACTGGGTTCTGACCTGGTCGCGGAGCTAAAGGACTCCCACAAAATTGCTTCACACGAATTCCGAACAACATCCATCCCTGGAACTAGTTGTTGGATTAGTGTGTAAGTCCATAACTATGTTGGTATGTACTTGACCCGATGGTGCATGGTCCTTTTGGGTTGCCTTCACCAAAGCAACTTGATAGGATGAATCATGGGGAGAGAGGATTAATTATGATTTATTAATATATTATGAGAATAATATATTAAAGGAGAAATCATATTGTTTAATTAATATTAGTCAAGAATTAATTGATAATTTTGTGGCTAAAAGAGATTAATTAAACTTAAGGGACTGGAACTGTAATTATAAGATAGTTGCATTTGGGCTATGGATTACTTAATAATATATAAGTTGGAGGAATTCTATGGGGAAGCCCATTAGAAATCGTCCAAGGGATATACTAAAGGAATCCATGGGCTGCTTAGGGCTTAAACAGTCAAATTAGGGTTTCCTAGTTGAAAACCCTAATAGCCTACATGTATATATATCACCCTTAAGCCCCAAAAACGTAGCAAAGAGTTCCTCTAGGGTTTTGGACGATTTTGGGCAGCCTCCCCTCTCTTATCATTCTTTATCCTCTTGCTCTTGGTGTTTGTGAGCCATTAGAGGAGTGACACTTGTGACTCTAAGCTTTCTAAAGTCATTACAAGGAGGATTTGAGATTGTTATTGCTACATAACAATCAAAGGTAATTCTATAAACCCTAATTTCAGTTTATAATATGTTAGATCTAAGATTGTAAGTCTTGGATACATTGCATGTACAATAGAGAAACCTAGATCCAAGCATTAGGGTTGCATGAGCACATAGGATGTTCTTATGGCTAAAACCCATTAGTCGTATCAGAGCCTTGATTGGTTTATGTTGTATGTGATGCTATGTTTAATTATTTACCGAAATTTGAATTCTGGCCTCCTGTTCGAACTGACTCGGCGAGTCAGCCCTACTCGGCGAGTTCCAATGTGTGACTCGGCGAGTCAGGCGTCCGACAGAGGGAAATTTGGATTTTGTTGCTGTTTTGATTAAGGATAATTACCATATTCGTTTTAAACCTATAAAATACGATTTTTATTATTTCTAAAATATTATCCTTGCCAAAACACAAGATAATTACCAACTGATTAGATAATAACTTCGTTATATGATTAAAGATTGATTATTTGTATTAATTGGGTAACTTATCTCGCAAGAAATCGAAATTAGGTCAAATATAGATAATGACAAATTAATTGTTTAATTTCTATTATTTGTTATTTGATCCTTGTGTTATGAAATAGTTTCATTTGCGCCCATGTAAGTTTTATGGTTTAAATTTGAACTTAAAGGTTTTTTTTTTGGAATTTAAATAATTAAAACACTAATGTTTTGAAATGTTTCAAAACTTGCCCTCAAGTTTTTGAATTTAAAAGTTGATTAAAAGTTAATTTAGAAATGTTAAATTCTAAAACCCTAATATTGTTTTGAAAAGTTCAAATCACACCCTTATGGTTTTATTAATTAATTAAAGTGTATAATTAAAAGAGGTTTAATAAATCCATAAAGTTTTGGTTCACAATTTAATTGAATTAAAAGTATAATTGTTAAATTTGACCATCTAGTATTTTAAAAGTGTAAAATACACCATATACTATATATAATATTAAAAGTTTAACATTATATATATGTATGAGTAAAAGTCAGTCTTACCGTTAGTAGGCCTCATTCACGAAGCTGGTCTATAAGGGGTGTTTAAGGAAATTGCCTATAAAATGGCGATTGAATGGGTATCCACTCTTACCCACCGCACTCTTGACTAGTGGAGGGTCGTTAGCCGAACGGGTAGGATAGGACAGAAACCTTCCATTATAAGTATAATGAAGTACAAAAGTAACTAAATGTTTTTGCAAAATTCCCAATCTTAGTTACTTTGGGCAAAAGTGAATTGATGCAATTCCATGAAATTACACTTTGTGCCCTTGTGAAGACATTAGTGGAGCGTGTGTGGTTAACCGACACACTAAATGGTTCTAAGCAAAGGTAGCAAAGGGTGAGTCAATGTTTGTCATAGTTTGGTGGAGCGTGTGTGGTTAACCGGCACATCTAATAGGTGACTGTAACGTATGGGGGCACCATGTAAGTTTGCATGGTTATTCACACCCTATTTTGTGATCCTCGGCATCCCAGTCACAAATCGAGGGGAATATAAAGATTTAAACATACCATTGAAAAGTTCAATGAATCTCAAAGGATCTAGGAGTTTTCAAAGCATTTAAAACTTAATTGGTTTTTCATTTTTTATGGTGGAAAATTAGTGAATTGTCATTCACTTACCTTCAAATATTCTGCAACTAGATTACGACATCCCTTTTCTAGGTTGTAGCGTATTGTGTTGGGTCCTAGCCTTAATATCTCATTTGGGTGATTTATTAAGGACTTAATCAATCAACTAACTTGAATTTGTTTTCTCCTATTTTGTAGATGTCAAAGTATGACAACTATGGTATTCCCAAATCCCATGGAACAAGCTTTCCACATGAAGATGATATTCAACGATTCGATCGAGGAACAAGAGATCATGCTTCACTTCCTCCACCTCCTCCAATTATTCTCCCTAACCCACAAGTTTGAAGGCTTGAAAAGTTCAAGCTCACTCAAGCCCTTTTGGCAAGTAAACACGAAGAAGGAAAGTCGGTGTGTGCACACGTCCTAGAGATGAAGTCACATATTGATAGGTTAAGAATGTCGGGATCCGTTGTCTGTGAGGAGCTGGCTGTTGACTGGGTTCTACAGTCGCTTCTTAACTCATATAGTGAGTTCGTAAGAGAGTACTATATGATGAACCACGACGTGACCCTTATAGATCTCACATACATGCTTATTGCTGCTAAATCAGTAATGATTTGGCGCACTGGAAAAGCAAAGTTGATTGGTGAATCTGCCTTCCAGACTTCTATGGATATAGGCAATGGAAACGAAAGGCATGCGATGATCAAAGAGTTTGATCATACGAGAAAGGCAAAGTCTGAAGTAGTTCCATGTGCTATTCCAAAAGAGTCAATGTGCTTTTATTTCCAAGAGAAGGGGAATATGAGACGAAGCTGCCTTATTTACCTAAGAGATCTAAGAGATGGGAGAGTCAAAACGTATGGCTCTACTTTAGGTAAAATCCATTAAATAACTCTTTTAAGTTCCTATTCTAGATTGTTAATACATGATGTGATAAGATTACATTTCGATGTCTTGTAGGATCGAAGAAAAAAGAGGAAGCTTAAGGGAAGAAGTGAGTGGAATTTAATCGTGAAGAAATGGATTTCGATCGCATTCTTAAAGATTAGATTCTTGAGCTACTACTTATAGTTAGAATAAGATTGCTAAGAAATATGTATAAGCATAGTTTTTCAATGAATTGCATTGTAAGGACAAATTTTTCCGCAATAAAATAAATTTTGATTTTAAATTATTTATTTATCCTTGCAATGGCGTGTATGAAAAATTGATGTTTGAATGTTTCTATTGTTAGCAATAATGGATTTGATTCTTAATTATGTTATTTGTGGAAATGTCGAGAATTTACCAAATAGGGAGAGTTTCTCATCGCCCAAGTTTCAATTGGACAGAAACTTGGAATCATGCAACTTGGTTGCATGATGAATGAGAAATTTCATATTTGGAAATTAGACTAATTCGTTGACAAAGTGTCAAGTGAAGGACTAGGAGATCGAGTACATTAAGTTGTGTGTTGATCAAATCCACCGGAAGAGTAACAAAGATATTCGTCATGATTACTAAAGGTTTAGTAAATATGATTATACTTATAAGATTAAGTGTAATTCTAAATTAATTGAAAATGTTTAAATCAATAGGAGAAGGAATAAGAGGAATCAAGTAGGCAGAAAGATAAAAGTTTCTCTATTCTAAGAAGAAGGGAGAGTACCTTTTATTATGTTTTGTGATAGGACTTAATGATTAAGAACCATATCTCAATTGATCTTCTAAGTGAGTCTTACTACAATTGTATATCTGAGAAGAGGAATCAAGAATTGAAGAATGGTTAAATAAAAAAAAATTCAACCATACTTCGTTCCAAAACAATTCTTAGAGTTAAGATTGTGACATTAAGTGACAAGTCTTAAGAAGGTTTATAACATTCATCAAATGTGGAAAGTTGTGATGTCTTGGATAAGACAAAGACCAACTAGGACCAATTTAGGAAGTGTTTTGTTTTTACAAAAGCTACACTAACTCTTGAATATTTGTTTGTCAAGAAATGTTTATTGACAAGAGAATCTTAAATGTCAAGGAGTCAGTGGGAGTCTTAATGGTCTTGAAAAGTTCAAGAACTAATCAAGAATAAAACCTTATCGATCATCACTAGCACACAACTTGAGGTTTACAACCTATCGTGTTGACACTATCTTGTTTCTGTGCCGTTCCAATCGAGTTAATTATGCATATAAGTTATATGAGTTCTCATTTGAAGGCATAAAAGGCAAGCACCTTGATCAATGAAAAGTACATTGAAAGAAAAGGGTGAGCTGCTTGACTACTTGGAAGAGATGGTGAGCACTCATGTTACCATAAGGAAAGAAATCAAGATTGAGAAGGTTCGGTCCATATGAGTTTGAATTTGTCGGAAAATTTGGTTTTGACAAATTCAAATGGATAGGAACACATACACCATTAAAATCTAAGTATCATAAGATTCCCTCATTCATGAAAATGACTGTGAGGAAATGCTTTCACTAAGAGAGATTTTAAGAAGATAGTGATTGTGAAAATTGCATTCTCGAATTCGATTATGCTTACGGTATCCCTTTCCATGATTCGAATTGTGAGACTTGGAAATTAGTCTATATTGTTTAGACACACATATGAGTTATCTAAGGCAAAGGTGTATAAGCCTAGATAAAGGATTATCAAAGCATTAGGTATTAGAAACATGAACTTAAGAAATTCAATAGGTATCGATTTTTCTGGAAGTTAAGCTGGTTTCTGAAAGTTATGCTTATATGATAATAATCATCATGATAGTGGGAGTATAAATGTTGTGCTTGTATGTTTATTAAGGCAAGTATTGCAAGTTAGCAATATTAATTATATAAAACAAGAGTTATACTTTGCAAAGTCGCAAGGGTTGAAAATTTGTTTTGCTATAATTAAGGGTCTGAATATTATGCCTCGTTTCAAATCTAAAGGCTTAGGTTGTGGAATGTTAATAAAGTTAGTCAAGAATACATAGTGCGTTCTCAAAATTTCTATTATGATTATGGCATCCCTCTTCATAGTTCGAATTGTGAGAACGTGACACATTAAATATTATGGTAGAAGATTGATAAAGTATCGTATCTTTATGTAAGACATTATGCATCGTGTCCCATATGCTTCGGGTATAGGATCGATTGCAAGTGCTATAATATTTGACCATTCTAAAATTTTCCAAATGTCCAGTGCATTTAGAGGGAAAAAGTACAAGAATCGGTTTTGACTAAGACAATTAAACAACTATCAAAGGACGATCCAAAGCTCACTGAGGATTGGTCGCTTGTGACTAGTTGGAAGTATGGTATTGGATGGACCATATCGACATTATTATGAATTGATAAAATTCTATTAAGAATGAGTTGTCATATGGAAAATATGGAAATGTTTCCATATTGGGAGTTGGATATTGAGAGTCTATGTCTAGATTAGAAAATTTTATGCAAAAGGATGTTCAAAGGAATGTACTTTGAGTGAGAGACATCACGTCTATGAAATTGTATTGTAACAATCTCAATAGAGGATTTTGTAATTTCATTGACAATAGTCCTTGTGAATTTTGGGGTATGACATTGCGAAAGGATCATAGCATAAAATATTAGAATCAAGCATATTCCATAAGTGGCAAGAATTTGACATTCTTGCACTTGTGAAAAGGATTGGGAGTTGTGAAATGTGACAACCCAAAATTTTCATTCGGTCAAACCCTAGAAGTAAATCACTTCTTATTATAAGTTAATGTCATCATTTCTTATTTTAACAAATTTGGAGTTTGTTTGATTATTTTAATATTAATCTTTAAATGAACGGGTGTAAGAAAGTGTCGTCTCGGGTTTTGAAATTTAGAAAACGCAAACATCCCACGTCTTAGAAGTTCCCGTATAAGCTATTTCGTTTTGGTGGAAAAATCATACCAAAATCCGTAAACTTATGCTTATCCATGAGTTTACTCCCTAAGTCTAGTCAATATTATTTTACTCCCCATTTATCCAAAAGAGTAAACTCCCAAAAGAGTAAACTCAAGAAAACACTCTCAAGTAGCAAACTAGAAACAATTCAAGACCTTCCAAGTTGTAAGTGTTCTATCCATTACAAGTTGATTAAACACTAAATCTAGTGTTTGTGCATCTATTCATCCATTTACATTTGTGTTTTGATTAGATTTCCAAAAACACCAAGAACACCAAGAACACACACTAAGTGTTCTTGGACTTTTAACATACTTCAAGCTTCCTTATTGTAAGTACTTCACTCCTTGAGTCTTATTGAGATAGTATTACAAGTTAGCATCAAGAAAATGTGCCAAGAACTCATGGAACAAGGTGTTCACGGTCCAAGAAGGTTCTTGGGCCGTAAACACCATAAATGACACCAAAGTGTGTCTAAGCCTCAAAACTATGCCCTATTTGATGTTTAAACCTTCCTTGACATGTTTAAACCCTTCCTTATTGTGTTTAAGCCTAGAAAAACATCAAAGACCATAAAATATAGGTGTTTACAGTTTGGGGATCTCCCAAAACCTTAAACACCCTAAACTGGGTTTAAGTTGGTCATTTTTCGTCCTTAGGCTTAGAAACTAGCATATACATTTACCTACTTGTGTTAGGGACTTGAAAACATGGCTATACACTCCTCCATAAGGGTTTACGGTAGTAAACCCAAAGGAAAATGCCATTAGGCCGTAAAATCCTCAAAGGAGGTGTTTTGTTGCCCTTGTCCCTTCCAAAGGCCAAACCACTTAGTAGAATTGCTTCAAAAGGCTTGCTAAACCACAAAACAACACTTGGACCTTAAGACTAGAGTTTACGACTGTAAACTCTAGAGCTTACTGCCTTAAACTCCCTAGGTCCTTACCATCAAAACCGTAAACTCTAAGGGAGTTTACCCTTGAACCCCAAACACAATAGCAAGGTCCTTTAAGCACTTAGGTGCAATCATTATGGCTTGTAGCACTTATATAAGGTGTTTTACGTGCCTTAGGATATTTTAACTTTATCAATTAGTAATTTAAGACTAATTGAGTACATATATGTGTGATTATATGTTCATTAGGATCGTAGTGTGTACAAGTCCTCACTTGACACCTAGCAATCCTACATCATTCAGTTCATCCAAACCACCATATATAAGTGAGTTCATACCCCTAAATGAATATTTTAAATGTTTTTAAATGCATTAATGGGGGGGGGGGGGGATAAAAGTAGAAAACAACATGTTATTAAATCACTCATATGTATTTTATAATTGTGTTTTCATCCAGCAGATTTCACATACTACAAAATGTGATGCATGAAATGGTTTTCTATCTTAAAATACCTTGATAACAAAAGTATTAGTTTTGAAATATTTATTAACATGACATCAAGTCAGTCTTAATTATTATTCAAAACTCTTAGATATCTTGCAAAACCATTACCTTTACCTTCTTGAACAACCAATTACCTTCCAGTTAATTATCATAGGGATAGTTAGAAGAAACAAAACATTATTCCTATTACAAGGAATCACACAAGAGTCAGTTCATTCATGAGTCTATACCAGTACATTACCTGATACATGAGTACATTTACATATGCTTACATGATGCATGAAGTGGTTGATGACCATCTACGGATGAACTGATACTCTCTTTCAACGGGCCACCATATATAGGTGAGTTCAACGGGATATCTAGGCGGGACTAACCATTCTGAATCCCAACTAATTAGCACAAGTGGTTGATGACCATCTACGGAGGTCTAAGGTTAATACTTATACTAGGTAGATCGATTTCGGGACTAACCCTCCCCCCATCCTGCTGCTGCTATAGAGGATGAGTGGACAATCTTCGGATGTTCATTAGGTTATACCTTTCGCTTATTGCGATGTTGTGTTAATCCTAGTACCTAGTGATAACGCTTACATTAGTACATTTTCCTATTTACTTTATTTTGTGATACATTCACATAAACGAGGAGTTAGACTAACTACTTTTAGTACTAGTCAATAAAAAGGAAAAGCTATCATTTTTACTTACAAAAACATTCGGGTCTTGGTAGAAGACTACATTGTCATAACAAAACATTTGAGTCTTGGTAGAAGACTACATTGTCATAACAAAACATTCGGGTCTTGGTAGAAGACTACATTTCATACTAGTCAGAAATAAGGGATTTCTTAGGGTTTTTCATACTTATATCAACTGTATTACTTAAAGGTTTACATGACATTCATAACAGTTTTTCAAAACAAGACAAGGATACTTAAATTCTTATGAATTCACCAACTTTAATCTGATACTCTCTTTCAAAATAACTTGTATTTCAGGTCACCAGTAGACAGGTACGATGGCCAGATTTTGAGAAGACGGAGCACAGACAAGACTCGTCTTTTATTTTGATTATGCATATTTTGGTGTCTTATTACAATGAAAGAACACATGTATTAAAATTTTACTTATAATGCAATGGATGATGTTGTTGCTTGTTTACTACTTTACACTGTTGTGATATTGTACATGACGTCCTCCACCCCGGAACGTTTCCGCCGTTCTTGGTTTTGGGGTGTGACAGATTGGTATCTGAGCATTGTTTATAGTGAATATAGTATATCAACCCATAAAAGATATACTAACTATAAATACATAGGGATTAAAACACTCTGTCTAAGAGTTATACTTTTAAATAATAAAATATTTAAGTAAGTATACGTGCCTGCATTCATACTAAAATCAGTGTCACAATGACCAGAACAAAAGTATTACGATTGTTGAATATCACAAGTAAGCCTGGGGATATATAGTCAGTCTTGGGAATGGCATAGCCTGATCAACTATGCTGGTCCAAGGAGTGATTAGCATATACCCAAGAATGGCTGTGATGTGGTAAGAAGTCTAAAAACTTACCAACACAACCAAAAAGAAATACCATAGGGTATTTGGTCTTACTGTAATTATCTTAGTCAGTTCGTCTATTTAGCTATTCGTTATATCCCTTTTCTCGCGTAGATTAAAATGGCTGGATTTCACCATGGCGATCCGTACTTCCCAAACCAAGGCAACGTTGGATGGCTAGAGGAAGAACCAGAAGATGATCACCCAATCCCTTTGGATGATCACCATGCTGAGGGTTTTTCTGATAGTTCTAACTCGGAGCCTGAAGTCAACAACCTACCCCTAGCTTCTCAAAACCCAAACCTGAACCCCTGTCCCGCATTTCAAGGACCCACACCTCTGTGGGCCACTAACTTGAATACATGGAGTCACAAATAGGGTCAACCCATTCCCTACAATGGAAACCGAAGTTTCTACAACCTCACTGAAGGAGGTTCTGCTGACAGAGTCCTACCCATCATGGTTCGTAGGATTTCTCGGAACATGATACTGTGTCAATCCACTATCAATCGAGTCTTGGAGATTGATGCCAACTCTGGCGTCAACACAGTCCGCATTCACCAACTAGGGTCGGCTCATGAAAGGACCCTAGTCCGCAATGCAACTCTGCTGAGGGAACTTGCTGAAACTCAAGCTGAAGTTAGGGAACTTCAAGCTCAGCAAGTGAGAGCTGACAGGCGTATGAGGGACATGGAACGTCTACTATCGGGATCAAGGACTCACACTAGCAATTCTCATCGCCGATAGAATCTTGTCAACTCATCTTTTAGATATAACCTAGTTTATGTAAAACATTGGTCTAATTTCCTATCTTTATAAATCTTGGACCTATAAGGTGTTGATCTAGTCGTAGCTCTGTCAAAATTTTCCTATCTTGGTTGATGTAAGGCCTATTCCTAGGCCATTTTTCCCGAACTTGTTTACATCTGTAATCCCAGTATTATTGACAGATGTCTAATCTTATGGAAATTATTATCCAAATGTTGTCATCTTCATTTAATCATTCTATTCATTTTGTTGTTGGGCTATGGGAAGTTAGTCAATGAGACACATTCATTATTCATTTATTCTTATCCATGTCATCATCTTTTAAACGTATAGTTAAAGATGCCGCCTCGCAGAAATCCCAGGCGTAACCCAATCAATGAAACACCAATACCACCACCTCCACCACCACACCAACCTCCTCAACCACCTCCTCCCTTCGATGCCACTATGTTCCAGGCAGCTTTCACAGTAGCAGTTGCAGCTGCTGTGTCAGCCATCAACGCCCCTGTCCCTAGTGGATTGGGAACAGGCGCACCTCCCTTGAACCACGACGAAAGCCATGGACACCCTTGGGAATGCACCTATAAAGACTTCACAAACGCCAAGCCTTGCAGGTTTAATGGTACGGGTGGGGTTATGTTGTTAAGTCAATGGATTGAAAAGATGGAATCCGTCTTTGAAATCTGTGCTTGCCATGAGGGCAACAAGGTCAAGTTTGCAGCATGTACCTTCTCTGACAGAGCACTAACATGGTGGAACGGCCATGTTAAGTATCTGACTTTGGTAGTGGCGTATTCCATCAGCTGGGAAAAGTTGAAGGACATGCTGATGAAAGACTATTGTCCTCGAGGCGAAGTACAAAAAATCGAGCAGGAATTCTGGCGTCTACAAATTGTTGGATCCGACATCACAACCTACACAAATAGGTTCTGTGATCTGGCAAACCTATGCCCTGATATGGTTGGTCTCGAGAGCAAGAAGATAGAGAGGTATATCTGGGGACTGTCGCCCCAGATCTAGTCATGTGTGTTAGCCTCCAGGCCTATCACTTTTGATAGTGCCAAGGAACTGGCACAATCTCTCATAGATCACAGGAAACCTCAGAACCCAACAATCCCTGCACCTGTACCACAAAAGTCCAACCCTGATAACAACAAGAAGGGGTGGAACTTGAGGAAAAGAGGGGCTTCACAAGAATCCTCCAAGAAACAACAACTTGTGGCAATCAATGCTGACGCAGTGACTCCCGTTGTCCCTGCGAACACTTTACCAACAAAAACTTATGCTGGATCTCTCCTGAAGTGCAACAAATGCAACTTCCACCACCCCGGACCTTGCAGGGCCAAACTTGCTACGGTTGTGGCAAGGTGGGCCATTACAAGAGGAATTGCCCTAAAGCAGGGATGGCTAGAGGAGTAGGAAGAGTTATGGCCCTAGGCCACGAGGAAGTGGTAGCTGATCCTACGATAGTTACTGCTACGTTTCTCCTCGATAACTCATATGCTTTCATACTTTTCGACAGTGGAGCAGAGAAAAGTTTTGTAAGTCACAAATTTGCACACTTGCTTAAACAAAAACCCTATGCACTAGATAATTCATTCACGGTAGAAATGGCTAACAGAAAAACGGAGCGTACTAACTGTCTATACGTAGGTTGTACCTTAACTTTAGATGGCCATACTTTCAAGATAGATCTCATGCTAGTCCCAATTAAATGTTTCGATTTATCATCGGCATGGATTGGTTGAGTCTTCTTCGCGCTGAGATCATGTGCTTTGAAAAAGCAATTCGTCTTAACCTTCCTAACGACAAAATCTTAGTTATCTATGGCGACAAACCTAGTACGAGCCTTTGCATCGTTTCGTGCATTCAAGCCCAGAAGTTCTTGTGAAAGGAATGTCATGCATTCCTCGCACACATCATCGATACAAGTCAAGAAATGAAAGACATTCAGAACATCCCAGAAGTACGCGAATTTCCTGACATCTTCCCAGTCGGGACTAATTTGATGTGATCAATTGTAGTCTGTTGTCAGTCGTCATAAATCGGAAGTCGGGAAATAGTATAGAGAGAATGATTAGAATTCATGTCTTATGTCTATATGATATCTAGAATGGAGGAATATATGATCCCTTATCTAAAGGACACGCGTATCTAATAAGATCAGAGTTAACAGCGGCTTTGGAAAGCTACGATTGCAGATCAGGATCTGAAGTCATACGCAGAATAGTTATTAGACTTATCCAAGTGGGAGACTGTTGGATTAGTGTCTAAGTCCATAACTATTTTGGTTTGTACTTGACCCGATGGTTCATGGTCCTTTTGGGTTGCCTTCACCAAAGCAACTTGATAGGATGAATTATAGAGAGAGAGGATTAATTATGATTTATTAATATCTTATGAGAATAATATATTAAAGGAGAAATCATATTGTTTAATTAATATTAGTCAAGAATTAATTGATAATTAATTTTGTGGCTAAAAGAGATTAATTAAACTTAAGGGACTGGAACTGTAGTTATAAGATAGTTGCATTTGGGCTATGGATTACTTAGTAATATAGAAGTTGGACTTAAGCAGTTAAATTAAGGTTTCCTAGTTTAAAACCCTAATAGCCTACATGTATATATATCACCCTTAAGACCCAAAAACGTGGCAAAGAGTTCCTCTATGGTTTTGGATGATTTTGGGCAGCCTCCCCTCTCTTATCATTCTTCATCCTCTTGCTCTTGGTGTTTATGAGCCATTAGAGGAGTGACACTTGTGACTCTAAGCTTTCTAAAGTCATTACAAGGAGGATTTGAGATTGTTATTGCTACATAACAATCAAAGATAATTCTATAAACCCTAACTTCAGTTTATAACATGTTAGATCTAAGATTGTAAGTCTTGGATACATTGCATGTACAATAG
Source organism: Lactuca saligna (assembly GCF_052625555.1). Taxonomy (NCBI): domain Eukaryota; kingdom Viridiplantae; phylum Streptophyta; class Magnoliopsida; order Asterales; family Asteraceae; genus Lactuca; species Lactuca saligna. Next base: position 186,876,291 of record NC_136424.1, on the reverse strand, counting down.
AGAAACCTAGATCCAAGCATTAGGGTTGCATGAGCACATAGGATGTTCTTATGGCTAAAACCTATCACTAGTTGCCACTAGTTATCATGCCATTGTGGTTCTAACTGCCTCCTGATCTGACCGATCGGGTCTATACGTCGAATCTTGATGTCACTAAATACATGCTAGAAGTGATTACTACTTAACCGATGGTAGCCTTATATCACAAGCAATCGTATACAGTCCATTTCTTCCCTAATCCCACAGCTATAGTGGCACTCCTACAGCCGTATCACTGACTCACCCTGATCTAATCCTTCTAGGAAATTCTGAAATCCAGCCCGTGGATTTCCATATCCTTACTGCTACACCCGAACTGGTGGGTTCTTCTGTTCATTCCGCATCCTAACAATGCGCTCATGCTATCTACCAACCAAGTGAAGGCTGCGGCTACACCCACAGACTTACATCACTCAAGCACTATCTGCTGCTAGTGAATGCTACGGCTACCCCCACAGTCTTACAACACTTTACTTACTACCTGATCGCTAGTGAATGCTACGGCTACCCCCGCAGTCTTACAACACTTCCGACACTACCTGATCGCTAGTGAATGCTACGACTACCCCCACAGTCTTACAACACTTCCGACACTACCTGATCACTAGTGAATGCTACGACTATCCCCACAATCTTACAACCCTTCCCATACTACCTGATCGCCATTGAATGCTACGGCTACCCCCGCAAGCTTACAACATTTCCCACATTACCTGATCACTAGTGAATGCTACGGCTACCCCCGTAGTCTTACAACACTTCCCAAACTGGTCGAACACGCGCTCGACCTAACACGTACTAAGCTTGAGTCCTAACTGAAGTTCTAACCCGGTTCCTAAAACCAGCTATTTGATGCCAAAGAAAACATGAACCAAACGTTGGAACGTTTTCTAGACTTCCAACTCCCCCATTCCCCAACCTAGGCAACCACTCAACGGTCTTTCCCCTCTGACGGGGATGCGAAACTCATCCTAGTTTCACACTTAATGCTACTCCTGAATAGCTGATCAGTTCTCCCCACTTAGCTTCAGCTAAGTATTCGCGACACGTGAGAGTTAAAGGGCTTCCCGATCCTTCTTAATTTCTAATAGTCCACTGCCAACAACCTGAATTTACTAATGTTGACGATCAATTACTAGTCAAACCTCAAGATCGCTCATCTTCTGAAATCTTGAAGAGTACTCTTGAAATCTGGTCTAGTCTGACACCTTAATCTACCTGTCATGTTGACAATTGGAGGCCTTAATTCTCACTCCGGATGATGAATCCTTGTCCACACTTCTAATCTTGCAGCACCACTGAATTCTAACTTCACTGGAGAACTATCGCTCTAATCCTGACCCAATATTCTCTAAATAATCCTCCTGCACAGATCCCGACAAAGATTCGGGATGAGAACGGTATACGTGGAGCCTATTTCACAAAATACATCCCTCTGTAGGTTCATCAAGGACTTCTCGGCATGCAGGATGGCATATAACAATCCTTGAAAAACCCAAGAAATAATAGAGAACCGACTCGAGGTCTGATTTATCCAACTCTCTCACAATTCCGAAGCAGTACAGATTTCCCAATACCCACTCTGAAATAGCAGAATGGTAGCATACCCTCGAACATCTGACAAAATCCTGGTCTTGATGACAGGATCCAACTATATAATCTTTCTTCCCAAAGGATTCTAAGGGTCCACAAACCTTGGGTTTCAAACGAACCCCTAACTTTCCCGCGACAAATCTAGCCCAAAAGGCCCTGAGACAACTACTTAGAGCTTCTAAATTCCTTCCTTTCCTGAACGAAAAAAACCACCAAGGTCCATTTTCAAAACTTCACAAGTAATCTCCGATGAGATGAACTTCTGCGATCGTGCATCGACTGGTTCAGACTCTGCTCCTGAGCTGGAACCCGATTTGAGTTTCGTTCTTGGGTGCTTATCACCATACCGAACTGACATTCTAAAGATCTGAATATACCCAAGGATCCTTACCACCTTTTGTTGGCATGACCAACCTCGCTACCTTGCAGCAACCTAAACCCTTGGACAGACAAAGTCACTTGTGCACCTTCCTGTATGTGCTGCACTGACTTCGGCCCAACTGGCCTTTCACCCGATGATCAAAGGTCATGGGCCTCCTCCCGGGACCCTCTACTATATGCACCTGGCATGAACCTTTCTGCTCCAAGTGCTCCAAATCGATCTCGCATTTGCAACCTCTTGGAAATCATATCCTTCAGGTTCTGATACCCTGCCATGCTCACTAGCTACAACAACTTGAACATCCTCTTTCCCTAAACTAGGTCATAAACTCTTCCCCGAAGCTCCTCATATTCTCCAAGACTCTCACCGATTTGAGTATGGATCCTGTGCTTTCATTAGTATGGACCCAATACTACCTTCCATACCTATCCATACTTTCCTCAGCAATCCTCCAGGATCCTCCAAGTCACTCTCTTAACGGGTACACCCAAGTCTCATTGAGCCCCACTACTAACCCACTAAATCATATCCTAGGCTTCCCTAGGTTCTCGATCTTGTCCTGCCATCAGCTGCTGAAGAACTCCTCACGATGCCAGTCATCTACCTCTTGGATGTCGTCACATCCACTTAATAGCTGACTCCCATCTCTTAAGAGTCCCACAAAGCAGAAAGCAAAAAGCAAGCATCATTCAGACAATAGAAAAATCTAACCAACATATTCCAATCAGATCAATCTATCCTCTTGTCAGGTATCTATACTAGCATGCAATTCTAAGGCTCACACAATCAGGCATAACCTAAACAGGCTATCATATCACTAATTGATCAGTATTATGCAGCTCAACAAGCAGATACAACAGGCATATAAGGCATCCTCCTTATATCCTTTGCCCTAATCTAGCATGCAATTCTTATAATAATATCATATCATAACATAACATGTATAGGCATCTTGGGTGAAAACATACTTGAGCTCGGCTGATTGCACGCATCACACACCTTGTTCTTTTCAAAGTTCTTTTCTCATTCCAAATTCTTTTCAAATTCATTTTATAAAATGATTTTCTTTTGACAATTTTCATACCAATCCCTCAGTTTGAGTCCAGACACACCCGAGAGTGTGCCCGTATCCCTCAAACCAAGGCTTTGATACCAACTTGTAACATCCCAAAATTCAAGGCCAATTTTTTTTTTTGTAAATAAGTTGTTACATAAAACCATTAGTATAAAAACATCCATAATAATGTCTCATATCAAAATCCAAGTATTAATAATCAAAATATAATATCATGAAACCATATCAGAGTATACTCCCAAGGATCTCGTGTGCGGAAAAAGAGTGTGATGCGTTGCAATCAAGCTGACTCCTTTCCTTTGAAAACGAAGCACCTGAAACCAAAACTATAAACCGTAAGCACGAAGCTTAGGGAATTCCCCCATCATACAACATACCCCATAACACCATCGGTATCTTTCAACCGGTAACTGCCATCGGTATCTTCCAACCGATATCTGTCATCGGTATCTTTCAACCGGTATCTGTTATCGGTATCTTTCAACCGGTATCTGTCATCAGTATCTTTCAACCGGTATCTGCCATCGGTATCTTTTAACCGGTAACCGGGGACTATTTCACCCCTACCACTATCACATAATAATATATCATAAACATACTGATCAAATACTAACATCATCATAAACATACTGATCACATACTAGCATCATAACATACTGATCACATATCAGCATCATAACATATTGATCACATACTAACATCATAACATACTGATCACATAGTAACATCATAACATACTGATCACATACCAATATATCATAAACAGACAGATAAGCATTGCATGGGTTCTGTATACCCCTTCGGTATCTTTCAACCGATAACGGCCATCAGTATCTTTCAACCGGTATCCGCCATCGATATCTTTCAACTTGTAACTTCCATCGGTTTCTTTAATCGGGGACTATTCACCCCTACCACTATCACATAATAACATATCATGATCATATAGCTAGGCATGAATGGATACTGTCTACCCCTTCGGTATCTTTCAAACGGTAATTAGGGCTATAACACCCCAACTACTAACACCTGGCATCCTAGCATATAAGGCATATCAGATAGTGGCATACCAGACAATTATCACACAGAAAATTATCTAACAAACAACTCCTACTAGTGTGTGACATCCCGAAAATCTCGGCCAAAAAAGACCAGTTTCATTTACGCTTTAAAAATAATTATAGAGTAAATCCATTGATTTAAAAGAGTTGCGGAATTTGTTCCGAGAGAAAATATGATAAAATAATATTTGCTAAAACATTTCATCAAGAAATGTATCTTCATTATATATCAAAACTCGAGATGTCATGTTCCAATACAGAACAAAAAGAATAAATGTCACATTACAAGCCATACAACAGTTATATACAAGTACAAGCTTATAATCAAAATAACTTGATGATTCATCCATCTTATGCCCTCACGCTACTACCTATAATGCAAATAAGACTGAGTGGGCCAGGCTTGGGATCCTGCTGAGCATATAGGGTTTTCAACCGACAATAATAATTATATTTAATTTCACCAACCAACAATAACCCGATTACCCTTTCCCGTTATCCTCACTTTATGTCCCTAAAACAACATCTATTACCAGGGACCTAATCTAGGATTTTCATCGGGATGGACACTACTACCAAGGGGTTTCCTCAGCAATGAATTTCCTAAGGCAACCATGAGGGGAAAAGAGTACACCGGTGAACACATCGTTCACAACACCTACAGGTTATGAACCTGCCAGCGTTCCACAGGACTGTATAGAAAGAGTCCATGGTTGTCATCCATACTCTGCTGAATAACTAGATTAACAACAACAACGAGGCCTCTCATCAGTTTATCACACACCAACTATCTACCCAAGCTCTACCCAACTTTCTGTAGATAGCAATTTACATATGCATTCATATGCAACTTAAACTGATAAGATAATCATCCAATACTCATTCCAAATAAACAGATACCATATAATCATATAGCACATATTTCATAGAGGGTAACTCATATATGTGTGTTAGCAGAAAGCAGCTACACGCCTACTTATATCATATATCTAATACATTCAATACTTGTATTATAACCGGGTATATGAAAGGGACTTATGCACTCACTGGCAACACGTATTCTAAAGTAGATACTTCATATGTATGTGTTAGAAGAAAAGGAATATACACTCACTTGATCAGAAGATGACCGGACAACACTACGGCTTGTAGAAGTAGTATTCTTCGGTAAATCTGGAAGATTTTCATAAAAACTGGCTTCTCGCAGGCAGAGCTTCAGCTCGGGAATATCACTTCTCAGGATATTTGGGGCTTTGGGAGTTGCTTCGGGTCTCGGGAATGATACCAGGGCTTCGGGATATTTCTTGCGTGCAAAACATTGTAAAAGGAGAGAGAGAGACAGAGAGAGAGAGAAGGGAAAAAAATGAGCAAAGAGATCGGCTGCCCTCGACTTCTATTTATAGGGGCTGAATCCCTTGATTACGCTGGGCGTAATCTTAGGTACGCTGGGCGTAAGCAACCACAACACTTACGTATGGCACTCGAGTGATGGGTCAGGTCGGTTGTAATCCGAGGCAATTCATGCATTCGGGTACGCTAGGCGTACTCCATTACGCTCGACGTAATCCGATTAATCAAACTTCAAACTTTTGTACTTTTGCATACGAGCTCCGTTTTCGATGTTATTTATATCCACGCGTAGGTGAGACTATACTCTACACCATTCATTTAGTCTCCGTCGGTTAATTTTGAATTTATTTTTATTATTTATTTTTAGTAGGCCGGGACACGAAAACTCCGTTAGAAAATCATAACTTCTTCATCTGGCATCCGTTTTCGTCTGTCTTTCTTTTGTTGGACTAATATTGATGAGATCATCGATTCTCAGTAAGAAAGTTATGGCTAAAACTCTCTCGATCTCAAATTCGAACTTTGGGCCAAATACCGTTAAGTCGAAACTTTGGAAAATCATAATTTACTCATACGAAGTCAGATTTAGATGTTCTTTTTATGTACGCTCTTGGTTTAACATAATCTACGACTTTCATTTAGATCACTGAGGCTAGATATTGCTTAATCAAGATTTCACTATTTACGTCACACAGTGTCGTACCGGTTCTGTCGCGAAACTTCGACAGGTCATAACTTCTTCGTTATAACTCGGATTTCGGCATTCTTTATATATTCGAAAACCTCGTCACAACCACTACAACTTCATGTATCAATATAGGTCTTATCTAACATTTTATTTTATGCTTAAATTATCCTTAATGCAATTAAGCCATACAATTAAGCAATTAAGCACAAAACACATAATACTCAAATAATACATTTTTATCATTTCAACATGAGTTACAAATGTGAACCTAGACTGTTATATCATCATCAATGCCTAGCCTAGAAACACGAGAGTTACAATTCTCTCCACCTTAGTATGATTCCGTCCCCGGAATCACACATCTACAAACAAATTCGGATAACGACTCATCATGTCACTCTCCGTCTCCTAAGTGAGATTTTGCCCATTCGAATGTTTCCATCGGACAAGCACTAACTCGACCATATTGCGTTGCAGCTTCTTAGTCTTTCGATCAAAAATTGCCTCTGGTTCTTCAATCAACCTCTTGTTCTCATCAATTCTCAATTTTGAAAGTGGAATCATGTCGGGAACTTCTTCCGTGAATTTCCTCAAATAACACACATGAAAAGTGTTATGAATTCCATTTAGTTCTTCTGGTAATTCAAGCTTGTAAGCCTGTTTCCCAACCCTCTGAAGAACTTTAAATGGTCCAATAAACCTTGGACTCAGTTTTCCTCGTTTCCCAAATCTTATAAGTCCCTTACACGACGAGACTTTAAGTAAAACCGAATCTCCAACATCAAAAGTCGTCGGTCTTCTTTTCATGTCAGTATAGCTCTATTGACGATCTTGAGTTGCTAACATTCTCTCCCTGATTATTTTCAAGTTTTCAACAGTTTGATGGACTATCTCCGGCCCCATAAACTTCTTTTCCCCAACCTCAAGCCAACAAGACGGCGTACGAAAATTCTGTTCGTACAAAGCTTGATAAGGTGCCATCTTTATGCTTGAGTGGAAACTATTATTGTAGGAAAATTCTACCAAATGTAAATGTTCATCCAAATTACCTTGGAATTCCAAGGTACATGCTCTCAGCATATCTTCAAGGGTCTGTATCGTTCGTTCGCTCTGACCATCAGTCTGTGGCTGGTAAGCTGTACTCAAACACAACTTGGTACCCAATTCCTCTTGTAGACTTTTCCAAAATCGAGAGGTGAAACGACTGTCACGATCCGAAACTATTCTTAACGGAACACCGTGAAGCCTCACAATATCCTTCACATAAGAATTCGCAAGCTTATCCATAGACCATTTCTCATTGGCTGCTATGAAATGTGCACTCTTAGTGAATCGATCAACGACCACCCAAATCATGTCGTGACCATTCTTCGTTCTGGGCAGTTTAGTGACAAAATCCATAGTGATGTCTTCCCATTTACCCATGGATACACGCAAAGGTTCTAAACTCCCATACAGTTTTTGATGTTGTGCTTTAACTCTTGCATAGGTGACACACTCAGCCACATACTTTGCAATATCCAGCTTCATCGTTGGCCACCAGTAGTAGGGTTTCAGGTCCCTATACATTTTAGTGTTGCCGAGACGAATCGAGTACATGGTTTTGTGAGCTTCTTCCGTCAGATGATCTATTATTCCGCCTGACTTAGGTACCCAAATCCGATCTTGGAAGACCTTCAATCCATGAACGTTTGTACCGAACACCAACGTTTTGCCCAAACGTTCCTCCTTCCGGTCATTCTTTTTAGAAGCTTCGTCTTGAGCTTTCTTTATACTCTCCACAATTGTCGAGACAACTTCTACTCTCAACGCTCTTGGCCTTTTTCTCTCAATATTGACTTTCCGACTGAGAGCATCAGTGACAACATTTGCTTTACCGGGGTGGTAAATTATCTCATAGTCATAGTCCTTAAGCAACTCTAGCCAGCATCGTTGTCTCATATTCAATTCTTTTTGAATAAAGAGATATTGGAGACTCTTATGATCAGTGAAAAGTTTACACGTAGTGCAATAGAGGTAATGCATCCATATCTTTAGAGTAAAAACTACTGCTTCCAGCTACAAATCATGAGTAGGGAAGTTCTTTTCATGCTCCTTCAACTGTCGAGATGCATATACGATCACCTTTTCTCTTTGGGTCAAAACACAACCCAACCCAACCCCAGACGCATCGCTATAGACAGCGAAGTCTTCAAATCCATAGGGTAGAGAAAGAATCGGTGCCTTACATAGTGTATTCTTAAGTAACTCGAATGCTTCTATGTGCTTATCGCTCCAAGCATAAGTAGATCCTTTTTGGGACAAAGCTGTTAATGGACTAACGATCGAAGAAAAACTTTGGATAAACCTTCGGTAATATCCAAATAATGCCAGAAAGCTTCAAATATCTGTGGGACTCTTCGGTTGCTCCCACTTCGTCACAGCCTCAATCTTCGCTGGATCAACCATTATCCTTTCTCGGTTGACCACGTGACCCAAGAATTGGACTTCTCAAATCCAAAAATCACATTGGAGAACTTAGCTTATAGCTTCTCCTTCTTCAAGACCTCCAACACTTCTCGCAAGTGTCTTCCATGCTCTTCTTGGCTCTTTGAGTAAATTAGAATGTCATCTATGAATACTATCACAGATTTATCAAGGAACAGTTTACAAACCCTATTCATTAAATCCATGAATGCTGCTGGAGCATTGGTTAGTCCAAATGCTCTTCTCTATATCCTGCTCTTTCACCTTCAACTGATGATATCCTGACCTCAGAACGATCTTTGAAAAATAGCTTGAACCTTGTAGCTGATCGAACATGTCATCAATCCTCGGAAACGAATATCTATTCTTTATTGTTGCCTTATTCAGCTCCCTGTAATCAATACACATCCTCATACTCCCGTCTTTATTTCTCATAAATATCACCAGAGCTCCCCAGGGAGATGAACTAGGTTTAGTGAATCTTTTGTCCAGCAACTCTTGAAGTTGCATCATCAGCTCCTTCATCTCTGTTGGTGCTAATCGATAAGGTGCTTTCGCTATCGGCGTAGTTCCGGGTAGCAAGTCTATTATGAACTCCACTTGTCTATCAGGCGGTAATCCAGGAAGATCTTTGGGAAATACTTCCGGATAATCACACACCACCGGAATACTTTGTACCTCTTTCTTTTCATTCTTAGCATCAATTACGAATGCTAAATATGATGTACATCCATTGGCCAAACGTTTTCTAGCTTTCATTAGTGAAATGATCCCAGAACTTACTCTGCATTTGTCCCCATACACCATAAATGACTCCTTCTCTGGCAGGTTTACTTTGACTATCTTCTTTCAGCATAACATCTCAGTGTCATTGGCGCCAAGCCAATCCATTCCTAGCACGATGTCAAAACCATTTAGATCGATAAGCAATAATTCCTCGTGGAACTAATTCCCATTTAAATCAATGACGATGTTTTTCATGCGATGGATGACAGGTACAAACTTGCCACTAGCTACTTCGACTAATAAAGCATTATCTAGTCTATCAATAGGCAAAGCTAGTTTTCTACCAAATTCATGCGATATAAAGGAGTAGTTGGCTCCAGAATCAAATAAAATTTGGGCAGGCAATTCTTTTACGAGAAAGGTACCTGAAGCGATATCGGCTTCTTCTTTTGCAGCTTCCAGTGTCATTTGGAAGGCTCTTGCCTTTGGCATTGGCAAAATGTTGGGTTTCGCTGTGTCCTTCTTCTTTGTATAATCCCTTGCCATGTGCCCCTCCTCACCACAACCATAACAAACTTTCTTGGTAAGGGTGCACTCGTTGGCATAATGCCCTGGCTTTCCATATTTAAAACATCTGATGACTTCCCCGTCACATTTCCCATGATGCTTCTTCTTACATTTTTCGCACCACTTCGCCTCGACTCATCCTCCACTTCCTCTCGAACTAGATTTCGAGAATTTACTTTTCTTGCTGGACCCTGAAGGTCCATCGAACTTCCTCTTCTCACCAACCTCTGACCTTTCCAGACCATTCTCCCTGATTTGGGTCTCAACATTTTTAGCAGCCCAGATGGCAGCTTTCAAAGTCGTTGCTTGCTTAACCATTGGACCAAAGTCCGCTGGTAATCCGCGAGCAAACTTGTTCACCTTCGCTAGTTCATTTGCAACTAGGTATGAGATAAGTTTCATCTTTTCTGTGAAACCTGCAGCATATTCAGTAACACTCATCTTTCCCTTTTTCAGATTCTGAAACTCGTTATTGATTTTCAGAAGGTCCTTCTCTGAGCAGTATTGCAAATTTCAGCTACTCCACAAAGTCTTCCCAAGACATCTTGCTAGCTTCTCCCTTGGGCATCGAGTCAGCTAGTAACTTCCACCAGCTTAATACCCCAATTTTAACAAAGGGATCGCAAGAGCGGTCTTCTGTTTGTTGCTGCACTCGCAACTTTCAAACATTATCTCCATTTCAGAGATCCAGTTGATTACTTCCACTGGCATCGGGCTTCCGGATAGGCATGGTGGTTTGGATGCCATGAAATCCTTGTACATGCACCCATGACCATCATTCCCTCCATCCTGATTGATCCATCTATTCACTGGTGGGTTGCCTTGGCCAATAATCCCACTGAAGTTCTCCCTCGAACTGCCCTCCATTCACTTTGGGCTCTTCAATCGGAATTGAGAGCTCTCCATGATTCTGCCGGAGCAAACGTCGGGTTTCTTCCATTTGACGATCCAACATAGTTTGAATCATCACTTGCACTCCATTCGTAGTCATTGGCTCAGGTGCTGCTACTGCAACCACCACTTGCTCGATCACAGGTATTTGATTCCTGTTTTCATTTGCGTTTCCGACTCTGCTTCTTGTTCTTGCCATTGTTGATCTATACACCGAACAAGGTGAATTTAGATCTTCATTCACGATAGATGTTCAAATTATCCGTATCTCTCCGAAATGTTTACATTCTAGTTCTAATACTGTTGTCATACGCTTAGAATCCTAAACACATAAGCTCTCCAGATCCGGTTGGCAACAAACTGAAGATCTGAACATTTAGAACGTAAAATAATTTCATATATGGCAACCATATAACATTTAGCACGTAAAAGCATTTTAGGCAATTTTCCTAAAATAAACTAGTGCTCGTGTCTAAAATATAATAGACACACATCTCACAATCTTCACTTAGCATTCTAAGTTTAAGTCTAGAAATCCTAAAAATTTCTAGTTTGCTTAAACTAATGCTCCCATACCAACTATGACATCCTCAAAATCTCGGATAGAAAAGACCGGTTTCATTTATGCTTTAAAAATAATTTCAGAGTAAATCCTTTGCTTTAAAAGAGTTGCGGAATTTGTTCCTAAGCAAAATATGATAAAATAATATTTACCAAAGCATTTCATAAAGAATGTATTTTCATTATGTATCAAAACTCGGGATGTCATGTTCCGATACAGACCAAAAAGAATAAACGGCACATTACAAGCCATACAACAGTTATATACAAGTACAAGCTTATAAACAAAATAACTTGATGATTCATCCATCTTATGTTCTCACGCCACTACCTGTAATGCAAATAAGACTGAGTGGGTCAGGCTTGGGAGCCTGGTGAGCATATAGGGTTTTCAACCCACAATAATAATTATATTTAATTTCACCAACCAAAAATACCCCGATTACCCATTCCCGTTATCCTCACTTTACGTCCCTAAAACAACATCTATTACCAAGGACCTAATCTAGGATTTTCATCCGGATAGACACAACTGCCAAGGGGTTTCCTCAGCAATGGATGTCCTAAGGCAACCATGAGGGGGATAGAGTACACTGGTGAACACATTGTTCACAACACCTACATGTTATGAACCTGCCAGCGTTCCACATGACAGTCTAGAAAGAGTCTGTGGTCGTCATCCATACTCTGCTGAATGACTAGATTAAGAACAACAACGAGGCCTCTCATCAGTTTATCACACACCAACTATCTACCCAAGCTCTACCCAACTTTCTGTAGATAACAATTTACATATGCATTCATATGCAACTTAAAACTGATAAGATAATCATCCAATACTCATTCCAAATAAACAGATAACATATAATCATATAGCATATATTTCATAGAGGGTAACTCATATATGTGTGTTAGCAGGAAGTAGCTACACGCCTACTTATATCATATATCTAATACATTCAATACTTGTATTATAACCGGGTATATGAAAGGGACTTATGCACTCACTGGTAACACATATTCTAAAGTAGATACTTCATATCTATGTGTTAGAAGAAAAGGAATATACACTCACTTGATCAGAAGATGACCGGATAGCACTACGACTTGTAGAAGTTGTATTCTTCGGTAGATCTGGAAGATTTTCACAAAAACTGGCTTCTCGCGGGCAGAGCTTCGGCTCGGGAATTTCAATTCTCAGGATCTATGGGGCTTCGGGACTTGCTTCGGGTCTCGGGAATGATACCGGGGCTTCGGGATATTTCTTGCATGCAAAACGATGTAAAAACGAGAGACAAGGGAAAAAAAATGAGCAAAGAGATCGGCTGCCCTCGACTTCTATTTGTAGGTGCTGAATCCCTTGATTACGATGGGCGTAATCTTACGTACGATGAGCGTACGTGACGCCAACGCTTACGTATGGAACTCGAGTGATGGGACAAGTCAGTTGTAATCTGAGGCGGTTCATGCATCCTGGTACGCTGGGCGTACTCCATTACGCTCGGCGTAATCCGATTAATTAGACTTCAAACTTGCGTAACTTTCGCATACGAGCTCTGTTTTCGATGTTTTTATATCCACACGTAGGTGAGACTATACTCTACAACTTTCATTTAGACTCCATCGGATAATTTTGAATTTATTTTTATTATTTATTTTTAGTAGTCCGGGACAGGAAAACTCCGTTAGAAAACCATAACTTCTTCATATGGCAGCCATTTTCGTCTGTCTTTCTTTCGTTGGACTACTATCGATGAGATCTTTGATTCTCATTTAGAAAGTTTTGGCTAAAACTCACTCGATCTCAAATTTCAACTTTGGGCCACATACCGCTAAGTGGAAACTTTGGAAAAAATCATAATTTGCTCATACGAAGTAAGATTTAGACGTTCTTTATATGTACACTCTCGGTTTAACATAATCTATGACTTTAGTTTAGATCACTAAGGCTAGATATCGCTCAATCGATATTTCACTATTTACGTCACGCAGTGTCGTACCGGTTCTATCATGAAACTTCGACATGTCATAACTTCTTCGTTATAACTCGGATTTCGGCTTTCTTTATATATTCAGAAACCTCGTGATGATCACTACAATTTCATGTATAAATATAGGTCTAATCTAACGTTTTATTTTACGCTTAAATTATCCTTAATGCAATTAAGCCACACAATTAAGTTATTAAGCACAAAACACAAAATACTCAAATAATACATTTTTATCATTTTAACATGAGTTACAAAGGCGAACCTACACTGTTACATCATCACTAATGCCTAGCCTGGAAACACAGGCGTTACATACTAGTGGACCGACATTGTAGGCGTAGACCCACTTCTACGGGAAGGAAGCTCACTTTGCATTGCTGAAGTCCCGTAGACTCAACCCCACACTGCTGAAGTCCCGCGGACTCAACCCTAGCTGCTGGATGACAGATTCCCGATCTGTCAATATCAAGACATCACCCAATTAATAATTGGGTCCCATGTGACAACCTGAAATTTATTCCGTCGCTATAACCCATTTCCGTTAATAAAATTTATTTTTATTTAAAATTTTCCATTAACTTTTGGGTTAGGCAAATCAATTAATGTTTTTATTTTATTTTCATAAGTGTCTAAACGAAATAAAAACACGTGAAACACCCTTAAATTTATTTTGAAAAGTTTTTAGTTTAAGACCAGGTCGGATTACGACTATTTAATCGGGTACGACCATAAACTCCGTTTAACATCAGTATTGGGTGGATCCCCACTTGGCCACAAACGCAAACCCTATATAAGGGTTAAGTGGTCACCATTTGAGCTTTTTCCTACCTCCTCATAACTTCTCTCTCTACTCTCTCTCTACAAGTCGGTTTTGGTCAAGAAACGCCCCATCCAAGCTCCAAAATTGTAAGTAATCCTTCCTAGCCTATTGTTTAGCTTGGTATGCATGAAAATTTGGGATTGAATCATCCAAAAAGCCCCAAAACTTGTTTTTACGGTTGGGGAACACCTTCCAAAACCATAAACTCCCATTAGGGGGTTTTGAAGCCCCAAAACCCTTCCAAACCACTTCTACTACTTAGCTATGACTTAGAAACTTGCATGCATGAACTTAGAACCCCAAAATCATGTCTTTATGGGTGTAAACATGAGTTTACTATCCATGAACATTTATGAACCGTAAACACCTTTTTAAGGTGTCAAAATGCCCTTAAACACCTTCAAAAGCTTGCATAAGTGCCTAGAACCTTGTATCCTTTCGTTTGAAACCTAAAATCATGCAAGAATGGACCAAGCATGAGTTTACGGTCGTAAACTCATGTGTTTATGGTAGTAAACTCACCAAGGGTCCTTCAAGAACCGTAAATTCGATTTCCAAGGTTATTTCAAGTCCTGATCACTTCCATAGCCCTTGAATCAACCCTAGAACCATCCCTTGTGTAATATGAGACCTTTGAACACCCAAAAAACACCCCAACCATGAGTTTACGGCCGTAAACACATGGGCGATATGGTCTTTGGGTCGTAAAAACCCCTAAGGGTTTACACTTGAGGAGTAAACTCCTTATTAAGGCCCTACACTCTTTAGATGCAACCTGTATCACTTCCAACACTTGAAATAAGGTGTTTTCGCGCATCGGAGTGTATTATCTTACTTAATTACTGGTTCAATGTCTAATTATATACAATTATGTATCACTTCATGTTACATAGGATCCTCGCGCGTGCTCAAGCCCTAAATTGACACCTAGAGTCTTACCCGACACATCCTCGTCTGGTGAGTTCATACCCCTACACCTTTTTCCATATTTTTCATTTTTCAGGGGGGAATACAAGCAAAAGTACAAGGGGATTTGTACTCAACACTTATTATTTCGTCTAAAATGTTTACATGTTCGTCATGCTTTTAACACAGAAAACTGTTTTACTAACCAACTATGAAATTAACTGTTGAGTTAGTTTTCAAGACTAAAACAAAGGAACTCATGAATCTTATCATAAAATGTTATATTTTATATTTTACCAAGGATTTATACCATTCATAAAACGAGAATTTCCATATTATTACTTGTAAATTCGTTATTCTTAAGATTGGAGACACGTCCTTGGTAACACTCCACGGGTACAAGAGTGTATGACTACCCCTGTAACCAGAATCTCCTAGAGTGAGAACGTGACTTATGTGTATAGATCTATACAGGACTGACTATCCCGCACCTTGCTGCTAGCTATAGTGGGACCGGCAGGTCTACGGGTGACAAAGTCATAAAACGATACTAGCCCCGTTATGTTCCATATCTAGTTCATTGTATGGTTATGGAACTCGCAACTTAGATAATGGAGATTTACTTTTAAGTAATAATGAACCTAGTGAACTAACCTCAAAGTAATAAGTGTTTTAATTACTAGAGGGCGTCAGTGATACCCTTAGGAATTAGTTCACTACCTACTTATTAGTTTTATATACGTGTTAAAACTAATGTACCTTTAAAGGATAACCAAGCTTTCAGGGAAACTTCACTTAACAATACAAGTATGGTAGACACTTGTACACTTCATTCCGGATCGATAACCAACCGCCAACTTTTAAGGAAAATAAGGGTTTTCCTGGGATAATTTTCCTTTTCATGAACAGGCTATTTAACAAATGAATAACCAAACTACTTTTATAAGAAAATATGGGATTTTCTTGGGAATCAACCTTTCATAAAATCAAAGGAAAATTATTCTTTTATCAGAAACAAACCACTTATGAACTCACCAGCTTTATGCTGATATTTCTAAAACTGCTTGTATTCTCAGGTTCACGTTAGACAGGTATCCCGCTTACTTTTGGAGAAGACGGTGCATATAAAAGTCTTGTCTATACTTTTGTTATACTGATGTATATATAAAACATGTATTACTTTTCTTTTGAAGAAATGTAAATATTCATATGTAATGTAATGGTTGTGTTTACTATGCTTGCTATGTACATTGGTTGTGATACTTTACATGACGTCCTCCGCCACGGAACGTTCCCACCGTCGGTTTCGGGGTGTGACATCCCACTACATAATCATAAGTGTATTCTTTGGGTAATTACTACATTACCCCTAGCTTAGCTTATTCAAGCCCAAGGCCCAACATCATATAATCATTAAGGCCTAAACTGTGGCCCATCATTATCTCAATCATTTAAGCCGAAACCCCTTACATTGGTTGTGATACTTTACATGACATCCTCCGCCACGGAACGTTTCCACCATTGGTTGTGATACTTTACATTACCCCTAGCTTAGCTTATTCAAGCCGAAACCCCTTACACGGGCCTTACCCCAGGCCGATTAAATTATTGTAGTTTAATTTCTTGCTTTTGGATGGCCCATCATCATCTCAATCATTTAGGCCCAATAATAAACCTAAGTGAAATTAGGGGTTCACATAAAATGATGATTAGAGTTAAGTTTCCTACTTAACCCATTAAGGACATAATCCATTAAGTCCAATATTACTTAGATTAACTTTTTTGCCAATAATTATTATTTAATATTCCAAGTTATTAAATAATTCCAGTGTGCGTCCCGATTAATTCTCAAAATTAGGGTTTTATTGGCATTAGGGTTTTCCAAACCCTAATTAGGGTTTCCAGCCTAATTTCTAGCCCATTTATCAATTTGTTGGGCTTTTAAGTCAATTAGGGCTTTATTGGGCCTACTAGGCCCACTAGAATGTCATTAAGCCCATTAGGGTTTTATTAGGGTTCATTAGAGTCCATTAAGTTTCACTAGGCCCATCAAGGTTTCAAGCACCCCCAAACAAATCAAACTCACAAGGCAAGCACACCACCACCGACTCGGCGGCAGGAGGTGGCAGCAACCATCTGTACCAACCCGAAATTTCCGTACCATCTTTTGTAACTCTTTCGTAGTACAATTTGTACAACCAATCGTCGTTTCCAAATTCGATTTCCGACCTTCTGTTTGATTAAATCATTAACTTGTACGTATTTAAAATGACTTAATGGGTGTCTTAACACATTTAGAAATCATTTTAACACCCAACTTTAGTGATCATAATATTTTTAGAAATTACCGTATCGGGTTACGGCAACTCAATCGGGTATGACCAAAAGCCTCGTCTAACGCCGGTATCGGGTAGAATTCCACCGTGTTCAGGTTTTAGGACCTATATAAACGTGTTTAAGCACTCATTTGAAGCTTTTTCTTTCTCTCTTTAACCTTTCTCCTAAATCCAAGTTTAAGGGTCCAAAACTCAAATTTAAGGCCTCAAATCTGTAAGGTACTTTCCCTAGTTTGTATTGTAAACTTCTTAGCCTTCAAATTTGAGTTCAAAACATGGATTAAGACCACATTCATGAGTTTACGGCCATGGAGCCTTCATGGGCCGTAAACTCATATAACATGGGTTTTTAAGCCCTAAAACCGCTCCTAAACAAACTTGGACTTTAGTTATGTCTTAATGACTTAATGGAAAGGACTTATAACATTTAAAACATTGATTTTGAGCCATTTGAAGGAGTTTACGGCCAAGGCATAAGCTTGGTCCGTAAACTCATGTAAATGGGGTTTTCATGAACTTAAACCCTTCCAAATCATAGTTGGGACTTAGATACGACCTTAAGGCTTGCTAATCTAGACTTGGATTTAAACATAAATTCTGAGCGACAAAAGAGAGTTTACGGCCAAGACACATTCTTGGGCCGTAAACTCCTCTTAAATGGGGATTTAGTGCCTTAAAACATGTCCAAATGCCTTGAAACTCAACCAATGGCCTTGTGGTAAAATCTAGATGCATCTAAAAATAGTTTAAGGGTTTTAAACACATCAAAAATGTCATTTATAGGAGTTTACGGCCTGGGAACATACCCTTGGCTGTAAACTCATAAAACCTTGTTAAAGATGCATCAAATACACTCTATAGGCTTGCATAAATTTCTAGAATCACATGTGATTGTTTTTAAGCATCAAAAACTAACTTTTCATGGGTATAAGAGAGTTTACGGCCTTAGAACATGCCTCTAGGCCGTAAACTCCTAAAAGTATGTTAAATGATGTTCTAAATTCATAACAAGGATTGGAAAATTAACTAGAATCACATGTGATTGTCCTTTGTAGCTCAAATCAATTTTTCTTGGCCATGGGTGAGTTTACGGTCGTAAAATCTTATGGTGTGGCCATAAACTCCCTTTTAAGTGTTAAAATTTCATTCAATCCATTCCAAGGCATTTTAGAAATCCATTCCAACAATCCCCATGTCCATTTAAGCCATTTAAACACTCAAAATCACACTAACATGAGTTTACGGCCGTAAAATCATGTGTGAGTGTGTTATGTGGCTATAAGCTCTTTAAAATGTTTACTCTTGGGGAGTAAACTCAAGTCCCAAGTCCCTAGTGCCATTACACGTCCGAAGATGTCACCCGGGTCACTCCAAACGCTCGTTTTGAGGTGTTTAACCTCGTTGGAGTGTGATGTTCCATATGATTAGTGAATGTATCCCTAAGTGTATATATATGGACATTATTTCATTTTACACAGGGACATCGCAAGTAATTAAACCCCAAACCAACGTTTAGTATCCAAAACCGACGCATTTCCGAGTTCGGTGAGTTCATACCCCTACCCTTTTTCACTGTTTTCACTGTTTTCAGGGGGGGGGGGGGGGGAACACAAGCAAAGTACAAGGAAATTCTTGTACTCAAAACATGTTTACAAATGTGTGTTTCATATTCCATATGCTTTTATTACTGATTACCACGACTGATAACTATTTGAATATGCAGATCACGTAACATATATTTGTGAAATGGATCTTTAAACTGTTATGTTTTACATATATTTCACAAATGGTTTTCCACATTTTATCAGTTAAAAGCATGACATTAGACATTTGAATATATACCTGTACACTGTTTTGTCCTCGGTAACACTCCACACATATACGCGAGTGGAGGACTATCAGATTACTACTAGTAAATTTGTTAATCCTGTATGATTGGAGACACGTCCTCGGCGAACACTCCACAGAGATACGCGAGTGGAGGACTACACCCGTAACCAAAATCTCTGGTATTTAGAGAGCGTGACTTGAGTGTATAGATCTATACGGGGCTGACTACCCCACACCTGGCTGCTAGCTACAGCCGAACCGAAATGGTTCAAGGGCGATGAAAGTCATAAGTGTGTGGACTACTTATTGCCACATGTGGACTACTTATTGCCACAGGTTTCAGTCTATCGTATGGTTATGGAACTCGCAATTAGGATAACAAAGATTTACTTATAGTAATAATGAACCACTTTTTACATCTTTTACATCTTTAACATCGTTCACATTAGAAACCAACATGCAGGAAAGCACAGGGCATTTCTGGGTAGCACTTACATAACGAAAATGAGTAACAAACTGGATAACATTACATCTTTTACAATTGGTAACATACAATAAGGAAAGTATGGGACTTTCCTGGTAATACATGATAGGTAAACAGAACAGTTTAACAAGCCGGATAACTAAACTATACATTTTTACATGAGTAGATATGTTTTCAGTATACAAACTTACTATACTTTACATTTGTGAAACAACAATCAACATTAAGAAAATATGGATTTTCTTGGTATACATAACATTTCAGAAACAGAAAGGAAACTTGAAACATTTTCACAAACAAAAACTGCTTATGAACTCACCAGCTTTATGCTGATTTTCAAACCCTTGTGTTCTCAGGTCAGCGTTAGAACAGGTACCCGAAGATCTCTTTTTGGTCAGAAGATGGAGTACATGAAGATCCGTTTCATCTTTGTTCATATATATACTATGTATCACAATTGTACAAACTTTACTTTTGAAACAACTGTAAAACTTTTCTTATGTAATGTAATGGTTGTTTTACTTTACTTACTATGTGCATTGGATTTGATACTCAACATGGAGTCAACCCCGGAAATGTTTCCGCCTTCGGTTTTTGGGGTGTGATAGATTGGTATCAGAGCCCTTGTTTATAGTGAATGAAGTATACCAAACCTTACATGGTATAAAACTATAAACACTAAAGGGCCTAAGTGCTCTGAATTAAAAGTATCTTCAAACTACAAGTATTTTCAAAAGTATACAAGTATACCGAATCGTCGTCATCCATAACCACCAGTAGAACAGAACATAAGTAATTGGGTGTTGTGTACTATGGTTAAACCTGAGCAGTTATGTAGTCGTGTCTAGGGTCAATATAGCCTGGCCAACTATATTCATTCAAGACACGACTAACATGTGCTTGGGAGTGACTGTGGTATGCGGCATGCCTAAAACTTACCCTAATATCCCAAATATCGAATTATTTTCGTAATTAATTCATGAAATACTATGGGAGTATTTCTCGATCCCAATCCTCTGTAGAAATGCTTATTTAAGTGGCTTTCTGTGATTATTCTTAGCGATAAATTATCTGTTTTGATAACTCTTTCCTGCTTTATCGCTTATTCAGATCATATAACTGCCATATCTATCGATTCAATGTAGAGGACTTACCATCCTCTCTTTATTGATCTTATTAGATCAAGATACCTCCCCAAAAGAGACCCAACTCAAAGAACAACAACAATCCTTCTTCGCCGCCACCTCCTCCCCAGTTTGACCTAGCATCACTCCAGATGGTCATGACAGCTGCACTGGTGGCAGCTATGTCACAAATGAACCCTAGTGGTTCCGGAGGTGGTCCTCAATCTCAAAACCCCGAGGTTAGCCAGGGACACCAAAGAGGGGGTTCCTACAAAGATTTCATGAATGCAAAACCAACATCCTTCAATGGCGCTGGAGGTGTCATCTCTTTATTTCGATGGTTCGAGAAAATCGAGTCCATCTTTGATATCTGTGCTTGTGCGGAGTCCGATAAAATTTAATTCGCGGCCTGTACCTTCGTTGATAAAGCCTTGACTTGGTGGAATGGCCGAGTCAAATCTCTGACCTTGCCCGTAGCCAATGCCATGGGCTGGGAAGCCATGAAAGAACTCCTCATTGCCGAGTACTGCCCCCACGGTGAAATGCAGAAACTATAGCACGAGCTCTGGAACCTGAAGATGAAAGGTTCTGACATTGCTGCATACACTTCCCGATTCAATGATCTCGCACTTCTCTGCCCGAGATTAGTCACTCCTGAAAACAAGAAGATTGAAAGGTTCATTTGGGGGTTATCCCAACCGACAAAGAGTCATGTTTTGGCTGCTCGCCCGGATACCTATGATAGTGCCAAAACTTTAGCTCAAACCCTGATTGGTTACAGCGATGACGTTAAGGAAATCACTACCACTTCTGAGCCGACTCAAAGGAGTGGCGAAAAGAGAAAATTCTGGAAGAAAAAGAAGGGTAAATCTTCTCAAGGATCTTCCAAGAAACAGCAGACGGTAGCAGTCCATGCTGCTACTACCCCTGTTGCTGCTGCTTCTGTCGTGGGATCCACAGCCCCAACTCCTACCAGTAAATATGCTGGTAATCTTCCTCTCTGTGACAAGTGTAAATACCATCATCATCCTGGTCCCTGTTTAGAACTATCATGTACCAACTGTGGTAAGAAAGGGCACACAGTTCGATTCTGTAAAACTCCTACCCAATCAGCCAACCAATCTTCTGGAGCAGGTGTTAGTCAAGCCTGCTACAACTGTGGAGAAGTTGGGCACTTTAAAAGGAACTGTCCCAAGAAGTCAACTGCTGATAACACTGGAAGGATTCTAACTATGGGACGGGAGGAAGCAGTTGCTGATCCCACTGTTGTTTCGGGTACGTTCCTTCTCGACAACTCATATGCTAGTATTCTTTTCGATTCGGGTGATGAAAGGAGTTTTGTTAGTCATGCATTCAAACATAATCTAAAACCTAATCCTCAACCACTAACTGAAACGTTTACCATCGAGATGGCTAACGGTGAGAAAGAAAGCGCTAACGAGGTATTCTTAGGTTGTACGCTTACCCTAAATGATCACTCACTTCCTATAGATCTCATGCCAGTTTCCATTAAGAGCTTTGATGTTATCATTGGCATGGATTGGTTGAGTCCCAATCATGTTGATATCCTTTGTTATGAAAAAGCCATCCGTCTCAATCTTCCTTCGGATCAAACTCTCGTAATCTATGGCGATAAACCCAGTTCCAACCTTTATATCATTTCCTGCATCAAAGCTCGAAAGCTCCTACGAAAGGAGTGCATTGCATTCTTAGCCCATGTGATCAACGAGAAACAAGAAGTTAGAGACCTCGCGAGCATCCCCGAAGTCTGTAACTTTCCTGATGTGTTTCCCGAAGAACTTCCAGGAATCCCTCCCGAACGTCAGGTCGAGTTCCGTATTGACCTAATTCCTGGAGCTACCCCCGTAGCAAAGCCTCTGTATCGCTTAGCTCCGGCAGAAATGCAGGAGTTGTCCAGTCAACTCAACGAGTTACTCAGTAAAGGATTCATTAGACCGAGTTCCTCACCCTGGGGAGCTCCGGTGCTATTTGTCAAGAGGAAAGATGGATCCTTTCGAATGTGTATTGACTACCGCGAGCTGAACAAGTTAACCGTTAAGAACCGATATCCTCTTCCACGAATTGATGACCTCTTCGATCAACTCCAGGGAGCCAGCTACTTTTCAAAGATAGACCTTCGGTCAGGGTACCATCAGTTACGAGTCCAGGAGAATGATATTTCCAAAACAGCTTTTAGGACTCGGTATGGACACTACGAGTTTGTAGTGATGCCCTTCGGTCTAACCAATGCACCTACTGTGTTCATGGACCTGATGAACCGGGTGTGTCGTCCCTTCTTAGACAAGTTCGTCATCGTGTTCATGGACGACATCCTCGTCTACTCTCGAAATGAAGAAGACCACAAGCAACACTTAAGGTTAGTGTTGGAGACCCTTAGATCTGAAAAAAAAAACTATACACGAAATTTTCCAAGCGTGAATTCTGGATATGGAAGGTAACTTTCCTCGGTCATGTAGTAAGCGAGGAGGGTATTCACATGGATCCTTCCAAGATTAAAGCGATAGAGAATTGGTCGGCACCAAAGACACCCACAAAAATTCGTCCATTCTTGGGTCTCGCCGGCTACTATCGACGATTCATTCAGAACTTTTCCAAAATCGCCAAACCTTTAACCACTCTAACACAGAAAGGTGTACCCTTTTGTTGGAGTGATAAACAAGAAACTGCATTCCAAACGTTGAAGAAATCCCTATGCAGCGCGCCTGTTCTGTCTCTGCCCGAAGGGACAGAGGACTTCGTTGTCTACTGCGATGCGTCTAATCAAGGTTTAGGTTGTGTGCTTATGCAAACAGGAAAGGTGATTGCCTGTGCCTCAAGACAGCTGAAAACAGACGAGGTCAACTATACCACACATGACTTGGAACTAGGAGCCGTAGTCTTTGCATTGAAGATTTGGAGACATTATCTCTACGGAACCAAGTGCACGATCTTCACTGATCACAAGAGCCTGCAGCACATCTTTGATCAGAAAGACTTAAACATGAGGCAACGGCGATGGGTAGAATTACTCAGTGATTATGAGTGTGAAATCCGATACCACCCCGGCAAGGCCAATGTGGTAGCAGATGCCCTTAGCCGAAAGGATAGTGCAGGCCACAAAGTGAAGAACCAAACGATGACCATCCATTCCAACTTACCCATGTAAATCCGAGAAGCTCAGTTAACAACCCTCAAACCCGAGAACATGTCGAATGAAGCCTTGAGAGGAATGGAAAAGAAACTTGAGATCAGAGGTGACGGAGTTCACTATTTCATGGATCGAATCTGGATTCCAAAGTCCGGAAGATTCAGGGAAATAGTCATGGAGGAAGCGCACAGAACCAAATACTCTGTTCACCCAGGTTCTGATAAGATGTACCTGGATCTCAAGAAACAATACTGGTGGCCAAACATGAAAGCTGAGATAGCTACCTTCGTGGGCAAGTGTCTGACTTGTGCCAAAGTCAAAGTTGAACATAAGAAACCCTCAGGTCCGCTCCAACAGCCCGAGATCCCCGAGTGGAAATGGGAGATGATTACCATGGACTTCATCACCAAACTACCCAAGTGTTCTAGTGGGTACGATACCATTTGGGTAATTGTCGATCGTTTGACAAAATCCGCTCACTTCATTCCGATCAAAGAATCATACAAGATGGAAAGACTCGCACGAATTTACATCCAGGAGGTAGTGCGTCTACACGGTTTACCTATATCCATTATCTCTTATCGAGATAGCAGGTTTACCTCCAGATTCTGGCAATCCCTTCAGAAAGCCCTTGGAACCAAACTCGAT
Source organism: Lactuca saligna (assembly GCF_052625555.1). Classification (NCBI taxonomy): domain Eukaryota; kingdom Viridiplantae; phylum Streptophyta; class Magnoliopsida; order Asterales; family Asteraceae; genus Lactuca; species Lactuca saligna. Next base: position 186,851,605 of record NC_136424.1, on the reverse strand, counting down.
ATGAGCACGGCATATCATCCTCAGACCGATAAACAGAGTGAGAGAACAATCCAAACCCTGGAGGACATGCTTAGGGCATGTGTCATTGACTTTGGAAAGTCGTGGGACACACATCTATCCTTGATCGAATTCTCGTACAACAACAGTTACCACACCAGCATTAGGGCTGCTCTGTTTGAAGCCCTATACGATCGTAAGTGCAGATCCCCTCTGTGCTGGGCCGAGGTGGGGGATACACAGTTAGCCAAGAGTCGAGTCCCCTACAATGCTCTCACTGGTCCTGAAATCATCCGCGAAACCACCGAAAAGATCATTCAAATCCGTCACCGACTGAAAGCCTCACGAGATCGCCAAAAGAGTTACTCTGATAACCGTCGGAAACCACTAGAATTCCAGGTTGGAGACTGTGTCCTGTTGAAAGTCTCGCCCTGGAAAGGCACTGTACGCTTTGGTAAGCGTGGGAAACTTAATCCAAGGTACATTGGACCCTTTGAGATCCTCTCCAGGATCGGTCCAATTGCCTATAAACTTCATTTACCTCACGAACTCAGTAACATTCATCCTGTCTTCCATGTTTCAAATCTCAAAAAGTGCCTATCCGATGAAACCCTAACAATTCCCTTAGACGAGATCGAGATCAATGAAAACCTCAACTTTGTGGAGGAACCGATTGAAATCATGGATCGAGAAGACAAACGTACAAAGCAAAGTCGCATCCCGTTAGTGAAGGTTCACTGGAATGCCAAGCGGGGACCGGATTTCACTTGGGAACGGGAAGATTCAATGAAACAGAAGTATCCACAACTCTTTTATGATCCATGATTTGTATCTTGTCTTGTATTTTAAACTTTGAATTTCGGGACGAAATTCCCTTTAACGGGGGGATAATATAACAACCCGAAATTTCCGTACCATCTTTTGTAACTCTTTCGTAGTACAATTTGTACAACCAATCGTCGTTGCCAAATTTGATTTCCGACCTTCTGTTTGATAAAGTCATTAACTTGTACGTATTTAAAATGACTTAATGGGTGTCTTAACACATTTAGAAATCATTTTAACACCCAACTTTAGTGATCGGAATATTTTTAGAAATTACCGTATCGGGTTACGGCAACTCAATCGGGTACGACCAAAAGCCTCGTCTAACGCCGGTATCGGGTAGAATTCCACCGTTTTCAGGTTTTAGGACCTATATAAACGTGTTTAAGCACTCATTTGAAGCTTTTTCTTTATCTCTCTACTCGCTCTCTAACCTCTCTCCTAAATCCAAGTTTAAGGGTCCAAAACTCAAATTTAAGGCCTCAAATTTGTAAGGTACTTTCCCTAGCTTGTATTGTAACCTTCTTAGCCTTAAAATTCGAGTTCAAAACATGGATTAAGACCACATTCATGAGTTTACGGCCATGGAGCCTTCATGGGCCGTAAACTCATATAATATGGGTTTTTAAGCCCTAAAACCCCTCCTAAACAAATTTGGACTTTAGTTATGGTGTAATGACTTAATGGAAAGGACTTATAACATTTAAAACATTGATTTTGAGCCATTTGAAGGAGTTTATGGCCAAGGCATAAGCTTGGGCCGTAAACTCATGTAAATGGGGTTTTCATGAACTTAAACCCTTCCAAATCATAGTTGGGACTTAGATATGACCTTAAGGCTTGCTAATCTAGACTTGGAACACTTTAAACATGAATTCTAAGGGACAAAAGAGAGTTTACAGCCAAGACACATTCTTGGGCCGTAAACTCCTCTTAAATGGGGATTTAGTGCCTTAAAACATGTCCAAATGCCTTGAAACTCAACCAATGGCCTTGTGGTAAAATCTAGATGCATCTAAAAATAGTTTAAGGGTTTTAAACACATCAAAAATGTCATTTATAGGAGTTTACGGCCTAGGAACATACCCTTGGCTGTAAACTCATAAAACCTTGTTAAAGATGCATCAAATACACTCTAAAGGCTTGCATAAATTTCTAGAATCACAAGTGATTGTTTTTAAGCATCAAAAACTAACTTTTCATGGGTATAAGAGAGCTTACGGCCTTAGAACAAGCCTCTAGGCTGTAAACTCCTAAAAGTATGTTAAATGATGTTCTAAATTCATAACAAGGATTGGAAAATTAACTAGAATCACATGTGATTGTCCTTTGTAGCTCAAATCAATTTTTCTTGGCCATGGGTGAGTTTACGGTCATAAACTCTTATGGTGTGGCCATAAACTCCCTTTTAAGTGTTAAAATTTCATTCAATCCATTCCAAGGCATTTTAGAAATCCATTCCAACAATCCCCATGTCCATTTAAGCCATTTAAACACTCAAAATCACACTAACATGTGTTTACGGCCGTAAAATCATGTGTGAGTGTGTTATGTGGCTGTAAGCTCTTTAAAATGTTTACTCTTGGGGAGTAAACTCAAGTCCCAAGTCCCTAGTGCCATTACACGTCCGAAGATGTCACCCGGGTCACTCCAAACGCTCATTTTGAGGTGTTTAACCTCGTTGGAGTGTGATGTTCCATATGATTAGTGAATGTATCCCTAAGTGTATATATATGGACATTATTTCATTTTACACAGGGACATCGCAAGTAATTAAACCCCAAACCAACGTTTAGTATCCAAAACCGATGCATTTCCGAGTTCGGTGAGTTCATACCCCTACCCTTTTTCACTGTTTTCACGGTTTTCAGTGGGGGAACACAAGCAAAGTACAAGGAAATTCTTGTACTCAAAACATGTTTACAAATGTGTGTTTCATATTCCATATGCTTTTATTACTGATTACCACGACTGATAACTATTTGAATATGCAGATCACGTAACATATATTTGTGAAATGGATCTTTAAACTGTTATGTTTTACATATATTTCACAAATGGTTTTCCACATTTTATCAGTTAAAAGCATGACATTAGACATTTGAATACATACCTGTACACTGTTTTGTCCTCGGTAACACTCCACACATATATGTGAGTGGAGGACTATCATATTACTACTAGTTAATTTGTTAATCCTGTATGATTGGAGACACGTCCTCGGCGAACACTCCACAGAGATACGCGAGTGGAGGACTACACCCGTAACCAGAATCTCTGGTATTTAGAGAGCGTGACTTGAGTGTATAGATCTATACGGGGCTGACTACCCCACACCTGGCTGCTAGCTACAGCCGAACCGAAATGGTTCAAGGGTGACGAAAGTCATAAGTGTGTGGACTACTTATTGCCACATGTGGACTACTTATTGCCACAGGTTTCAGTCTATCGTATGGTTATGGAACTCGCAATTAGGAAAATAGAGATTTGCTTATAGTAATAATGAACCACTTTTTACATCTTTTACATCTTTTATATCTTTCACGTATTTTAACTAACATTCAGGAAAGTACGGGACTTTCCTGGGGAAAACATGGAACCTTTTACATCTTTTACAACTTTAACATTGTTTACATTAGAAACCAACATGCAGGAAAGCACGGGGCTTTTCTGGGTAACACTTACATAACGAAAAAGAGTAAGAAACTGGATAACATTACATCTTTTACAATTGGTAACATACAATAAGGAAAGTATGGGACTTTCCTGGTAATACATGATAGGTAAACAGAACAGTTTAACAAGCCGGATAACTAACCTATACATTTTTACATGAGTAGATATGTTTTCAGTATACAAACTTACTATACTTTACATTTGTGAAACAACAATCAACATTAAGAAAATATGGATTTTCTTGGTATACATAACATTTCAGAAACAGAAAGGAAACTTGATACATTTTCACAAACAAAAACCGCTTATGAACTCACCAGCTTTATGCTGATTTTCAAACCGCTTGTGTTCTCAGGTCAGCGTTAGAACAGGTATCCGAAGATCTCTTTTTGGTCAGAAGATGGAGTACATGAAGATCCGTTTCGTCTTTGTTCATATATATATACTATGTATCACAATTGTACAAACTTTACTTTTGAAACAACTGTAAGACTTTTCTTATGTAATGTAATGCTTGTTTTACTTTACTTACTATGTACATTGGATTTGATACTCAACATGGAGTCAACCCCGGAAATGTTTCCGCCTTCGGTTTTCGTGGTGTGACACCATCTCACAGTGGTGGTTTGATTTTTTCCTTTCATTATTCCAATTTTCTAAATTACATATTACAATGATAAAACTCAAAATAAACAGACACACTAAATAAAATAACACACACGACCACCTTATGGTGGCCAACGGTGGCAGATGGTGGCAGCCACCACCTCACGGTGGTGGTGATGGCCATTTACGACTTTCTGATTACACAAAGCACACCCTCCTATACTTCAAGCTACATACACTGCTCCAGCCACCCACCTGGCGGCTCAAGGCGGCATAAGAAATCATTTTGGGATGGCAGCCACCACCTCACGGTGGTGGTGGCGACTTCTTTCACTTCTCCGACAAGCAGCAACCCTTCCCGACTCGTCCTGCTCGGAATCGAGACACAACCACCACTGGGTGGTGCATAATGATGGCAACAGCAGCGCCCTTGGCGTCAGCATCTCTCTCTCTCTCTCTCTATCTCTCTCTCTCTCTTTGTCTCTCTCTCTCTCTCTCTCTCTCTCTCTCTCTCGGCAGCAGCAACGACGGTGGTCTCCGTCTCCCTGAAGTGGTACAACGACCATAACGATTTGGTGAAATGTCCACAAGAACGAAAATATAAATTCACATTTTAATACACATAAATTCACATTATAAGCTTTGAATTACTGCATAAAGTTGTCAAATTTTTATATTTCTGTGTTAAAATATTAACGATTTGTATATGAATTTTTCTATTAATTTTCTTGTGAATATATTTATTTATTTTTTGTTGTATAAGTATGTAAGAATATATTAGTTTTTAGATAATTGTTATGTATAAAATTCAAATTGAATGAATTAATTTGTTTATTAAAATGTGAATATACTATTTTAGCTATAAATGCATGACTTTATATACATATATGATTTTGAATGAATAGTAGCTGCAACGTTGAATTTTGTACATGTAAATAAGTTGTGAATGTAGTGTAATAAAATATGAATTTTGTATATTAAGTTGTGAATTTCATTCACAACTTAATATAATAAGTTGAGATTTTAATACACATAAATGCCTCGAGATATGAACGTGAAAAATATAAGTTTTAAGTTGTGAATATGGATGTGAATATATAGTTTTGTGTTTAAAACTATGAATTTATTGTATAAAATTGTTAATTTGGTGTATTAAACTGTGAATGTTTTATCTGAAGTTATAAATATAAGTTTTAAGTTATGAATATATAACTTTTATGTGTATTAAATTATGAATTTCTTATATTAAGTTGTGAATTTTGTGTATTAAATTGTAATTTACTATATTAAATTGTGAACTAACTTTGTTGTGAATGTTTGATACAATTTTGTCTTAAAATATTAATGATTTGTGTATAAACTTTTCTATTAGTTTTTTGTGAATACACACACACATGCACACACACACACAAACACACACACACACACACACACACACACATATATATATATATATATATATATATATATATATATATATTGTTGTATAAGTATGTAACAATGTATTAGTTTATTTAATTATTATGCATTGAATTCAAATCAAATGAATTAATATGTTTATTAAACTGCGAATATAGTATTTAAGCTGTAAATGCATGACTTTCTATACAAATATGATTTTGAATGAATGGTGGCTGCAACGGTAACATAGATGGTTGATGGCAGTGTATGGTGGCGGTGACAGAGTTTTCGTTTAATTTTTCTGAATATGTGAGTTAGTGTAAAATCGGTTGTATTAAGTTGTGAATTTTGTATATAATTCTATAAATGGACTGTTTTAAGTTGTATTTTATATAATTTGTGTGTTAAAATAGGAATTAATGTATAAATGAAAATTTTAGACTATAAATGGGTTGAGTCTTTCCTATAAATAGGAAGTGAGTGACTCCCATTCTGTATGGAACCATTTTGGAGTGTAAGACAAGAGAGAGAAATTTGTACAAACCCATTTGTATATACTTTCTAGATCTCATATGAGCTTAAAAGAATTATTTACTCCTTATGTTCTTGAGCTTTTAAGATGATTCACTATATCTTTTCAAATTCCATACATTCCATCATAATCAACACAATTACAATTGGTATCAGAGTGGATGTTCTTGATTTCATCAACAATTGATCCATGGTGGCAATCTAGATTTGAAGCCCAAGTTCATATCATTTGATTCAAAAGAAAAGAAACAATTATGGAGAAATGGTTGATTTGGAATGAAAGTTTTCTATATGAATATACTTCTTTTGAATACATTCTTTATTGCATGACTATTGGATTGCGAAGTGCATATGCACTCATTTCAAATGGAGAAAAGAATGAGAAAGGAGAATTCATTGGTCATGCAATTTATCAAACCAAAGATTTGTTTGATCAATTGATTACAACATATCAAGAAAGAAGAAGAAATAAGAGAACACGAAGAATGATTTTTACATCTCGCATAATGGGTGGTACAATGTTCAAATTGGAGATTTTCTCATTCCAACAAAAGAACCAAGATCTTCTAAATTTGATTCGTTCATTTAAAATAGAACTTGATTTGTCAAAAAGGTATCACAAATTCTCAAATGGATTCCAAAACATTCTTGATTACGATTCGTGCTTTTCATTTTTCATTTTTGATCGATTTGTTTCGTTGGATCTAATCCGTTTTAACCCCATTGGTGATCCAACACAGTTTTTTTTAGATCAAGCTTAAACAGATCATGATTTGTTTGATCCAAAATTCAAGCCCAAACTATTTTTCATTACTGTTCATAATCGGCCATTCATATTTGTTTTAATCCAATACCCGTTAAATGATGTCACAACTAGGAATTCTATGCCATGTAACCACGACAATGATAACATTGTGAACCAAAAATGTGAAAGCATGTATGATGCTTATTCAATAACAACAAAATCCCCATCAAACACTCTATACAAGCACTTCAAATAGTCAACAAAGAATAGGAAACCCTAGAAATCCCGGTTTAAGCCCATTATGGACTAGGATTTCCTTATTGGGCCTAATGGGCCAATAAGCCTCCAATTTGACTATTTTGGGCTTAGAAATCTTAAATGGGCTCTAATTGGAGTCACTCCCATTTATTTTAACATTTTGGGCCATACTGGGCCTAGAATGAAATAAAATACCCTAATGGACCTTATTGAGCTATAACAAATCTAATTAGTCCTAATGGACCATAAGATTCATTCTTTCATTTATTTCGGTCCGTGAACCATCTCCAAAGACCAATTGGGCCGAAAAATCATCAATGGGCCATAATATGGATTTAAGCACAAAAAGGCCCCAAATTCTTTCTTTCCTTTACCTCTCTCGGCCCAACTACAAAACTTAGGGAGAAAGAGTATACTTTTATATGCCACCTCACAATTATACTTGGGATATCCATGCAACTATCTCATACTTCCAAGCATCTATCACTTCACTCTCTCTCCTCTACCCTTTCTTTTCTTCTTCGGCCGAGAACACAAAGGAAAAACACACACACCTCACAAATTCTCTCCAAACACTCTCAAAGAACACTCTTCACTTCTCCTTCAACGTTTTTGAGATTCAGAGCTTTTTAAGGAGGTTATTCCACAAAAATCATTATTCTAGGTAAGTTAATGCTTGGATGCATGCTTTATCTTCTTGAGATTGCTATAACCACCTTCTAACTCATGAAAGTTCATGATCATGCTTTTTAGAACCCATCTAAGCCAAATTCTTCTCAAGAAGCTTTGTAAGGCCGAGAATAGCATCAAATTTCTTCCATTTCTTCTTCAAATCAAAAACAAAAAGCAAAGGTGAGTTCATACCCCTCTATTTTCGGTTTTCATATGTTTTATGGGGGAGAATACAAGTAAAATGTGTAGATCTATGTGTATATGTATGTTATGTGTGATTTCATGTGTATGTGATAAATGTGTAACAAAAAGAATGGAAATCTCAAGATCTATGGATCTAAGAGGAAGATAAAAATGATCTAGAGCATCTAACACTAAACAAGTTAAGAAAATTACCCTCTAAGATTAAAGTATACATATTGCAACATAAAACCCACTTTTAGGATAAAATTATCAAATAATCGAAAGTTGGGTTGAAAATTTTCTATTTAAGGTTTTCTCAAGGATTAAAAGAGTCAAAACAATAAAAGTAAGTGTTTTTATGAATATCATACTCTTTTAAAGGTTAGAAATGAAATTTATGGCTTAATGGGCCAAATGAGCCAAAACTTGCGAAATTTTCAACTTTCAAGGGGTTGAAAGGATAAACATCTCAAAAAAGTGGGTAAAAGGGTGAATAAAACTAATTCAGGGGTTAAAATGATGTAATTTCCAAACACGGATCAAAATTGTAAACTTTTTGGATTTTGGGTCAAAATTGTAAAAGTTGCAAAAAGGTTTGGGATTTAACCGAAAAATACTTTTTTGGAAGGGCTGAAACTGCCAAAGAATGAGTTTTGAGCTAAAAATATCACTTGAACAAGTCTTGGGTCAAAAGTGTCAAGAAAATGGTTTAAGGGCTTAAAATGTCTTTTTATATATAAAAGGACTAAAGTTGTCAATTTTACCAAAGTAGGGCTGAAAGGGGTTTAAACCAAGATTTTGAGTCAATTATTTTATTTTAAGATATTTGCCTTAAAATAAAATACCAAACTACGATTCATGAAAATGAAAAGATGAAAATACGTATAATTCCAACATCGTTAAAAATAACCGACCGGCCTTGTTCCAGCGCGAAAATTAACAATTACCCAATCAAACTTTCCAACAATTAAACTATACCTAAAACAAGTAAACATTAAATTCTTTGGGATCGAAAGTTCCAAACATGCTTATTGGGCCTTTGTGACCCATTAACATTATTTTTGGGCCCAAGGGATAATTATAAATGTTATTGGGCCTTCTATGACCCAATTTCATGTTTAAGGGACCCTCAATGGCTTTTATGTGCTATTGGGCCTTAGTGGCCCAGTAGCATTGCTAGTAAAGTCCAAGTGAATCAAATGTGAAATGGGCCAGCGTTTCGTTCGCATATCCAATAGCCTTAAATAATACGTAGGATTAGTAGGATTTGTAATCCTCTTCTCCCCGTTTAGTAGGCCTACCGTCAATCCAAGTAAACAAATACGGGTCGATAATCAAAAGTAATCAAAGTCAATTGGGATTTAGTGAGTAATAACGTCTGGCACCAATGTGTGTGGGTCGTAGTCTGTAGTTATAATCAAAGTCTCCTGGAGGGAGAGCGAGAGTTTGTGTATAGATCTATACGTGGGTGACTCCCCCACACCTTAGCTGTTCACTACAGTTAGACTTGGTCAGTCTAGGGTGACAAAATATTAAGATCAATTCCGACGATCACTAGAGTGCCAAGATATAAGAACTATTCATTATCATGCATGGTTATAACGACTCACATGAATAAATCCAATATAAATCAAGTAATCAAGGTAAATCAAAATCTTTCACGTGATGGGATAACAATTTGAACCCTTATATGATATTTTTATTTTCGGAAAACATCGGGTTTTCCGGGGAAGTTCAACATTTTTCACTGGTACTTTTAATACGAAGTTTTTCAACTATACTCGTCTAGAAATCATCATGCATACATTTACGGATCTTTACACTTTTATATAAACAATGGTCCTTTCAAAAAAATATCGGATTTTCTGGGTTGTTTTCTTTCAAACTACACGAAACATTTTTCATATCAAACCTGCTTATGAACTCACCGTCATTCCATATGTTGACCGTTTTCAAAATAACTTGTATTCTTACGTAACAGGTAAGCTGAGGAGTAGTACCAAGTATGTTAGGGTGTTGTGCTTTTGAAAACTATCAAACAATTTATGTTATAGATTTTTAATGTTAAAAAAATGTACTTGATGTGAACAATGTCAGTTGTAATATATTGATGCATGGTGATGTTTATGTTATGATTCATATATATTCATTGTGATGATATTAAATTTATGTCATGCGAGCGCTCGGAAGTTTCCGCCGTCTGGTTCGGGGGTTGTGATAGGTTGGTATCAGAGCACTGTTTATAGTGAACTAGCATATCTAACAACACATTGATATGCAACTATAAACCAAATATGAGACCAAAAACAACTCTGAACAAAACAAATCAAATAAAACGCAACAATAAAGAACTCTACTTGTACGATACAGGAAAAATAACATAATACCAAATCAAATAAGATGATGCTGGCATCTCGGTTAAGTCGGGACTGTTCATAGTAGTATTAAGGGGTGAATGTATCCTAATCAACTACATTTCCTCCGAAGTACAACTATTACATGCCCCGAGGAAATCGCAATGGTTGGTAAACCTAAAAGCATACCCCTTTATTTCCAAGAAGAGAACACCAACTCAAATTATACAATAATTAAAACACCTTATAGTGATATTAGTACATGCACTACACCTTGTTTATAGGGCCACAAACTCACAAAAATAATAGGCACTGAACATCTTTCCGCTCCATGACAGAAAGATGCCTCAACGACCAACCCGTGGAAACCCTGGGCCAACCCCACCTGAGGTCAACTCAGCTGCATTCCAAGCAGCTGTGTCTGCTGCGGTCATCGCAGCCATGCCACAAATCCACAAAGGGAACAATGGGGGAGGCAATGGACAAGGAGCTGGAAGTTCAAACAACGGAATAAATCAAGGACCTACCAAGACATGCTCCTGCAAAGATTTCACCAATGCCAAGCCATTAACCTTTAATGGCACCGGGGGAATGATAACCCTAAAAAGATGGATTGAGAAGGTGGAATCGGTGTTCGAGATATGTGAGTGCCCTGAGGAGATGAAGGTGAAGTTTGGCACATGCACGTTCGTTGATCAAGCTCTCACCTGGTGGAACGGACATGTAGAAGCCATGACTCTCCCTGTAGTCAACTCTATGATGTGGGCGCAGTTGAAAGAAATGTTGATGGTCGAGTACTGCCTACGAGGCGAAATTTAGAAGATGGAACAGGAGTTGTGGAATCTCACCGTCCAAAATTCCGACATTGACGCATACATATCAAGGTTTAGCAAACTGTCTCTGTTGTGCCCTGGCATGATTACTTCGGAGGGAAAGAAAATCGAACGATTCATCTAGGGATTAACCTCCCCAATCCAAGGAAATGTGATAGCTGCAAATCCTAAAACCTTCGACAGTGCCAAGAGATTGGCCAAGAAGTTGTACGACCATAACAACAAAAAGGGCGAGAACTCAGGGGAAACCAAAAACAAGAAGAAGAGTGACAACAAGAAGGGAAAGAATAACAAGAGGAAGGGATGACAAGGCTCGGAGTCTTCAAAGAAGAAATAAACAGTGACAGTTAATGCTACAACCACCCAAGTTTCCTCCACACCACATGCTCCAGTCTCAGCTGCTCCAAGTGCTCCTAAGTAGTATTCCGAAAATCTCCCAAAGTGCAACAAGTGCAGTCTCCATCATAATGGAGAATGCAGGGAGATGCATTGTACCAATTGCAATCGAAAGGGCCACACGGAAAAATATTGTAGGACCCACCCTCCCCAGAATCAGCAGCAAGGAAACAACAATAACAACCGCAGCAACAACAACAACACCAACAACAGCGGCAACAATGCAGGACCGAGCCACACCTGCTATGGATGTGGAAAAACTGGGAATTTACGTCGAAACTTCCCTAACATCAACAACCCTAGGAATGGAGGAACAGGAAGAGTGTTGACCATGGGGTAGGGAGAAGCGGTTCAGGATCCCGCTGTTGTCACCGGTACGTTTCTCTTAAACCACACTTATGCATGCATCTTATTTGATACCCGAGCAGAACGAAGCTTTGTGAGCAATAGATTTAAACACTTGTTAAAGCAACAACCCCAGAAGCTTAATGAAACCTTTACGGTGGAAATGGCCAATGGGAAAACAGAATCTACTAGGGAAATATATATCGGATGTAGCCTAACCTTGAACCAACATGTCTTTCAAATAAACTTAATGCCTATTTCCATTAAGAGTTTTGAGGTGATTATTGGCATGGATTGGTTAAGCCCCCACCATGCTAAAATTATGTGTCACGAGAAGGTCGTTCGCCTTCACCTTCCAAATCGTGAAACCCTAATTATATACGGCGACAATGTTGGGTTTTGAGCAATCTAACACTCCTAAGTGTACATGCAACCCTAAATACCTTGGATCTATGTTTTCTATATTATACATGCAAATATCAACTTTCCAAGGTATTGTTCTATTCTAGCATACAAAACATTGAATAACACAAGTTAGAATAACATACCTTATGTTGGTGCTTGTGTTCGTGAAGCTTGAGTGCCTAGTGCCCCAAGTGTGACACCTCAAATGGTTCACACAACACCAAGTACACTTGGAATAACTTGAGAGAAACTTGAACACTCCATGAAATCGTTTTGCCCTCCATGCACACTCATAGTCATCGATTTCTTGAGCCATGGGTTTCTTTTATATGGTGGCTATTAGGGTTACACCATGCAACTAATGACTTTACCCATTCCTTATGCTCCATGGATTTTAACCTCCATGGAGTATCCATGGGTCACCCCCATGGACTTAGTCCAACATAAGGAATCTTTGATCACAAGCCCACATATATAAGAATGAATGATTTACACAATCAACCCATATATTTAATTAGTCTCATTTTTGATCACTTAATTAATTCCAAATTAATTCTTGATCAATACTAATTAAATAACCTTATTAGTATATTAGAACTTATAATATATTATTAAACCTTAAGTGTTATTTCTCTCATTTTAGTCTATCCAAGTGCATGATGCCATGCAACCCAAATAGACCATGCCGGGTCTGGTCAAGCTTTACCAATTATAGTTATGGACATAGACATTAATCCAACAGTCTCTGTCACACCCCCAAACCAGAACGGCAGAAACGTTCGGGGGCGGAGGACGTCATATTCAGTATCATAACAATTCATAGAAAGGAAAGTACACACCACCATATATAGTAAGTTTGCAAGATGTTTACATAGTTGTATTCATTACATATTCAAAAGATAAATACATAAACATCATTTAAATGAAGTAGATAACACCAGCGCGTTAATCCCAAAAGTTGATTCCCAACCTGCTTAGCGGTTCCCTGAGAATACAAGTTATTTCAAAGAAAAAGTGTCAACAATTAAGTTGGTGAGTTCATAAGTAGTTTAGAAAAATTGGATTCCATTCCAAAATGGGTGTATGTTTTCCAGAAAACGAAGCATTTCTAATGTAAAGAGTTGTGATTTGTTGTGTTGAAAGTGAATGCATTAGATCCAGAAAATCCCATATTTTCCCTAATGGTTGAAATACGAATTATTGTGTTTTCCAAGAAAAACCCTTATTTTCTTATAAAAGTATGAGATGCATATAGATGTTCGTGTTATAAGTTGTAAATGATTGCACCGGGAAAATCCCTTATTTTCCTATTAGTTGTTTCGTTTGTATGCAGGAAAAACCCTTATTTTCCTCACACAAATGGCAGTCTCTAAGACCGAAAATTGCAAGAAACCGACGTTTCTCGTAAACTGTGTCATAGTTTTATATATAATAAAACTATGCGAAGATCGAACCGGTTGGATGAAGAATAGTTTTAATAGCTACTCGTTCATCAAAACTTAATATCATAATAATTGTATATTCGATGAGTTCTATAACCATACTAAACATAATATGCCTGTAACGACGTTCTTCAGGCGTCGCAGTGCTATGACAACTATCACCCCAAAAGACGAACTGTAGCTAACAGTCAGGGTGTGGGATCATGACTTCCCGTATAGATCTATACACATTTGACACGTTCTTGTCGCGGGAGATTCTGGTTATAGACAGGACCTGATGCATTACTTTCTAATAAAGAAAAGTAACGTTTGAAGATGTACGCGTCTCATGGATTCTCAATTAAGTTTATATTAAAGTGATAGTTTTGTATGCAAAGTTTATCCTTTTTCAAAATATTTGACAAAGCAAAATCATAAGTTTTTAGAATGTATAAAACGATTTAACAATGAAAGATCATTATATGCTTCGTATGAGTCTAATGCACACAAAGTATGACAAGAGTTTCCATAATAGTAATGAGTTCCAAGTGGTTTATTTGATAATATAAGTGAAGTGAAACTTTATAAAATACACGATAATAACCGTATGTTTACTTGTATTCCCCCCCTAAAAGAGTATAAAAGTATTTAAAAATATATTTAAAGTGTGTTAGAAAGGGGTATGAACTCACTTGATTGATTGAAGAAAGCGTGACGAAAACCGAGCAGAACTTCTACTCGAGAAAGCGGATCTCTCGAGATTCTCGGGAAATCTCGGGAGTCTCGGGAGTGTCAAACTTTCTTCCAACCTTGGATATGAAAACCGGGCCTTTGGGATGATTCCGAGGGTTGAAACGCAGAGCTTCGACGCGAGAAGGGAAGGAAATTAGCAATTTTGGCCGGCACCCTCGCATGCTATTTATAGGGGTCTGAGGGGGTTGCGTTACGCGGGGCGTACTTAGAGTACGCGCTGCGTACTCATGCGTCATGCATGAGCGCATCCTCGGTCAAAACATTGGAGCGACGTGGACGAACCGGAGCCTAGCATCCGAGTACGCTGAGCGTACGACGGTACGCTGGGCGTACGAGGGATCGGACCGGTGACTCCTCCTTCGGATAATACCGGGATTTAATTTAATTTATATTTAAATTAATTAACAAACTTCAAAAATTCATATCTTTCTCAAACGAACTCCGTTTTCAACGTTCTTTATATCCACGCAAAGGTGACACTACGATCTACAACTTTTGTTTAGACTCTGTCGGCTAGTTTTGACTTTATTTTTAATATTATATTTTTAGTAGGTCGGGACAGGAAAAGTCCGTTAAAGTTCCATAACTTCTTCATCCGACGTCCGTTTTCGTCAGACTTTTTACCGTTGCGCTAGAATTGTTGATCCCTTTGATTCTCATTTAGGTTGTTTTGGCCAAAAGTCTCTCGATCTCTATTTCGAGTTTTTAGCTGTCTACTGCTATATCTGTAACTTAGAAAAATCACAACTTCCTCATACGAAGTCATATTCGGACGTTCTTTTTATGTACAGTTATGGTTTGACGATATCTATGAATTTCATTTAAACACCTAAGGTAAAAAAGTGTTTTGTTGAAACTTTGCGTTTTTACGTAACTTCGTATTGCCGGTTTTTGTCGGGAAACTTAGAATGGTCATAACTTCTTCGTTATAACTCGGATTTTAGTGTTCTTTATATGTATGAAAACCTTGTTACAATATCTACCACTTAGTGTACTTAATTACAGTTTTATAAAATTTTAAATTTTGACCTGAATTTTGCTGTTGTTACATTGTCCCCCCGTTAGAGAGAATTTCGTCCCGAAATTCGCATTTTGACTGGGACTCCAATACTTGCAGGCAGGCGTGAGTGCTTATGGTCCATTTGTTCCTCTTGTTCCTTTATGAATCTAGATCCTAATGTGTGTTTCAGCGGACCTTCATTACTCCACCTATCACTTCGACCGATCGGGATCGTGCGGTTTTGAGTTTATTTACTTATGTTCTTCTAAGGGTTAGCATATTCACTCGATGAATTAGGGCAGCCATGTTTTGAAGTTCATGGTTGGATTCAATGCTAGTTTCTAAGCTTGGATTTGACTTGTTGTAAGCGTGGTTTTTCTAAATGATCTGTTGGGGGATACTATGGGAAAGTTGTAATGATTCCTCACATGAGTACTTCGGGGTTTTGAAAGTAGGAACCATACCAGGTTCGTCAATCATAGTCTCAGGTATATGAGCCGTATATAATTAGGCTTGAAACTGTGGGTCTTTGGATTGAACTTGACGTACTACACGTGTGGTACTTCGGGGCGGTTTGTTGAATTTTCTTCGGAAAGGATGAGAAACAATAAGTTCTCTATGCACGAGTACTTTGGTATTCTAGAATGACGGCTTTGCTAGAAAGAGAATTTCGGAGGAAGAGATGTACGTATGAAGCTGTTTTTGAGAGGATAAAATTGAATCAAGTCATATGAAAATGTCAGAATCATAAGGAAACTTAAAGACATTGGATTTGAACGTAAGATGTTTACAGACAAAACATAACCGTGCAACCATCAACAGAGTTACAGCACTTTAGACTACTATAATACTATTGCTGCGAATAAGGTATACTACAAAAGGTAAGTATACGCAGTACGAGCATCCCTATACCGACGGGATCCCGCAAGAGATAAGACTCTAGTTGCACTAGTTTTAAACATGTTTTAAAAAGACATACATAATACTGATGATTGGAAGTTAACGTATACTATAGTAGGTTCTTTCGTTGCTTCTTTCCATTCTGAGGTCAAACTCCTCCGGATTCGCCGTCGTCCTTCTCTGTTGGACAGTCCCTCTTGAAGTGTCCCATTACGCCGCATAGATGGCATATTCGAGAGATTTCGACATTGGTGTTTGAGGTAATGTGTTGGGTCCGAGCCCAACAACAATTGGTAGTATGTCCGTTCTTGTTGCATTTAAAGCAGTGTAACGGACGACAACTACCTAGATGATGGAAGCCGCACTTATTCCATTCCGGTAGGTTTCCAGCATACTGCCTAGCTGGTGTAGCGACAATTGGGATACCAGAAGGGATGGTAGTAGGAGGTACAGATGTCGTAGCTGCGAAGGTTGCCACATGTTGTCGTCTTTTGCTCGTCCGTTGGGGTGATTTTCCTTTAGCTTTAGCCCAGAGCTTTCGTTTGTTATTCTTGGGCTTGGGATTCGGGGTTTCGTGGTAATTTGTTGCCCGTTGAGGTATTTGATTGTTACTTGGATTGGAGTTATTGTTAACAATCCCGCTAACATTCGCGCTGTTAGCGTTAAGGTGGGTCAGAACAACTGATACAACAGCCGAGACTGCAGCTTGAAAGGTAGCTGCATCAATCTGAAGAGTTGGTGTTTGGTTGATGGGTTGATCGTTTTTATTTGGCGACATGATTCTGATAAAGAAATAACAAGAAGAACTATAAGTTTTAATGATTCGAAAGTCGCGCATTAGTGTTCTGTTATATCAGAAGTTTGGTTTACCCCTGAATAGGGTTTTGAGTTCGACTTACAAGGAGAGTAGATAAACTCATGAATTGGAGAGGTATGCAAAGGGTTTAATAAAGGAGATACATCATATTATAAAACATGGTGCATTACATTTTGTATTTAGGAAAATTTGACCTATCTAAAGGTCTCCGATTACGAGGTTAAGAAAAGCAAGGACTTTATCCGAGGTCTTATGCTATGAAATTTTTTTGAAAGTCAGACAAGTATTATTTGTTACGTGAGCTGGCTACGTGGGTCTTAGATTCTACCAACTGACGCTCCATCTCGAGCATATGTTGTTCATGTCTTGCCTGGCGTGCCCGAAGTTCTATCACTTCGGTTTGAGTTGCCGCTAGCTCTCTCTGCAACGCTTCATTTCGATTTACGATTCTCTCGTGAGCTAATCCTAACTGTCGAATGCGAACTGTGTTGACTCCAGTGTTCGCATCATTTTTCTCAGTTCGATGGATGGTCATCCGTCCTTGTTCATCAATGCGGGAAATCCGACGAACCAACATAGGAAGGGCTCTGTCTGCTGAGCCTCCCTCGCTTAGGTTGTAGAAGCTTCGGTCTCCGTTGAATGGAAGGGGTTGATCCTGTTCGCGGCTCCACCTATTCAGGTTAGTTTCCCCAAAGGGGCGTCGAGCCATGAAATTCCGGTCGAGGATTAGGATTTTGAATTGGAGCCGTTAAGGGTAGGTTATTGTTCTCTGGATCTGAGTCTGATTCTTCTTGCATTCCTTCTTTAGGATCATTCTCTATCCCTTCTCCATTACCATGGTTGGGGTAGTAGGGGTCATTGGGGTGATAGAATCCAGCCATTTGAGTCTATACGAGAATAGGGTTAAGAATTGACTATAAGCTAAAGCATATGGAATTTACTCTTAAGTTTTATGGTTGAAGGCACTCGAATACTCCCTTAGTATTCTTTAATGATATGCTTTTGGTAAGTTTTAAATTTGTTGTCCATTGTAGACGCTCCTTGGCATACGTTAGTCGGCCCTTGGACAAATGTAGTTGATCAGGCTACATTCTTCCCAGTTCAGATTACATGTCCCAAGGCATACTTGCACTGCACAACTTATTTATAATACTTCAATGTTGTTTTAATTATGATACTAACCATGTTATTGATATGAAATGAATGCATGCCTACTTTACAAAAACTAAATAAAATTTAATTTTTAAAAGTATGACTCTTACTTAGAGTGTTTTTGCCCAGTTGAGTTTATAGTTGTATACCAAAAAGAAATGGTTTTGATATACTTAATTCCCTATAAACAATGCTCTGATACCAATCTGTCACACCCCCAAACCAGAACGGCGGAAACGTTCGGGGGCGGAGGACGTCATATTCAGTATCATAACAATTCATAGAAAGGAAAGTACACACCACCATATATAGTAAGTTTGCAAGATGTTTACATAGTTGTATTCATTACATATTCAAAAGATAAATACATAAACATCATTTAAATGAAGTAGTTAACGCCAGCGCGTTAATCCCAAAAGTTGATTCCCAACCTGCTTAGCGGTTCCCTGAGAATACAAGTTATTTCAAAGAAAAAGTGTCAACAATTAAGTTGGTGAGTTCATAAGTAGTTTAGAAAAATTGGATGCCATTCCAAAATGGGTGTATGTTTTCCAGAAAACGAAGCATTTCTAATGTAAAGAGTTGTGATTTGTTGTGTTGAAAGTGAATGCATTAGATCCAGAAAATCCCATATTTTCCCTAATGGTTGAAATACGAATTATTGTGTTTTCCAAGAAAAACCCTTATTTTCTTATAAAAGTATGAGATGCATATAGATGTTCGTGTTATAAGTTGTAAATGATTGCACCGGGAAAATCCCTTATTTTCCTATTAGTTGTTTGGTTTGTATGCAGGAAAAACCCTTATTTTCCTCACACAAATGGCAGTCTCTAAGACCGAAAATTGCAAGAAACCGAAGTTTCTCGTAAGTTGTGTCATAGTTTTATATATAATAAAACTACGCGAAGATCGAACCGGTTGGATGAAGAATAGTTTTAATAGGTACTCGTTCATCAAAACTTAATATCATAATAATTGTATATCCGATGAGTTCTATAACCATACTAAACATAATATGCCTGTAACGATGTTCTTCAGGCGTCGCAGTGCTATGACAACTGTCACCCCAAAAGACGGACTGTAGCTAACAGTCAGGGTGCGGGATCATGACTTCCCGTATAGATCTATACACATTTGGCATGTTCTCGTCGCGGGAGATTCTGGTTATAGACAGGACCTGATGCATTACTTTCTAATAAAGAAAAGTAACGTTTGAAGATGTACGCGTCTCATGGATTCTCAATTAAGTTTATATTAAAGTGATAGTTTTGTATGCAAAGTTTATCCTTTTTCAAAATATTTGACAAAGCAAAATCATAAGTTTTTAGAATGTATAAAACAATTTAACAATGAAAGATCATTATATGCTTCGTATGAGTCTAATGCACACAAAGTATGACAAGAGTTTCCATAATAGTAATGAGTTCCAAGTGGTTTATTTGATAATATAAGTGAAGTGAAACTTTATAAAATACACGATAATAACCGTATGTTTACTTGTATTCCCCCCCTAAAAGAGTATAAAAGTATTTAAAAATATATTTAAAGTGTGTTAGAAAGGGGTATGAACTCACTTGATTGATTGAAGAAAGCGTGATGAAAACCGAGCAGAACTTCTACTCGAGAAAGCGGATCTCTCGAGATTCTCGGGAAATCTCGGGAGTCTCGGGAGTGTAAAACTTTCTTCCCACCTTGGATATGAAAACCGGGCCTTTGGGATGATTCCGAGGGTTGAAACGCAGAGCTTCGACGCGAGAAGGGAAGGAAATTAGCAATTTTGGCCGGCACCCTCGCATGCTATTTATAGGGGTCTGAGGGGGTTGCGTTACGCGGGGCGTACTTAGAGTACGCGCTGCGTACTCATGCGTCATGCATGAGCGCATCCTCGGTTGAAACATTGGAGCAACGTGGACGAACCGGAGCCTAGCATCCGAGTACGCTGAGCGTACGACGGTACGCTGGGCGTACGAGGGATTGGACCGGTGAATCCTCCTTCGGATAATACCGGGATTTAATTTAATTTATATTTAAATTAATTAACAAACTTCAAAAATTCATATCTTTCTCATACAAACTCCGTTTTCGACGTTCTTTATATCCACGCGAAGGTGAGACTACGATCTACAACTTTCGTTTAGACTCCGTCGGCTAGTTTTGAATTTATTTTTAATATTATATTTTTAATAGGTCGGGACAGGAAAAGTCCATTAAAGTTCCATAACTTCTTCATCCGACGTCCGTTTTCGTCAGACTTTTTACCGTTGCGCTAGAATTGTTGATCCCTTTGATTCTCATTTAGGTTGTTTTGGCCAAAAGTCTCTCGATCTCTATTTCGAGTTTTTAGCTGTCTACTGTTATATCTGTAACTTAGAAAAATCACAACTTCCTCATACGAAGTCAGATTCGGACGTTCTTTTTATGTACGGTTACGGTTTGACGATATCTATGACTTTCATTTAGACACCTAAGGTCAAAAAGTGTTTTGTTGAAACTTTGCGTTTTTACGTAACTTCGTATTGCCGGTTTTTGTCGGGAATCTTAGAATGGTCATAACTTCTTCGTTATAACTCGGATTTTAGTGTTCTTTATATGTATGAAAACCTTGTTACAATATCTACCACTTAGTATACTTAATTACAGTTTTATAAAATTTTAAATTTTGACCTGAATTTTGCTGTTGTTACAGTCTCCCACTTGGATAAGTCTAAAACTATTATTGCAAGTATGACTTCAAAACCCGACTAGCAATCGTAGCTCTCAAAAGCTTCTGTCGAACTCTGACCTTTGTCAATGACTTGTGCATTAGATAAGGGATCATATATTCCTCCATTCTATATGTCATATGGACTGAGACATGGATTATAATCATTCTCTCTGTCCATTTGTTGTTTCCCAATTTCTGATTTATGACGACTGACTAATTGAAGAAATCAAATCAGTCCTGGCCCGGCCAAGCACTTCCATTTGTCATCTTCAAATCATCGAGGGGCCCACAGATATCGATTTTATCCCGAAGGTAAAAGGAATGGATAAACTTCGACTTATATGCTTGTACTAACTATTTGTTGAATCATACACAAAGGCACATTTTATAACATCGAGTTACCAATGCGTTTACGTGCAATCAATGTATAACCAACTCATAGTCAACAACTCATATCTCTAGGTTTGAAGAATATAAGATATTATCGTCTCATGATTCACTCGTGATAAAATCCATGAAGTGAATCCAAATGAGCATGGGTTGAATCCAATACTCAGCCCTTATGAGTACTCATGAACGTTGTAGCAACTATTGCATTGTCTAAAGCACTTTAGACAAATCATACAAGCCAAATTCACGACAGTCTTGATTCATATCTACTTCCAACATATGACCGACTGTGGATGGTTTAAATAACCTGTTCATTCGGGAAAATGACCTAGTTATTCTGGAAGTCAAAACATGCAAAGTGAAACACAAAATAATACTAGTGTTATATGGCCTCAACACTTTGAGCGTAAATAAAACACCTTTTATCTAAGCTCCATATTGATCACTTATTATTCATGTTTCGATTAATCAACTTAATACTTGAATTGAAACAGTAGTGATGCCATGCTCCAAGCATGCATACTATGTTTCTCTAAACGATAGCTATGCCATACTCCAAGTATGCACACTATGTTTACATATGGTCATCTCTTTGTGAAATGTATATCAATTGAACATGACTTCTATGATTCTCATTTCACAATCCCAATCCTTATTGTAAATGTAAGAATACCAAGTTCTTGTCATTTACCGTAATCTATCCAATGATCCTCTTGTAATGATATTCACACAAGTCACAAAGACTTGGGAACAAACATTACAAAGTATTCCAATGGAAAGCAATTCCATGAAGTCTCAAATTCAAAGTACATTCCTTTGAACATCCTTCTTTGCATAGATTCAAAGAATAACTTCCACCTATGGAAACAATTCCATATTCCCATCTTGACCATCACTTTTGAACAAGAGTTGCCTCTTTCCAAAATATGACAATAAGATCCTTACTCTATACTTCCAATTGTCCATGAGTAACCAAACTTTGGAAAACCCCAAATTGTTCTCGACAATTGCTTAATCATCTTAGTCATATCCAGTTCTAATCCTTTTTCCCTTCTTAACGCCCTAAGCATTAGGAAAATTTAGAATGGATGAATATTATAACACATGCAATCGATCCTATATCCGAAGCATATGGGATACGATTCATGCTATAATATTTTTATTTGCCATGTTCTCATAATTCGAACTATGAAGAGGGATGCCGTAATCATAATCGAATTTTGAGAAAGCAACATACATAGAAATTCCTTATGTTGAACCATTTCAACATAACATTCATATATATATTCTTGACTAAAGTTGACTAAAATCTCAATCTAAGCTTGTAGAATTGAAATGAAGTATAAATTTCTCTCCCTTAATTATAGTAAAACAACTTTTTCAAGCGAGTTGAAACTTTTGTTTTGTATAATTAACATTGCTAACTTGCAACATAATCCTCATGCTCCCACTAGCATAATGATTATTATCTAACTAGCATAACACTTTATGCTCCCACTAGCTTTGACATGTACCTAGAAATCAGTCAGATTTCTAATACTAGATTGCCTTGATAAGACTTTATTAAACCATACACCTGGAGTCTAACCCTTTTCTTAGATAGCTCACATGTGAGTCTAAACCTTTTCCATTCTCATTAGTTAGTGTGCCGGTTAACCACACACGCTCCACTAACGACATGAGAATGAAAACTTCACTCATGCTATCCACTTAAATCTACTTAGTGAAAGAGTTTCCTCACTATCATTTTCATGAATCGGAGAGAAACATTATGACACTTAGATTTAATGGTGTATGTGTTCTTATCCATGTGAATTGTCAGAACCAGAGTCACAAGACAAGGATAATGACAAATCCAAACTCATATGGATTGAACTCAATCTAATTTCTTGCCACCTGGCAGCTCAAGGGCCTGCCATTGCTTCCAAGCTGTTATGCAACCAGTTGAGAACTCTTAGAACTCCAATGCAAAACCAACTTTAACTGAAATGGGCACAGAATATGTCAATAGGATAGGTTACAAACCTCAAGTTGTGGTCTAGTGATTAACAAAACTCTTGATTAGTTCTTGAATCTACCTTAAGATCCTTTTAAGGCTCCCACTGACCTCTTGACATATAAGACTCTCTTTGTCAAGAACCATTCCTCGACAAAAACGAATATTCAAGAGTTAGTGCAAATTCTTATCAAGTTAAACACTTCTCACAATTGGTCTTAGTTGGTCTTTGTTTTATCCAAAACATCACAACTTACTAATTACAAAAGTACAAGAGTAAGAACACATTCTACTCTACATTTAACAAGTGTTTTAAAACTTTTTTAAGATTATGTCACTCAAGGCTTAATCTTGGAGTATGACTCTAAGATTTAATTTTGGAACGAAGTATAATTTATCTTTTGATCTAACCATTTCATCAATTCACGATTCCTCTCCTTTAGCCAAACAAGATGAACTAAGGTGTCCTTAGAGGATCAATTGTGACATGGTTTCATAATCATTAAGATAATCATCAAACAAGATACTCAAGTACTCTCCCATCTCTTCAGATTAGAGAAACTTTTATCTTTCTGCCTTATTTGATTCTTCTTACTCATTATATCTATCATTGAAACTTTTCCAATGATCCAAAACTATACTTAAACCTGTAAGTATAACCATATTTACTAAACTTTAGTAAATCATAATGAATAACCTTATCAACTTTGTGGTGGACCTGATCAGCGCACAACCAAGTGTATCCGATCGCTTAGTCCTTCACTTGACTCACATGCAAATGTGAACAAGGAATTAGTCTTAATTTCCCAAATATATAAAAATTCTCATGATCATATAATACAAGTTGCACGATTCCAAGTTTCTATCTAACTGAAACTTGGGTGATGAGAATCTTTCCTCATTTGGTAAATTATGACACTACCACTAATGAAAGAATCAAATCCATTTACCCATATTGCTTATCAATGGAAACATATAATCAACAATTTTTCACAAATGCCATTGTAAGGATACTTAAAATAAATAAAATCAAAACCATTTTTTCTTTTATTTTAAAACTTTGCGGAAAAAATTTATCCTTACAATCCATATGGAAAACTTGTTGTTATCTATTCATAAGTAATATATCATAACTCTTAAGTAACAGCTCAAAATTTTGATCACCGAACCATGCGATCGAAATCCATCTTCGCGATCAGAATCAGCATATACTTCCTTTAAGTTTCTTCACCTTTTCTTTGATTCTTGAACCATCAACATGTGACCTCGTCACATTATGCAATAAGAATCTTAGAATAGAAACTTAATAGAGTTAGACAATGGACTTTACCTGAAGTAGAGTCAAACTTATTGACTTTACCATCCTTAATATGTTTCAGGTAAATTTAGCAGCTTCGCAACCAAAATCTTTCCTTTGGCAACAAAATCATATGGACTCTTTGGAGACGTACATGGAACTATCACAGACTTAACCTTTCTCTTTACCATTTGGTCAACCGAGTTGACTATGGCCGATCCCTTTCCATTGGGAAGAGAAAGTTTTCCTGGACCTCCAATGTCACCATTTTCAATGTCCAAATAGGTTTGGAAAGTAGATCTTCCAATCCAATTTTTCTTTACTAATGCTCCAAATCATTGCTGATTTAGCATCATCAAGCAAATAGGTAAGATCATTAAGGGTCCTGTCGCGACCTATCATCAGGGAGTGACTGAAGAACCAAGTCAGCAGCCAGCTACCTCGAGACTTTGACACCCAACTCTCCCGACTTGTCAATATGTGGCTTAGTCCCCAAGATTTAAGCACATATAAACTTTGCTTGCCAATAGGGATTGAGTGACTTAGAATTTATCAAGTCTTAAAACTTGTGGGATAGGGAGATTTAATGGAGGAGGTGGATTAAGTGAAGTATGATTTCTGGTCCCACAAATGCCCAACAAAGGGATTGATCTTTCACCTTCATTGCCATTTGGGATATCATCTTCATTAGGAAGCTTGTTCCTAAAGATTTGGGAAGACCATAGCTGTCTAAAATAGACATCTATAATGGGAGAAATTCAAGTTAGTTGATTTACAGACCTTAATACAACACCCAATATGAAGTATTAAGGCTAGGACCCAATAACCTATTTATAACTGGAAGAGGGATGCCGTAATCCAAGTTATAAAATAGTTAAAGGTAGGCAAATGATGATTTACCAATTTCCACCATGAAAACGAAATATTTTATTATTAGGTTTTATTGGTTTTGAAACTCCTAGATCTTTTGAGATACATTGAACTTTTCAATGGAATGTTTGAATCTCGATTATGCCTTCTCAAGTTTGTGACTGGGATGTCGAGGATCACAAACAAGGTGTGAATAACCATACAAATTGACTTGGTACCCTCAACAATATTACCTAATCGATGTGCCGGTTAACCACACGCACTCCACTGATCTATAATAAAGTCAAGTTACCCTTTGCCACTCTTACTAGTCCATGTTAGTGTGCCGGTTAACCACACACGCTCCACTAACGACTTGGTAAGGTACAAAGTGTAATTTTATGGGCTAGCACCTTTTCACATTTTCCTAAGTAACAAAGATTGGGAATTTATAAGTGTTTAGTTACTTAGTATTTTTTCATTATACTTTTAATGAATATTTAAAGTCGTATCCTACCCGTTCGGCTAACGACCCACCACCAGTCAAGGAAGTGGTGGGTGAGAGTGGACACCCATTAAACAGCCATTTTTTAGGCAGTAACCTTATACCCCCCTTATAGACCGGCTTCGTGAATGAGGCCTACTAACGGTAAGATTGACTTCCTCTTATACATATCTATATAATTAAAATTATAATAATAGTATAAGGGTTGAATTTTAAACTTTTTTTAAAATTTCAATGTTCATTTTGGAATTAAAGTATACATGAGGAGTAACTTTTCAAATTCCAAAACTTGAGGGCAAGTTTTGAAACTATTTCAAGACTCTTTAAATCATAACTTATGAGTTTAATGGTTCATTAAAATGAAGACTCTTCATTTTAATGTAACCCCTTATTCTTTAAAAACACTTTAAAGAAGTGTCTCTTCAACATCCATAACTTGAGGACAAGTTATGGAGTCACTAAAGTATTTAATGGAAAAAAAACTCTTACATTTTATGTAACCTACAAAACTTTTATGAGTTTTTAAGATTCGTAAATATGACTTTTCACATAACTTGAAGACAAGTTACAAAAACATATTTTATGAACTTCTTTTAGACTAATATGGATTGAAAACAACTAAAAACATAATTTTTTCATTATTAATCTAAACTAACTCATAAATCAAAGAAACATAAAATTCTTGAAAATTCATAACTTGAGGACAAGTTATGAACTCCATACAATTTTCAACAAGATCATGAATTATATCAACAAACAATTTGCACACAATTCCTATGATCTATCAAAACTCATAAGCATGATTATTCATAATCAACAATCATTAACACATATAAACTTGAAATTTTTATTATAGCATTGAAATTGGTTTAACATAATCATTACCACATTCAAAACAAGTTTTATAAGCCCAAAACAGTCAAAGGTAATGATTGTAGTCCAATTCCAGCACCAAAACTCGAAAATATGTTGTCTGGGGGTCCAACTCGTCGAGTGCATGAACAAACTCGGCGAGTTGGATGCATTTTGCATTGGACTCGTCGAGTCCCTTCATGGACTCAGCGAGTCTGCTGGGCTGACAGCACCAAAAGTCGATTTTTAAGCAGTTTAAGCAAGTACAACAAGAAAACAAGCCTTGGCTCTGATACCACTGTTAGGTTTTGCGCAATCTAACACTCCTAAGTGTACATGCAACCCTAAATACCTTGGATCTATGTTTTCTCTATTATACATGTAAATATCAACTTTCCAAGGTATTGTTCTATTCTAGCATACAAAACTTTGAATAACACAAGTTAGAATAACATACCTTATGTTGGTGCTTGTGTTCGTGAAGCTTGAGTGCCTAGTGCCCCAACTGTGACACCTCAAATGGTTCACACAACACCAAGTACACTTGGAATAACTTGAGAGAAACTTGAACATTCCATGAAATCGTTTTGCCCTCCATGCACATACATAGTCATCGATTTCTTGAGCCATGGGTTTCTTTTATATGGTGGATATTAGGGTTACACCATGTAACTCATGACTTTACCCATTCCTTATGCTCCATGGATTTTAACCTCCATGGAGTATCCATGGGTCACCCCCATGGACTTAGTCCATCATAAGGAATCTTGGATCACAAGCCCACATATATAAGAATGAATGATTTACACAATCAACCCATATATTTAATTAGTCTCATTTTTATCACTTAATTAATTCCAAATTAATTCTTGATCAATACTAATTAAATAACCTTATTAATATATTAGAACTTATAATATATTAATAAACCTTAAGTGTTATTTCTCTCATTTTAGTCTATCCAAGTGCATGATGCCATGCAACCCAAATGGACCATGCCGGGTCGGGTCAAGCTTTACCAATTATAGTTATGGACTTAGACATTAATCCAACAGACAAACCCAACACGAACCTTCGTGTTATCTAGTGTATTAAGGCACAGAACTATCTACGAAAGAAAGACTTGACGTTTATGGCTCATATAGTGGATAAATCCAAGGAAGAGGTCAATATTCGAGACATTCCAGTAGCTTGCGATTTCTCGGATGTCTTCCCTAATGATCTTCCGGGGACAGTCCCAGAAAGACAAGTCAAGTTTCGAATTGACCTTGTGCTAGGAGCTACACCCATCACCAAATCGCCCTACATATTGGCTCCTACGGAGATACAAGAGTTGTCCAGCCAACTCAGTGAGCTTTTGGACAAAGGATTCATCCAACCCAGTTTCTCACCTTGGGAAGCTCCGGTTCTTTTTGTTAAGAAGAAAGACGGATCCTTTAGGATGTGCATTGACTATAGGGAACTAAATAAGCTCACTGTCAAAAATCGCTATCGACTTCTGCGAATCGATGATCTATTTGACCAACTTCAAGGCGCCAACTATTTCTCCAAGATAGATCTACGATCAGGATACCATCAACTCAAGGTTCGGGAAGATGATATCCCCAAAATCATTTTTCGAACTCGTTATGGACATTATGAATTTATTGTAATGCCCTTCGGTCTAATGAATGCCCCTGCCACATTTATGGACCTAATGAATTGAATCTGCCGACTATTCCTCGACAACTTTGTCATCGTTTTCATTGACGACATTCTAGTTTACTCTCGAAGTGAAGATGAGCATGGCCAACATCTCTGTCAAATCCTGGAAACCCTACGAACCGAAAAGCTATACACAAAACTCTCTAAGTGTGAGTTCTAGCTCTGTAGTGTGACCTTTTTGGGTCATGTTGTTAGTCAAGAAGGGATACACGTGGATCCTTCTAAAGTCAAATCCATCAAAGGATGGGCAATCCCAACGACACCAACAGAAATTCGCCAATTTTTAGGTCTCCCAGGCTATTACAGGAGGTTCATCTAGAACTTCTCTAAGACAGCCAAGCCACTTACCATGCCTACACAAAAGGGTGTACCCTTTGAATGGACAGATAAGCAAGAAGCTGCATTCCGAACTCTGAAGCAAGCACTCTGCAGTGCACCGGTACTATCACTACCAGAAAGGACGGAGGACTTCGTAGTTTACTGCAATGTGTCGAATCAGGGTTTAGGTTGCGTACTCATGCAACGTGGGAAGGTGATAGCTTATGCATCCCGACAACTAAAGACACATGAGGTGAACTATACGACCCATGATCTAGAATTAGGAGTTGTGGTGTTCGGCTTGAAAATTTGGAGGCACTACCTTTATGGTACGAGGTGCACCATTTTCACGGACCATAAGAGTATCCAACACATCTTAAGTAAAAAAGAGTTGAACATGAGGCAACGAAAATGGATTAAGCTACTAAAGGATTATGAGTGTGAAATCAAGTACCACCCAGGCAAGGCTAACGTGATAGCTGAAGCCTTGAGTCGGAAAGAATACTCGAATCGTTGTGTAAAGACTCTCTCCATAACTATTCAATCCCACCTGAACTCACAAATCAGAGCGGCCCAGTTTGATGCCATGAAGGCAGAAAACAAAACAAGCAAAACATTACGTGGAATGGAAAAGAATTTCGATGCAAAGGAGGACGAAACATATTATTTCATGAACCGAATTTGGATCCCTAAACTTGGGGGATTCAGAGAAGTAGTCATGAATGAAGCCCACAAGACACGATACTCCATCCGTCTAGGTTCTGATAAGATGTACCTGGATATCAAGCAACATTATTGGTGCCCTAACATGAAGGCAGAGATTAGCACCTGTGTTAGCAAATGCCTTACTTGTGCTATGGTAAAAGTGGAATATCAGAAGCCCTCAGGATTACTACAGCAACCAGTAATTCCTGAGTGGAAATAGGAAAGGATTGCTATGGACTTTGAGACCTAACTACCCAAGACGACAGATGGTTTGGATACCATATGGGTAATAGTCGACATGTTGACAAAGTCCGCTCATTTCCTGTCAATCAAAGAGTCATACAAAATGGAACGATTAACGAGAACCTACATCAAGGAAATCGTGAGACTCCATGGAGTGCCAGTATCTATCATCTCAGATAGAGATAGTAGGTTTACTTCAAGCGTTTGGCAATCACTTTAGAAAGCGCTGGGAACACAACTCGACATGAGCACTGCCTACCACCCACAAACGGACGATCAAAGCGAGCGAACCATTCAAAAACTCGAAGACATGCTTCGCGCATGTGTGATAGACTTTGGAAGGTCGTGGGATACCTACTTGCCTTTAATTGAATTCTCATACAACAACAGTTATCACTTGAGCATCAAAGTTGCTCCCTTCGAGGTGTTGTATGGACGTAAATGTAAATCACAGTTGTGTTGGGCTGAGTTAGGTGATACTCAGCTAGCAGGAAGACAAACATCAAGGAATGCTTTAACAGGACTGGAGATCATACGTGAAACTATGTAGAAAATAGTTCAAATCAAAGCTTGACTACAAGCATCACGAGACCGACAGAAGAGATAAGCTGATAAACGGTGAAAGACCTTGGAGTTTCAAGTCGGGGATCAGGTATTGTTAAAGGTCTCTCCCTAGAAGGGGGTTATTCATTTTGAAAAATGAGGAAAGCTGAACCCATGATACATTGGACCCTTCGAGATCCTTGCCCGAATCGGTCCAGTGTCTTATAGACTACAACTACCCGTTGAGCTTAGCAGTGTACACCCCGTGTTCCACGTTTCCAATTTGAAAAAATGTTTATCTGAAAAAAACCTCATCATTCCACTTGAGGAAATCAAAATCAACGAGAATCTTCTGTTCGTCGAAGAACCAGTCGAAATCATGGACAGGAAGGTGAAGCGTACTAAACAAAGTCGCATTGTGATTGTGAAGGTACGGTGGAACGTGAAGCGTGGGCCGGAATTCACATAGGAAAGCGAAGAACAAATGAAGCAGAAGTACCCTCACCTGTTCTTGCATTCTCGAATCTATATTTAGAAATAATTTCAGGATGAAATTCCCTCTAACGAGGGGATGATGTCACAACTAGGAATTCTATGCCATGTAACCACGAAAATGATAATATTGGGAACCAAAAATGTGAAAGCATGTATGATGCTTATTCAATAACAACAAAATCCCCATCAAACACTCTATACAAGCACTTCAAATAGTCAACAAAGAATTCGAAACCCTAGAAATCCCGGTTTAAGCCCATTATGGACTAGGATATCCTTATTGGGCCTAATAGGCCAATAAGCCTCCAATTTGATTATTTTGGGCTTAGAACTCTTAAATGGGCTCTAATTGGACCCACTCCCATTTATTTTAACATTTTGGGCCATATTGGGCCTAGAATGAAATAAAATACCCTAATGGACCTTATTGGGCCATAACAAATCTAATTAGCCCTAATGGACTGTAAGAATCATTTTATGATCTATTTTGAGCTGTGAACCATCTCCAAAGACCAATTGGGCCAAAAAATCATCAATGGGCCATAATATGGATTTAAGCACAAAAAGGCCTCAAATTCTTTCTTTTCACTACCTCTCTCGGCCCAACTACAAAACTTAGGGGGAAAGAGTTGACTTTGATATGCCACCTTACAATTATAATTGGGATATCCATGCAACTATCTCATACTTCCAAGCATCTATCACTTCACTTTCTCTCCTCTCCCCTCTCTTTTCTTCTTCGACCGAGAACACAAAG
Source organism: Lactuca saligna (assembly GCF_052625555.1). Taxonomy (NCBI): domain Eukaryota; kingdom Viridiplantae; phylum Streptophyta; class Magnoliopsida; order Asterales; family Asteraceae; genus Lactuca; species Lactuca saligna. The sequence continues at coordinate 186,819,977 of NC_136424.1, read as the reverse complement.
GAAAAACACAAACACCTCACAAATTCTCTCCAAACACTCTCAAAGAACACTCTTCACTTCTACTTCAAAGTTTTCGAGATTAAGAGATTTTCAAGGAGGTTATTCCACAAAAATCATCATTCTAGGTAAGTTAAAGCTTGGATCCATGGTTTAGCTTCTTGAGATTGTTATAATCCCCTTCTAACTCATGAAAGTTGATGATCATGCTTCTTAGAACCCATCTAAGCCAAATTCTTCTCAAGAAGCTTTGTAAGGCCGAGAATAGCATCAAACTTCTTCCATTTCTTCTTCAAATCGAAAACAACAAGCAAAGGCTAGTTCATACTCCTCTATTTTCAGTTTTCATATGTTTTATGGGGGGAGAATACAAGTAAAATGTGTAGATCTATGTGTATATGTATGTTATGTGTGATTTCATGTGTTTATGTGATAACTATGTAACAAAAAGAATGGAAATCTCAATATCTATGGATCTATTAGGAAGATAAACATGATCTAGAGCATCTAACACTAAACAAGTTAAGAAAATTACCCTATAAGATTAAAGTATACATATTGCAACATAAAACCCACTTTTAGGCTAAAATTGTCAAACAAACGAAAGTTGGGTTGAAAATTTTCTATTCACGGTTTTCTTAAGTATTAAGGAGTCAAAACAATAAAAATAAGTGTTTTTATTAATATCATACTCTTTTAAAGGTTAGAAATAAAATTTATGGCTTAATGGACCAAAATTTGGGCTTTTCGGCCCAATAAGCCAAAACTTGTGAAATTTTCAACTTTCAAGCGGTTGAAATGATAAACTTCTCAAAAAAGTGGGTAAAAGGATGAATAAAACTAATTCATGGGTTAAAATGATGTAATTTCCAAACAAGGATAAAAAATGTAAACTTTTTGGATTTTGGGTCAAAATTGTAAAAGTTGCAAAAAGGTTTGGGATTTAACCAAAAAATACTTTTTTGGAAGGGCCGAAACTGCCAAAGAATGATTTTTGAGCTAAAAATATCACTTCAACAAGTCTTAGGTCAAAAGTGTCAAGAAAATGGGTTAAGGGCTTAAAATGTCTTTTTATATATAAAAGGACTAAAGTTGTCAATTTTACCAAAGTAGGGCTGAAAGCGGTTCAAACCAAGATTTTGAGTCAATTATTTTATTTTAAGATATTTGCGTTAAAATAAAATACCAAACTAGGATTCATGAAAATGAAAAGATGAAAATACGTATAATTCCAACATCGTTAAAAATAACCGACCCGCCTTCTTCCAGTGCGAAAATTAACAATTACCCAATCAAACTTTCCAACAATTAAACTATACCTAAAACAAGTAAGCATTAAATTCTTTGGGCTTGAAAGTTCCAAACATGCTTATTGGGCCTTTGTGACCCATTAACATTATTTTTGGGCCCAATGGATAATTATAAATGTTATTGGGCCTTCTATGACCCAATTTCATGTTTAAAGGACCCTCAATGGCTTTTATGTGCTATTGGGCCTTAGTGGTCCAGTAGCATTGCTAGTAAGGTCCAAGTGAATCAAATGCGAAATGGGCCAGCGTGTCCTTCGCATATCTAATAGCCTTAAATAATACGTAGGATTAATTGGATTTGTAATCCTCTTCTCCCCTGGTTTATTAGGCCTATCGTTAATCCAAGTAAATGAATACGGGTCGACAATCAAAAGTAATCAATCAATTGGGATTTAGTGAGTAATAATGGGTGGCACCAACATGTGTCGGTCATAGTCTGTATTTATAATCAAAGTCTCCAGGAGGGAGAGTGAGAATTTGTGTATAGATCTATACGGGGGTGACTCCCCCACACCTTAGTTGTTCACTACAGTTAGACTTGGTCAGTCTAGAGTGACAAAATCATAAGATCAATTCCGGCGTTCACCAGAATGCCAAGACAGACGAACTAGTGATTATCATGCATGGTTATAACGACTCACAAGAATAAATCCAATATAAATCAAGTAATCAAGGTAAATGAAAATCATTCACGTGATAGGATAACAATTTGAACCCTTATATGATATTTTTATTTTCGGAAAACATCGGGTTTTCCGGGGAAGTTCAACATTTTTCACTGGTACTTTTAAGATGAAGTTTTTCAACTATGCATGTCTAGAAATCATCATGCATATATTTACGGATCTTCACACTTTTATATAAACAATGGTCTTTTCAAAAAATATCGGATTTTCTGGGTTGTTTTCTTTCAAACTACACAAAACATTTTTCATATCAAACCTACTTATGAACTCACCAACATTCCATATGTTGACCGTTTTCAAAATAACTTGTATTCTCATGTAACAGGTAAGTTAAGGAGTAGTACCAAGTATGTTAGGGTGATGGGCAATCCCAACGACACCAACAGAAATTCACCAATTTTTAGGTCTCCCAGGCTATTACAGGAGGTTCTTCTAGAACTTCTCTAAGACAGCCAAACCACTTACCATGCCTACACAAAAGGGAGTACCCTTTGAATGGATAGTTAAGCAAGAAGCTGCATTCCGAACTCTGAAGCAAGCACTCTGCAGTGCACCGGTACTATCACTACCAGAAAGGACGGAGGACATCGTAGTTTACTGCGATGTGTCGAATCAGGGTTTAGGTTGCGTATTCATGCAACGTGGGAAGGTGATAGCTTATGCATCCCGACAACTAAAGACACATGAGGTGAACTATACAACCCATGATCTAGAATTAGGAGTTGTGGTGTTCGGCTTGAAAATTTGGAGGCACTACCTCTATGGTACGAGGTGCACCATTTTCACGGACCATAAGAGTCTCCAGCACATCTTAAGTAAAAAAGAGTTGAACATGAGGCAACGAAAATGGATTGAGCTACTAAACGATTATGAGTGTAAAATCAAGTACCACCCAGGCAAGGCTAACGTGATAGCTGATGCCTTGAGTCGGAAAGAATACTCGAATCGTTGTGTAAAGACTCTCTCCATAACCATTCAATCCCAACTGAACTCACAAATCAGAGCGGCCCAGTTTGATGCCATGAAGGCAGAAAACAAAACAACGAAAAAATTACGTGGAATGGAAAAGAATTTCGATGCGAAGGAGGACGAAACATATTATTTCATGAACCGCATTTGGATCCCTAAACTTGGGGGATTCAGAGAAGTAGTCATGAATGAAGCCCACAAGACACGATACTCCATCCATCTAGGTTCTGATAAGATGTACTTGGATATCAAGCAACCTTATTGGTGGCCTAACATGAAGGCAGAGATTAGCACCTGTGTTAGTAAATGCCTTACTTGTGCTATGGTAAAAGTGGAATATCAGAAGCCCTCGGGATTACTACAACAACCAGTAATTCCCGAGTGGATATAGGAAAGGATTGCTATGGACTTTGAGACCAAACTACCCAAGACGACACATGGTTTGGATACCATATGGGAAATAGTCGACAGGTTGACAAAGTCCGCTCATTTCCTGTCAATCAAAGAGTCATACAAAATGGAACAATTAACGAGAACCTACATCAAGGAAATCGTGAGACTCCATGGAGTGCCATTATCTATCATCTCAGATAGAGATTGTAGGTTTACTTCAAGCTTTTGGCAATCACTTCAGAAAGCGCTGAGAACAAAACTCGACATGAGCACTGCCTACCACCCACAAACGGACGATCAAAGCGAGCGAACCATTCAAAAACTCGAAGACATGCTTCGCGCATGTGTGATAGACTTTGGAAGGTTGTGGGATACCTACTTGTCTTTAATTGAATTCTCATACAACAACAGTTATCACTCGAGCATCAAAGTTGCTCCCTTCGAGGTGTTGTATGGACGTAAATGTAAATCACAGTTGTGTTGGGCTGAGTTAGGTGATACTCAGCTAGCAGGAAGACAAACATCAAGGAATGCTTTAACAGGACTGGAGATCATACGTGAAACTATGTAGAAAATAGTTCAAATCAAAGCTTGACTACAAGCATCACGAGACCGACAGAAGAGATAAGCTGATAAACGGTGAAAGACCTTGGAGTTTCAAGTCGGGGATCAGGTATTGTTAAAGGTCTCTCCCTAGAAGGGGGTTATTCATTTTGAAAAATGAGGAAAGCTGAACCCATGATACATTGGACCCTTCGAGATCCTTGCCCGAATCGGTCCAGTGTCTTATAGACTGCAACTACCCGCTGAGCTCAGCAATGTACACCCCGTGTTCCACGTTTCCAATTTGAAAAAATGTTCAGCCGAAAAAAACCCCGTCATTCCACTTGAGGAAATCAAAATCAACGAGAATCTCCTGTTCGTCGAAGAACCAGTCGAAATCATGGACAGGAAGGTGAAGCGTACTAAACAAAGTCGCATTGCGATTGTGAAGGTACGGTGGAACGCGAAGCGTGGGCTGGCATTCACATAGGAACGCGAAGAACAGATGAAGCAGAAGTACCCTCAACTGTTCTTGCATTCTCGAATCTATATTTAGAAATAATTTCAGGATGAAATTCCCTCTAACGAGGGGATGATGTCACAACTAGGAATTCTATGCCATGTAACCACGACAATGATAATATTGGGAACCAAAAATGTGAAAGCATGTATGATGCTTATTCAATAACAACAAAATCCCCATCAAACACTCTATACAAGCACTTCAAATAGTCAACAAAGAATTCGAAACCCTAGAAATCCCGGTTTAAGCCCATTATGGACTAGGATATCCTTATTGGGCCTAATAGCCCAATAAGCCTCCAATTTGACTATTTTGGGCTTGGAAATATAAAATGGGCTCTAATTGGACCTACTCCCATTTATTTTAACATTTTGGGCTATATTGGGCCTAGAATGAAATAAAATACCCTAATGGACCTTATTGGGCCATAACAAATCTAATTAGCCCTAATGGATTGTAAGAATCATTTTTTGATTTATTTTGAGCTGTGAACCATCTCCAAAGACCAATTGGGCCAAAAAATCATCAATGGGCCATAATATGGATTTAAGCACAAAAAGGCCCCAAATTATTTCTTTCCACTCCCTCTCTCAGCCCCCCAACTACAAAACTTAGGGGGAAAGAGTTGACTTTTATATGCCACCTTACAATTATAATTGGGATATCCATGCAACTATCTCATACTTCCAAGCATCTATCACTTCACTTTCTCTCCTCTCCCCTCTCTTTTCTTCTTCGACCGAGAACACAAAGGAAAAACACAAACACCTCACAAATTCTCTCCAAACACTCTCAAAGAACACTCTTCACTTCTACTTCAAAGTTTTCGAGATTAAGAGATTTTCAAGGAGGTTATTCCACAAAAATCATCATTCTAGGTAAGTTAAAGCTTGGATCCATGGTTTAGCTTCTTGAGATTGTTATAATCCCCTTCTAACTCATGAAAGTTGATGATCATGCTTCTTAGAACCCATCTAAGCCAAATTCTTCTCAAGAAGCTTTGTAAGGCCGAGAATAGCATCAAACTTCTTCCATTTCTTCTTCAAATCGAAAACAACAAGCAAAGGCTAGTTCATACTCCTCTATTTTCAGTTTTCATATGTTTTATGGGGGGAGAATACAAGTAAAATGTGTAGATCTATGTGTATATGTATGTTATGTGTGATTTCATGTGTTTATGTGATAACTATGTAACAAAAAGAATGGAAATCTCAATATCTATGGATCTATTAGGAAGATAAACATGATCTAGAGCATCTAACACTAAACAAGTTAAGAAAATTACCCTATAAGATTAAAGTATACATATTGCAACATAAAACCCACTTTTAGGCTAAAATTGTCAAACAAACGAAAGTTGGGTTGAAAATTTTCTATTCACGGTTTTCTTAAGTATTAAGGAGTCAAAACAATAAAAATAAGTGTTTTTATTAATATCATACTCTTTTAAAGGTTAGAAATGAAATTTATGGCTTAATGGACCAAAATTTGGGCTTTTCGGCCCAATGAGCCAAAACTTGTGAAATTTTCAACTTTCAAGCGGTTGAAATGATAAACTTCTCAAAACAGTGGGTAAAAGGGTGAATAAAACTAATTCATGGGTTAAAATGATGTAATTTCCAAACAAGGATAAAAAATGTAAACTTTTTGGATTTTGGGTCAAAATTGTAAAAGTTGCAAAAAGGTTTGGGATTTAACCAAAAAATACTTTTTTGGAAGGGCCGAAACTGCCAAAGAATGATTTTTGAGCTAAAAATATCACTTCAACAAGTCTTAGGTCAAAAGTGTCAAGAAAATGGGTTAAGGGCTTAAAATGTCTTTTTATATATAAAAGGACTAAAGTTGTCAATTTTACCAAAGTAGGGCTGAAAGCGGTTCAAACCAAGATTTTGAGTCAATTATTTTATTTTAAGATATTTGCGTTAAAATAAAATACCAAACTAGGATTCATGAAAATGAAAAGATGAAAATACGTATAATTCCAACATCGTTAAAAATAACCGACCCGCCTTCTTCCAGTGCGAAAATTAACAATTACCCAATCAAACTTTCCAACAATTAAACTATACCTAAAACAAGTAAGCATTAAATTCTTTGGGCTTGAAAGTTCCAAACATGCTTATTGGGCCTTTGTGACCCATTAACATTATTTTTGGGCCCAATGGATAATTATAAATGTTATTGGGCCTTCTATGACCCAATTTCATGTTTAAGGAACCCTCAATGGCTTTTATGTGCTATTGGGCCTTAGTGGCCCAGTAGCATTGCTAGTAAGGTCCAAGTGAATCAAATACGAAATGGGCCAGCGTGTCCTTCGCCTATCTAATAGCCTTAAATAATACGTAGGATTAATTGGATTTGTAATGCTCTTCTCCCCATTTATTAGGCCTATCGTCTATCCAAGTAAACGAATACGGGTCGACAATCAAAAGTAATCAATCAATTGGGATTTAGTGAGTAATAATGGGTGGCACCAACGTGTGTCGGTCATAGTCTGTATTTATAATCAAAGTCTCCAGGAGGGAGAGCGAGAGTTTGTGTATAGATCTATACGGGGGTGACTCCCCCACACCTTAGTTGTTCGCTACAGTTAGACTTGGTCAGTCTAGAGTGACAAAATCGTAAGATCAATTCCGGGGTTCACCAGAATGCCAAGACAGACGAACTAGTGATTATCATGCATGGTTATAACGACTCACATGAATAAATCCAATATAAATCAAGTAATCAAGGTAAATGAAAATCATTCAAGTGATAGGATAACAATTTGAACCCTTATATGATATTTTTATTTTCGGAAAGCATCGGGTTTTCCGGGGAAGTTCAACATTTTTCACTGGTACTTTTAATATGAAGTTTTTCAACAATACATGTCTAGAATTCATCATGCATATATTTACGGATCTTCACACTTTTATATAAACAATGGTCTGTTCAGAAAATATCAGATTTTCTGGGTTGTTTTCTTTCAAACTACACAAAACATTTTTCATATCAAACCTGCTTATGAACTCACCAACATTCCATATGTTGACCGTTTTCAAAATAACTTGTATTCTCATGTAACAGGTAAGTTAAGGAGTAGTATCAAGTATGTAAGGGTGTTGTGCTTTTGAAAACTATCAAACAATTTATATTAAGGATTTGTAATGTTAAAACAATATACTTGATGTGAACAATGTCAGTTGTATATATTGATGCATGGTGATGTTTATGTTATGATTCATGTATATTCATTGTGATGATATTCAATTTAAGTCACATGAGCCCTCGGACGTTTCCGCAGTTTGGCTTGGGGGTGTGACAAATGAGCCAAAGATTCATACTAATCAATTCGATATACATATATGTGCGCCGTTTTTTAATCGGTTTGAACATCTATCTATTCATCATGAGCATCTTCTGAGTTATTAAGTATCGATTACTTCTTGTTGTTCTAGTGAATCGATTACCAATTAGGTTGTTATATTTGTGAATCGATTTTATCTGAGAGTCGATAATGATCAAGAAAATGTAGATCCAATTTTTTTTTTTTTAATTTGATGAAATTGATCAAGAAATCTCAATTTTTTGTGAAGAACATGGTTAGAACAACTGTTTGAACATATTTTGATCCACGATTTGGTGTTGGAGTCCTCGGTTTTCTGTTTATTAATTCTTGACTTCGAAAAGTTAATTATAGAAAAAATCAAACTTGAATTCTATGGGTTGATTCAATGAATTGAAAGTTGAAATCGTTGGATTTGAGTTGAATATGAGATATGGATTTCGAAATCAAGTCTAATTTGGGATATGATTTCGAAAATTGATGGTGTTCTTGTTCTTGTGAAAGTTTGTGATGCAAGTTGTTGTTCGTCACTTGAAATTGATTTGTACTTGGATTTTGATGGGTCTGATGAACAGATGGTTATGAAAAGGGATAAGTTAATTCATTGGTTTCGAAGTCTATGAAATCGCAGGATTTGATTTTGATGGCAATGTTATTAGAAAACACAGTATTTGGAACAATTAGAGTCGATAATAGGTGGTCAATTGATTGTTTGGTTTCATTTGGTTTTGACAGACAGATTTTCAAGATTGAAGGATTATTGAGTTTGGATCGATATCAATGGAAGTATGCTTGATGTCGATTGATTTTGGGTTCATTGACAGCTTGATGGTCTTTGATAGCGAAGATTTGGAGATCGATGTGTAGTTGGTCGATGACGAAAATGGTTGATAACGAAGGCATATAATTCATGATTTTGAAGTTGATATTGAGTTTGGTTGTGATTTTGGGAAGCATGATTTGGGAATGAACTTATTTGCTTGAAGATGAATTCGACAGCCAAGAATGGTTGATGTGGATGTTGATTTGGTTAACTGTTTCTGGGAAGCGAAGTTTGTGAAATTGTATTCGTGTTTGGTTGAGCTGTTGATGTTGATGCATTGGCTGTCGATTAATTGGGTATGGGAATTCGAGAATTGAAGTTGCGAAGCAATAATTCAGTGATCGAATGGTTAAGATGTTGTTCAACGATTCGATTTTCTTCGTTTTCGAGTGTCCGTTGATCAAGAGAACAAATTTTTCGTTATCAATGGTGTTGTGAAATTTTTTGTTACTTGTTTCATGAACCAGGGAAGAAGAAAACATAAACTTTCAAAGTGGTCAAAGGCGTAATGATTTCTCATATCTAGTTAGATTTGGTAGATCTGTTAGTTCGGAGACTCTAAGAAACATGAAAAACTAAGATCTGTAAATCACATTAGATCGAAAAAATTATGAACACAAGGTGTTTGATGAAATGCTTCTACGAGATCTGTAAGTTTTTAACTTATGAACAAGTGTTTAAATTTTTGTATTATGTTGTGAATTATTATCTGAAGTGTGTATGATACTATGAATTTTGATTTTTTTATGCATTGAGTTGTGAACTTTAGTGTTTGAAATATAGTATTTGAAATGTTTTATTAATCTGTGAATTCCGAATTTTTTGTTATCCGGATTTGAATTTAATATATGTAAATAAGTTGTGAATGTAGTGTATTAAACCATGAATTTTGTATATTAAGTTGTGAATTTTATTTAAAGTTTAATATAATAAATTCATATTTTAATACACACAAATGTCTTCCGATATGAACATGAAAATATAAATTCACATTTTAATACACATAAATTCACATTATAAACTTTAAATTATTGCATTAAGTTGTGAAATTTTTATATAATTTTGTGTTAAAATATTCACAATTTGTATATGAACTTTTCTATTAATTTTCTTTTGAATTTATTTATTTATTTATTATTGTATAAGTATGTAAGAATAGATTAGTTTTTAGATAATTGTTATGTATAAATTCCAAATTGAATGAATTAATATGTTTATTAAACTGTGATATACTATTTAAGCTATAGATTCATGACTTTAAATACAAGGAGTAATTTAAGCTTTCATATTTTTTTATAATCTATTTTATTTAAGTAATATTATAACCACTATTACTTTTATTTTTATTTCATTAAATAATTTTACTTAATAATATAAAATTTCTAGCCTTAAATGTAGGTGTTACAATTTACATATATAAATTTACACACATTAATTTACCCATATGACAACTCTATTGATTTACCCAAATGAGAACTTCATTGATTTACCCAAAGAAAAAAGGACTTGATGGATTCCACCAAGATTTTATTTAGACTACCCAGATTACCAGTTGTTTAATCTCTCTAGGAAGTCTATGAAATCGTCTATAGATTCAGATGTGTGTCTAATGGAATTGAATCGTTGATGTTCTTGCTTCACATAACTTTTAAATATTCAACCTTCGATAGTGTACTTGAAAAATAGAAACAACAAGATCAATGAATGATTAAATGATACTTTTCCTTAGAGAACAATGAAATGAGACCAATAAGCATTATTACACAAAAGTTCTTTGAATATATTTTGCTTCTGCTTAATATTCTTATCACCTCGACTACTTTGACCTGCTCACAATGAGTGAAGATCCATAATGGGTGGCCTTTCCTTTGATTGTCGACAAGATTGACTTATAGCGAATTTCATAGAATTGGGGTGGCCTCTTGGAATTAAAAGACTTTCGAACCCATTGACAACTCTATTGATTTACAAGATATTTATGTTGATTATAACAAAGCTCACTTCCTTTTTTTACCAACACTTTAATACTAACAAAAAAATAGAAATTAGAATTCATGGGGGCACGAGGCCTTATAGAAAAAGATCGATAAACGATTAAACAATAGTTTTACTTAGAGACCAATGTAACGAGACCAATAAGCTTTATTACACAAAAGTTATTTGAAGATATTTTGCTTCTGCTTAATATTTCGATCACCTTGACTGTTTTGACCTACTCACATTGAGTGAAGATCCATAATGGGTGGCCTTTGATAGTCGACAAGATTGACTTATAGCGAATTTCATAGAATTGGGGCGGCCTCTTGGAATTAAAAGACTTTCGAACCTGTTGACAACTCTATTGATTTACAAAGAGTAATTTAAATTTTCATATCTTTATGTTGATTATAACAAAGATCACTTCCTTTTTTTTTAAGTTAAACTAAAAACAGGAAGTGAGTTTTGTTAAACTAAAAAAAGGAAAGATGATAGAAAACCATGAACAACGGTATATTCGTTTTTTTTTCAATAAAAAACATGGCCTAAAAAATTGAACTAAAAAAAGGAAGTGAGCTTTGTTATGCCCCCGTGGTCCTGGAGACGACGGGTTCTGAATGACCTCCCTCTTATGGTTAAAAAAGTGGTTAAACATCTCGAATAAATCCATATCATCCATCCGAACTGTCTCCATTACAACCAACTCCCATGTCTCTTTCCCTAACGAAAAACTAGCCTGACTCTTCTTCTCTATTTTTTCTAGAAATGTTAACCAAGTGACACACTGGGTCCATGGTTAATAAAAGAGACTGGGTCTTATCCAGATTACCTATGTATGGACAATGAAATCCTCTCTATAGTCCGTTCATTTTTTTTCCTTCTTGGGGCTCGAGGCAATAGTCGACGTGGTAGTAATGTCCCGGAGCCCGGCTACCGGCCCGAGGTACCGATGGGGAAATTCATAAAGGGACGTTGAATTCAAGTTGACAAGCTCAGTCTCTCGGGCAGCGTCTTGAGTCTTGGTGTACTGATACTATTTGCTCCTAGTATTCTTTTTTACTCAATTATGTTTCTTTATTTATCCTACGATAAGTTTAGAAAGACTGTAATTCCATTATTCCTGACAATGTAAAGCTCAATATAATGAAAATGACACAGTTAATTTTGAAGTGGCTTCTTGACACTATGGTTCTTTTGCACCCAGTTAGGTTTACATGATTAAGATTGCCTTCATGCTCTTTAGGTTCCTATGATTTCCCTTAAACCTAAGAGAAGACTTTCCGGCTCGAGGCTAGAAGCTACCAACACTTTAATACAAACAAAAAAATAGAAATCAGAATTCGGGGGGCACAGGGCCTTACAAAAAAGTTCGATGAACGATTAAACAAAACTTTTCCTTAGAGACCAACGAAATTTGACCAATAAGCTTTATTACACAAAAGTTCTTTGAAGATATTTTGCTTCTGCTTAATATTTCAATCACCTCGACAGCTTTGACCTACTCACATTGACTAAAGATCCATAATGGGTGGCCTTTCCTTTGATAGTCGACAAGATTGACTGTGACATCCCCATTTTTAGGGCCAGAAAAGATTGATTTTGTTTATGCTTTATAAAAATCAGAGTACCTCTTTTAAAAAAAATGTTGCGGAATTTGCTCCCAGTAAAATGTGATAAATACGTTATCAAAACATTTCCGAAGAAATGTATTTTTATTCATTTTAAAATATTCAGGATGTCATCGTCAATACAGAAACATAAGCATAAACAGAACTTACATTCATTATTACTAGTGATATACATCTCTTTTAAATCTCTCAATGTAAAGTAGCTTCATATCGACACCTGTGATACAAATAAGCTTGAGTGGGTCAGGTTGGGAAACCAGGTGAGTACATAGGGTTTTCAACCTACCATAATATAATTATTATGTTTAAACATCAAAACAATCAACCCAATTACCCATCCCCATTATCTTCTTTATTCTATCCTAAGAATTAGATATTCCTCGTTCATTCATTCCTAAGGGTTATCCTAAGCAATACGCACAAAATCCATCGTTGCCAGGGTTTTCTCAACAGACACTAAATCCATAGCTTCCAAGCGCTAACTCCATAGTCATCGGGGTTTACTCAACAGGACCTAACTCCATATTCACCGAGTTTTATCTTGTTTATTGACAATATCGTTTTCGAGAGTCCACTCGCAATACATGTCAATGGGTGCTTAGAGTACACTGGTGAAAACATCGTTCACAACACCTACAGGTTGTGAGCCTGCTAGTGTTCCACTGGACTGTCTAGAATAGTCTGTGGTTGTCATCCAGACTCTGCTAGATGACAGGGCCAACGCTTGGGTAAAAGGCTTCTCTCATTGTTCACCTCTCACCCTTATCCCATGGTGTATATCACCTCTCAACTCATCATCCAACTCATATTTCATCTACCCATGTTTTACCCAACATATTTTGTAGATATAAATACATATACTGTTTAAATCATTTAAAACTTGTAAGAAATCGTTCATCCAACATAGATAGCAAGTATACATATAATATGAACATATAGCACGTAGTTTATATAAAATACTTCATATCTATGTGTAAGATGAAGGTAACTATGCACTCACCTGATATGGAGGTGACTCTGTACTCGGACATCGCTTCGTTACTCTTAAAATAATTTTCCTTGGACAAAATCTAGTATCATTACCACTAGAGTTTAGTCTAATATTCAATGAGACTATTTAATATTTTAGCTATTATTACTATTATATAAGCATGAAACAATACTCTTCACCTACTATGTACAGACAAGGGCCAGATATGAAACATCGGAGGGCGGGATCATTTAGGCATAGAGCACTTCTGAATCCAACAACCCAAGCTGCCCTCCAAACCAGATTCCCCGTACCGCGAGCTCCATTTTTGACGTTCTTCATATCCATGCGTAGGCGGGACCGTACTGTATAACTTTCGTTTAGACTCCGTCGGCTAATTTGGACTTTTATTTTTAAAGTTATATTTTTAACAGGCCGAGACATGATTACTCCGTTAAAAATTCATAACTTATTCATTCGACGTCCGTTTTTGTCTGTCTTTTTACCGTTACGCTACTATTAACGAGACCTTCAATTCTCATCTAAGTTGTGTCAGCCAAAAATCGCTCGATCTAAAATTTGAGTTTCGGGCTGTGCACTGCTAAGCCAAATCTTAGAAAAATTATAACTTCCTCATGCAAAGTCAGATTTGCGCGTTCTTTTTTTGGATGCTCTCGGTTTAACGTATACTACAACTTTTTTTAGATTAATAAGGCTAAAAAGTCATTTATCATAAATTCATTATTTTCGGCTCACAGCGTCGTGTCGGTTTTGCTGTGAAACTTCGACGGGCGATAACTTCGTCATTATAACTCTGATTTTGGCGTTCTTTATATACATGGAACCCTTGTAACATATAATACAACTTGGTTAAGACTAATACTTCTAAATAATCTTCCATAAAAACCTCATTTTTTATGCTCATTGTCTCTAAATTGACTACCCCAATCTGCGGGCATTACAATTATCTCCCCCTTAGAATGATTACGCCCCAAAATCATCAATGAAATAGGGTTGTATAATGACTCCATACGTTATTTATTCATCCTAGGTAATAATCGTAACTTCTATGTTCCTTTGAATGAGTATCTAACTCCTGATCTTCTTGACTGCAAGCGGTGCTTGATCTTGCACCCGTTCTCTCTGTCTTGTTAGACTTTCAATCATGAACTTTTTGTCACAACCTCGGTCTTTATCAAAGACTCCTTCTTCTTAACAAACTTAAGATTAGTTTATTTGATTTCCACGATAGACCGATGGGTCACGTTCTAATGAGCTCTCATCGTATGTTGCAACGCTCAGACTCAGGTATTCTCACAACTAGGAAATTCTATGCCTTGTAACAACAATGATGATAACACTTGTAAACCAAAATGTGAAAACATGCATGACGATATTTCAATGAAAACAAAATTTCGTTAAACACACTATGCAAACACTTCAAATAGTCAAGTAAAGAATGGAAACCATACAAATCCCGATTCAAGTCCATAATGGACTAGGATTTCCTTATTGGGCCTAATGAACCAAAAAGCTACCAATTTGACTACTTTGGGCTTAGAACCCTTAAATGGGCTTTAATTGGACCCAGTTTCATAAAATTTAACATTTTGGGCCATAATGGGCCTAAAATGAAATAAATTACCCTAATGGACCTTAATGGGCCATAACTAATCTAGTAGGCTTTAGTGGGCCATAAAACCCATTCTTTTATACAGTTTGGGCCATGAACCATCTTAAAAGCCTAATGAGCCGAACATCTCTTATTGGGCCTTGTGTTTTCAAGAAAAACCAACAATGAGCCAAAGTAAATTTTCTTCCCTCTCTCTTAGGCCCAAATCGACCCATACATAACCAAAAAAAAAAAAGAATGGAAGAAGAATTGAAACAAAAAAAGGGTAATTATGGGAAAATTGTGAGGATGCCACCTCTTTATTGCATAGTGGACATCCATGAAATGTCACCTCACCTCTCTTTCCTCCCTCTCTTCTTCTTCTCGGCTGTAAGTTACACACACACACACACACACAACTTACTTGAATTTTCTCTCAAGAACTCAGAACAACAACCTCTCATTTTCTCTCAAGAATTTCGAGATCTTGGACACTTCAAGTAGGTTCTTCCTCAAGAATCATCATCCTAGGTAAGTTGATGCTTGGATCCATGATCTAGTTCCTCTATTTCATCAAAACTCTCTCCTAGCTCATGCAAAATTCGTAATCTACTCTTTAGAATCCATCTAAACCAAAGTCCTCTCAAAGAAACTTGTCAAGGCCGAGAATCTCCTCAAACCTCTTCCATTTCTTCTTCAAAACCGAAGCTACAAACCCAAGGTGAGTTCATAACCCCTCTATTTTCTGTTTTTATTGTATTTATGGGGGAGAATACAAGTAAAATTTGTAGATCTATGTGTTTTTGTATGATGTGTGTGATTTTTTTGAACTTACTTGATAAATATGTGTGAAAAATCATGATCTACTCGAGATCCTTAAGTGTGATAAGGAAATAGGTGTTCTAATACATCCTATACATGTTATTATCAAGACCAAAGTATTATACAAGTTCAAAATAAGCAAAACAAAACACAAATCCTAATTATGAACTATTTTTGACAAATAAGCAAAAGATGGAGAAATTGATGTCAGTGACGGTTTTATAAGGGTCAAAAAGGTCAAATCAGTTAAAATATGAGTTATTATAGCAATCTTGATTTTTAAACGACTAAAAGTGTAAATTTTAGCCTAATGGGCTAAACTATGGGCTTTTCGGCGTTTAGGCCCAAAATTTGCGAAAAATATGTTTTAAGGGGCTAAAATTGTAAGTTTATAAAAATGTGGGTTAAAAACATAAATAAATATATTTCAAGGGCTAAAAATATCTTTATTATAAAAAAGGACTAAAAATGCAAAGTTTTTGGATTTTGGGCAAAAATTGTAAAACTTGCGAAATTTTGGGCTACAAGTGTAAATCTTTTAAATCTAGGGATTAAAATTGTCCAAAACTTTGATTTGGGCTGAAAACGTTTTTAAATAAGTGTTTGGGCCAAAAATGTCAAGAAAATTAATCTAAGGACCTAAAATGTCAATTTTCATAAAAAGTTTCTAAAATTGTCATTTGAATTAGAAAAGGGGATGAAATGGTCAAATAATTAATTTTTGGCAAATTATGGTTATCTTAAATGTAGCACCCGGTTCCTGACATGTATTTTATTCAAGTGTTTTTCACAATTTGGACAAAGACTCGGCGAGTTGATGGACAACTTGTCGAGTAGTAGCGATTTGCACCTGGGGGTTAACTGGCGGACTCGTCGAGTCGGCGGCATGACTCGACGAGTAGAATCTGGTTGGTCAAAATGTAACATCAGGATTCCTAGGTATATTATTTTATTTAATTATTTTTGGAGTTTGTGGAGGAACTCGGCGAGTTGGTGCCAAGACTCGCCGACTATGGTCGCGGATGTTCATCCGAGTTCGCATCCGGACTCGTCGAGTCCATTCGTGGACTCAGCGAGTCCACGTTGTTTAATGAAACCCTAATTTCCAGGGTTTGAAGACCTATTTAAAGGGGCTTATGGCCGTCATTTGCGGCCATCCACCCCATAGAGAAACCCTTAAGAGATCTAGAGCGTTTGTAAAGAAGGGGAGACCAATCTTGATTTTTGGTGGTTGTTTTTGCAAGAATGAAGTGTTTAAGGCAAGAGGAGGCTGAAGGAGGTGCGACTTTTGGTGGTTTTGAGCTCATAGAGATTGCATTGAGGTATTATTCTTGGACCCTTCTCAGATTTGGTGTTGATTCTTAGTGTTAGGGTTTTCCTACCCTTTTTGAGATTGAGAGAGTGGTGTATCTGCTCCCTCCTAGAGTATGTGTTCTGGATCTAGATCCAAAGAGGTCCAGGGACCTTAACCCCTAGAGCTTTATGAATTATTTTGGAAGTCATGAGCTTGGGATTACATTTTTGGGGCTAAATCACCATTTTGGACCATTTCTACGTTATATGTGTGTCAAGGTCCAAACTTTACATGATTGTCATGCTTAGGGAGGCCAGATCTATGATTGTATGGGACATATCTGACCTCAGAAGTTGTTTTGAATTTGTGCATGGCATGAACTCGCTGAGTCTCAAGAATAGACTCGGCGAGTAGTATGAAGGTTACCCGTTAATCACTCAGTGAGTAGACTTGCCGAGTTGGGGGATGACTCGGTGAGTCAGAAGGGGATTAGAGGACTGGAGTTCAAGGCTGTCCTCACCGAGTTGTTCTTGTGACTCGGCTAGTGGAGTCAGGGTGGCCCCGCGATTCATGCCTGGTGTGACTCGTCGAGCATAGGGAGGGACTCGATGTACCAAGCGGGACAAAGAGTTAGTGGACATGTGTGTACTCGCCGAGTCTCCGGAGTGCACTTGGTGAGTTGGGTCAAAGATTGACCGTTGACTTTTGTTGACTTTTAGTGTTTGGTCAACAATGGAGTCCTTGAGTTAAGAGGGGGGTAAAATAGTCTTTTACCCTTCTAAGGGTGCCAGTAGAGGCTTGAGTCTAGTCTCTAGAGTTATATTTATGAGTGTATTTACTTTATATGATTAGGCGGAGGCTAGATCACACTTCTTCCGAGTTAGATATTTACCGAGACGCCTGAGGTGAGTCTTCTCATTTTACTTTACCTAGCGGGGTAACAGAGTTATGTGATAGAGTATTTTAGAGTTATATGCCAGTGTAATTGCATGTTATTTATGTGTTGTGATTTATTGTGATATGTGATATGCATGATTTATAGTTACAGAGTTAGGACCTTTGGGTCCACAAAGTTAGGGCCAGAGGGCCCACAGAGAGTTGGGGCTGGAGGGCCCCACTGAGACACATTGACCTGAGGGTCAACATAGTTACAGCCTCGAGTGGCTATTATGTGTTAGAGTGGTATTTTGGGGAACTCACTAAGCATTATGCTTACAGTGTTATGTGTTATGTGTTTCAGGTACCAGCAACGATCGTGGGAAGGCGCCGACATGATCCGTACACATGCATATGGGAGTTTATATATTTTGATCTTGGGGTTTTGTACTAATACAATGTTGATATAATGTTTTTTTAATGAATGTGAATGATATTTTATGGTTTTTTCAAAACTGAAAAAGTGTTTAAAATTTTACGACATTACAAGTTGCTATCAGAGCCTAGGTTTGAGGGATTTAGATACATCTTCGGGCGTATCTGAACTCAAACCGGGGATTTGAGGAAAATTTTAATAATAAAGTAAAATTTTTGGAAAAAAGAAGAAGAGTAAAGAGAGTCTTGAGACAAACAGAGCAGAGCCGTGTGTACGATCAGCCAGCGCCCGAACGGTGATTTCCCCAAATACCCTCATAATAAGTGATTATCAGATATGTTATGTTATGCTATATGATGAATTACGATATGCATGCTAGAGTAGACTACGTATTCTTATTAGGACTAGAGTGGCATGATATATGATGCCTTAGTCTAGGGGTTTTGCTGTTAGATATGCTTAAGAGTGTTTGGATAGCAGCGAGGTGCTTATGAGAGATTTGATAGTGAGTAGCACATGGTAGAGAGAGTAGAGTACTTGGGATTTGGGGCTCAAGGAGGAGGACTTGGGATGAATGTTGATGTGGTATGGATGGTAGTATTAGGCCCGTACTACTGAAAATACCGGGTTGGTGCGCAGTCCAAGTAAGAATCCTTAGGGCACTAAGGAACAAGTAGGGTGGAGTTATCGAGTGTGATTATACTCGAAGGGGTCTCTAATATTCTTATGTTGTATTTCAGAAGGGGACCATGGTTCGGACACGCCATACGCCAGAGAGCAGTAGCACGAGCAAGGCTGAGATCCGTAGGATCATTCAGGAGGAGGTGGCTGCAGCCATCAGGGCAGAGATACCAGAGATGTTCCCCTTTATCAAGACCACTCTGATTGAGACCTTTGACGAGAGATACGCTACTCTTTCTAAGGCTTCTGTTGCTGCGGCCACTGCAGCTATAGCTGCGACGAGGCCGCAGGGTGGTGATGCGTTGCTATTCCGGGAATTCAGCAACACGAAACCGCCAGAGTTCGATGGGACCCAGGACCCGATTGCAGCAATGAGATGGATATCAGACATTGAGGGGTGTTTCTTTACTTGCTCATCCTCTGAGCATTTTAGGGTTCGGTTTGCACTGAACCAGCTTCGCTTGGGAGCGAAGGACTGGTGGAAGTTTGTGACGGCGCACTACATGCCTGCTGAGCTTGCTGTAGTAACCTGGGAGATGTTCAATGCTATGTTCCAAGATGAGTACGCTCCCCAGGTGGAGAGGGAGTAATTGGCACAGGAGTTCCTGACCCTCAAGTAGGAACTGAGTCGGTTACCGCGATTACTCGAAAGTTTCATGAGAGGGCGATGTTCTGCCCAGAGCACGTGTCCTCCGAGCAGGCACGTATGAGCTGGTATTTGAGTGTGTTGAGGAGGGATATACGAGAGTTTGTGGCGAACTCATCATACCGGACATTTGTTGAGCTTCAGGAAAATGCCCGGAAGAGGGAAATAGAGTTGGAGACCCAAGCTAGGGAGGAGGCTGAGTCTCAGGGAAAGGATCAGCGACCGGTTCAGTCTCAGCTGGCAGCCAAGCGGGCCAATCTCGCTGATTCGAGATCTGGGAACCAGAAGGGCCGCACATGTGGCAAGTGCGGCAAGTGCCACGATGGGATATGTAGAGCAGGGTCTTGCTACAAGTGTGGCAAGGAGGGGCACATGGCCAAGGATTGCCCCAAGGGTTTTTCAGTTTGTTTTCATTGCAACCAGACTGGACACCGGAAGGCAGAGTGTCTACAGTTGCGAGGGTCAGCGCAGGGAGCATCTTCGGGATCGGCCCCTGCTGCGGTGAGAGCTGCAGATGTTCGGCCTGCGAAGGTCGAGGCACCGAAGGCACAAGGGAGAGAGCCTTCCAGTTGATTGCGGAGGAGGTCCGTGCAGCACCTGATGTCATGGCCATTATGTACTCTTTCATGTATTCTTTTGTATATTGAGATATTGTGCTTATATTATGTTATGCATAGGTACTTTCCTTGTGAATTTTGTACCTGCTCTAGTGTTATTTGACTCGGGTGCGAGTCGATCTTTTGTATTGTTGGCCTTTAGCCGACACATCAGTATTAGTCGAGAGGCGTTGAGTTGACCTCTGAGAGTTTCCATAGCAGATGAGAGAGCGGTGTATGCCACAGAGGTAACTCGAGGTTGTGTACATGAGATTTTCGGGGTGGAGTTTCCGATAGATTTGGTCCCTATTGCGATGGGGGATTTCTGTGTCATCGTGGGCGTGGACTGGTTGAGCAGTTTTGGAGCGATCATCGACTGCGAGCGACAACTAGTGACCATGCGAGACCCTAGTAGGGGAGTTCTTACGGTATACGGCGAGGGTACACGTTCTGGTTCAGTATTTTTCTCAGCCGCCAGGGCGAGGCAGAGTCTTCAGCAGGGATGTAAGGGATTCATAGCGTATGTGATGGACGCGAGGGTTGAGTCAGAGACACCGAGGTCTGTGGGAGAGGTTCCGATAGTGCGTGTGTTCCCGGATGTATTCCCGGAGGAGTTGTCGGGCGTACCTTCCGAGAGACAGGTGGAGTTTAGCATCGATTTGGTTCCGGGGGCCGCGCCTATCGCCATGGCACCCTATCGCCTTGCGCCTCCAGAGATGCAGGCGTTATCCTCGCAGCTTCAGGAGCTGCTGGGAAAGGGGTTTATTCGGCCGCGTAGTTTGCTGTGGGGAGATCCTATCCTTTTAGTCAAGAAAAAGGATGGCTCACACCGAATGTGCATTGCTTACCGCGAGTTGAACAAATTGACAATCAAGAACCGTTACCCGTTGCCGAGGATTGACGATTTGTTCGATCAGTTACAGGGAGCATCTTGGTTCTCCAAGATCGATTTGAGGTCTGGATATCATTAGGTAAGGGTGCGAGATGAGGATATCCAAAAGAGAGCGTTCAGGACTCGTTATGGGCATTATGAGTTCTTGGTGATGCCTTTCGGGCTCACCAACGCACCAGCGTTGTTCATGGATCTCATGAACAGGGTGTGTAGACCGATGTTGGATCGCTCAGTGATCTTTTTCATCGACGACATTTTGGAGTATTCGAGATCTAGAGAGCAGCGTGAGGAGCATCTGACGGAGATCCTTGGGGTCTTGAGATCGGAGAAGCTTTATGCCAAATTCTCCAACTGTGATTTCTGGTTACGAGAAGTCCAGTTCCTAGGACATATCGTTAACCAGAAAGGGATATTGGTAGACCCGGCCATGATTGAGGCAGTGATGAGTTGGGAGGTGCCGAGGTCACCCACGGAGATCAGGAGTTTTCTAGGACTAGCAGGCTATTATCGGAGATTCATCAGGGATTTCTCCAAGATCATCGTGCCACTCACTAAGTTGACCCAGAAGGGTGTAGCTTTTGCTTGGGGTCCAGAGCAGCAGGCCTCCTTCGAGAGACTTCACCAGAGACTATGCGAAGCCCCGGTGTTAGCCCTTCCGGAGGGAATGGAGGATTTTGTGGTATATTTTGACGCGTCGATATCAGGGTTAGGAGCAGTGCTTATGCAGAGAGGCCATGTGATAGCATATGCATCGAGGCAGCTGAAGCCTCATGAGGCGAGGTATCCTACCTATGATTTAGAGTTGGGGGCAGTAGTGTTCTCCCTCAAGATCTGGCATCACTATCTATATGGGGTCCGATGTACCATATACACGGATCACAAGAGCCTGAAGTACTTGATGGATCAGCCCAACCTGAATATGCAACAGAGGAGATGGCTGGATGTGGTAAAGGATTATGATTGCGAGATTTTGTATCACCCGGGGAAATCCAACGTGGTAGCCGATGCCTTGAGTCGTAGGTCGGAGAGTGTTCCGATACGTGACATTTGTATGAGATTGACAGTGATGACTCCGGTGTTGGACACCATTCGTGGAGCTCAGGCCGAGGCCGTGAGACCAGAGAACCAGAAGAGAGAGCAGTTTATCGGGCAAGTATCAGAGTTCGTTACCGATAGCCGGGGGCTTATGTTGTTTCCGGGTCGGATTTGGGTGCTGCATGTGGGTGGAACGCGCACCATTTTGATGGAAGAGGCTCATCGATCGAAGTTCTCGATCCATCCCAGGGCCACTAAGATGTATTTGGACCTAAAAAGGGTGTATTGGTGGCCCTGTATGAAGAGGGACGTTGCGTGGTTCGTGGAGAGGTGCCTAACCTGTCGCAGGTTTAAGGCCGAGCACCAGAGACCGCACGACAAGTTGCAGCCGTTATAGATTCCCGAGTAGAAGTGGGAACTGATTACTATGAACTTTATCACCAAATTGCCAAGGACTGCGAGGGGCGTCGATGCAATTTGGGTGATTGTAGACTGGTTGACGAAGACCGATCATTTCCTCGCTATCAGTGAGAGCTCTTACGCAGAGACGTTGGTAGAGATGTATGTGAGGGAAATGGTATCACAGCATGGAGTGCCGATCTCGATTGTCTCAGACCGATATGTGCGTTTCACTTCAAGATTTTTGAAGAAATTCCATGAGGAATTGGGTACTAGACTGCATTTTAGTACCGCATACCACCCCCAGACTGACGGACAGAGCGACTGGACGATTCAGACACTCGAGGATATGCTCCGGCATGTGTGTTGGATTTCAGCGGGAGTTGGGACACGTATATTCCCTTGGCGAAGTTTTCCTACAACAACAGCCATCATTCGAGCATTGCTATGCCACCTTTTGAGCTGTTATATGGGAGGAGATGTCGGACTCCCATTTGCTGGGGAGAAGTAGGGCAGTGTGTGATGGGTAGTACAGAGATCGTGCTTTAGACGACTGATCAGATTCAGCAGGTCAGGTAGAGGTTATTGACCACTCAGAGTCGTCAGCAGAGTTATGCGGACAGACGCCGGTCCGAGCTCGAGTTCCAGGTCGGCAACTTCGTTCTCCTGAAGGTCTCTCCTTGGAAAGGAGTGATCCGATTCAGGAAGAGGGGCAAGTTGGGGCCCCGATATATCGGTCCCTTCAGAGTGATCGCGAAGGTAGGCAGGGTAGCCTACCGGTTGGAGCTACTTGCAGAGTTGGCTCAGATTCATGACACCTTTCATTTGTCGCAGTTGAGAAAGTGTATAGCCGACGAGTCGGCGGTGGTACCACTAGAGGATATTTAGGTGGATGTGGGCCTAAACTACGTTGAGAGACCGGTGGCGATTCGGGATCGAAAGATCAAGGTTCTGAGGAACAAGGAAGTGCCTCTAGTACAGGTCCAGTGGAACCATCGAAAGGGGTCAGAGCTTACTTGGGAGCCGGA
Source organism: Lactuca saligna (assembly GCF_052625555.1). NCBI lineage: Eukaryota > Viridiplantae > Streptophyta > Magnoliopsida > Asterales > Asteraceae > Lactuca > Lactuca saligna. The sequence goes on along the minus strand of NC_136424.1, from coordinate 186,796,513 downwards.
GCGTGAGATGCGTGAGCAGCATCCAGAGTTGTTTTCAGAGTAAGACTTCGAGGGCGAAGTCTGATTCTAGTGGGGGAGAATTGTAACATTCGGATTCCCAGGTATATTATTTTATTTAATTATTTTTGGTGTTTGTGGAAGAACTCGGCGAGTTGGTGCCAACACCTGCCGAGTATGGTCGCGGATGTTCATTCGGGTTCGCGTCCGGACTCGGTGAGTCCACTCGTGGACTCAGCGAGTCCACGCTGTTTAATGAAACCCTAATTTACAGTGTTTAAAGACCTATTTAAAGGGGCTTATGGCAATCTTGATTTTTGGTGGTTGTTTTTGCAAGAAGGGAGTGCTTAAGGCAAGAGGAGGCTGAAGGAGGTGCGACTTTTGGTGGTTTTGAGCTCATAGAGATTGCATTGAGGTATTATTCTCGGACCCTTCTCAGATTTGGTGTTGATTCTTAGTGTTAAGGTTTTCCTACTCTTTTTGAGATTGAGAAAGTGGTGTATCTGGTCCCTCCTCGAGTATGTGTTCTGGATCTGGACCCAAAGAGGTCCAGGGACCATAACCCCTGGAGCTTTATGAGTCATTTTGGAAGTCATGAGCTTGGGATGACATTTTTGGGGCTAAATCACCATTTTGGACCATTTCTACGTTATATGTGTGTCAAGGTCTGAACTTTACGTGATTATCATGCTTAGGGAGGCTAGATCAATGATTGTATGGGACAGATCTAACCTCATAAGTTGTTTTGAGTTTGTGCATGGCATGAACTCGCCGAGTCTCAAGAACAGACTCGACGAGTAGTATGAAGGTTGCTCGTTAATCACTCAGTGAGTAGACTTTCCAAGTCGGGGGATGACTCAGTGAGTTAGAAGGGGATTAGAGGACTCAGTGAGTTAGAAGGGGATTAGAGGACTGGAGTTCAACGCTGTACTCGCCGAGTTGTTCTTAAGACTCTGCGAGTTGAGTCGGGGTGGCCCCACGATTCATGCTTGGTGTGACTCGTCGAGCATAGGGAGAGACTCGATGTACCAATCAAGACAAAGAGTTAGTGGACATGTGTGTACTCGTCGAGTCTCTGGAGTGCACTCGGCGAGTTGGGTCAAAGATTGACCCTTGACTTTTGTTGACTTTTAGTGTTTGGTCAACAATGGAGTCCTTGAGTCAAAAGGGGGGTAAAATAGTCTTTTTCCCTTCTGAGGGTGCCAGTAGAGGGTTGAGTCTAGTCTCGAGAATTATATTTATGAGAGTATTTACTTTATGTGATTAGGCGGAGGCTAGATCACACTTCTTCCGAGTCAGATATTTACCGAGACGCCTGAGGTGAGTCTTCTCACTATACATTACCTAGCGGGGTAACAGAGTTATGCGATAGAGTATTTTAGAGTTATATGCCAGTGTAATTGCATGTTATTTATGTGTTTTGATTTATTGTGATATGTGATATGCATGATTTAGAGTTACAGAGTTAGGGCTAGAGGGCCCACAGAGAGTTGGGGCTGGACGGCCCCACTGAGACACATTGGCCTGAGGGTCAATAGAGTTACAACCTCGAGTGGCTATTATGTGTTAGAGTGGTATTTTGGGGAACTACCTAAGCATTATGCTTACATTGTTATGTGTTATGTGTTTCAGGTACCAACAACGATCGCGGGAATGCGCCGGCATGATCCATACACACGCATATGGGAGTTTATATATTTTGATGTTGGGATTTTGTACTAATACAATGTTGATACAATGTTTTTTTTAAATGAATTTGAATGATATTTTGTAGGTTTTTCAAAAATGAAAAATTGTTCAAATTTTTACGACGTTACACAAAACCCTAATATGAGGGTTTGCACCCTATTTAAACAACCTTATACAGCCTCCATCGCACCTTTATGCTCCTAGAACACCTTATACAGAACCCTAATCGTGTTGTGAAGATCTAAAGGCCTTTTTGGTGATTCTTGGTACTTTGTGGTGGCAAGAGGGAAGGGAAAAGCTTGAGGAACCAAGAGGTTGGCCAGGGGAGTCAAACTTGTGCATCATCTACAGTTCTTGGAAGGTATAAAATCGACACCTTGCTCCTTCTTGTAATAGATCCCCTTTTGGGTAAATTTAGGGCTTTTATAAGCTCTTCTTGGTGACTAACCATGATTGCAAGCATGGTGGGGGTTAAGGTTTCAGATCCAAGCTCATTAAAGGGTTAGAAGGAAGAAAGGGACTACCTTTGCACCCATGGAAAGCCCCATGCAACTCAAGAGCTTCTTTTAGGTTCTTTTTTTCTCAAAGTCCCAAGCATGCACGTAAAGTTCATAACTTTACGTGCTAGATCGATCTTAGGAGCCTAAATCTATCATTTGGACAAGTGTTGTACATCAGAAATCGAGAAATGAGACTCGACTCGGCGAGTTGTTCTTGGGACTCGGTGAGTCCTAGGCTTGACTTCCCTTTTTCTGTTAGGGTTCAAAGGAACCCAGTAAGTGTTAGAATGGCCTTAAAAGGGTCCAAGGGGGTGACCCAATGCATTGGACTTAGCCATAGACCTGGATTTCATAGGACTCGACGAGTGCATGAGTAGACTCGGCGAGTCCAAGGCACGTTGAAGATGAGCTCAACGAGTTGTTCATACAACTCGGCGAGTCAAGGACAGGACTTGTTTGTAGGATGACGATGAACTTGACGAGTTGTTCATACAACTCGGTGAGTCAGATGAAGGTTCATTCGAGGTTGTTTTAGAAGGAGAACCCATCGAGTCATTGCTAAACTCAACGAGTAGAAGCGTGAAGAAGCACAGGTGAAGGGTATGGACTCGATGAGTTGGAGGCCCAACTTGGCAAGTCAGGTCAACTGGAGGTTGACTTTGACTTTGACTTGGTTAGGGGTAAAATAGTCATTTTACCCTAAGAACAATTATCATTGTCTGACTAAGTGTTTTATGGGAATTATAGCCGGAGGATCACCGAAGTAGCAGTCAGACATCTGTCGAGCAGCCTCTCAGCAGTCCGCCTTACGAGGTAAGTTACCTTCCAGTAGGGGTGGGTCTAAGGCACCAATGTCGGCCCATTAGTAAGTGATTATGGTTGAGATGGTTATCTTTGTGATAATTGTCTAGTTGCTATATTTGTGCTGAGTGTGTGTTAAGTAATAGTAGGGCACACTAGCCCTGATTACCGGTTGAAATATACCGAGGATGATTCCCGGTTGAAAGATACCGAAGGGGTGGATAAAACCCATGCATGTATAATAGTATGATTATGATATGTCATTATGTGACTCAGTATGATTGTGTATGTTATTATGAAACCAATATGTTTATGGCATGTAATATGTGATTGGGATAGGGGGTGAAATAGTCCCCAGATACTGGTTAAAAGGTACCGAAGGGGAGGTTAGTTCCCAGATACCGGTTGAAAGATACCAAAGGGGAGAGTAGCTCCCGGTTACCGGTTGAAAGATACCGAAGAGGAGGATAGTTCCCAGCTACCGGTTAAAAGATACCGAAGGAGAGGGTAGCTCCCGGTTACCGATTGAAAGATACCAAAGGGGTGGGTAGCTCCCGATTACCGGTTGAAAGATACCGATGATTATGTGCTATGGGTATGATGGGCGAACTCACTAAGCTTCGTGCTTACAGTTTCAGTTTTGGTTTCAGGTACCTCTTCGTCTAAGGGGAAGGAGCCGGCGGTGTAGCAGCGCGTCACACACACACACATGTTTTCCCCATGGAGCTTCTTAGGAATATACTCTAATTTATTTCACTTTTGACAAAATGGTTTAATGGGGACATGTTTTGGATTATTGACACGTTGGTTGTGAAATGAGATATCATTATGAATGCTTTTTATACCGATGGTTTTATGTTATAATTTATTTAAAAACGAAAATTTTGGCCTTGAATTTTGGGATGTTACATTAAAATAATTGGGTCAAAAATACAAAATTTCATAACTCATGAATTTAAATAGAAAAGAATAACGATATATTTTTTTATAAATCTACATATTTGAAAGACCCCAACTTTCATATTTATGAAAGACCCAAACTTTCATACTGTTTCAACATTATTCTTAAGTTACTTCCTCAAAACATGCTAAATGCATATTTATAATACAATATTTTATATTGATAAAGTGATTACAAAAGATTGGATACAAACTAACTAAGTTTTATTACATTTCATGTCTAACCAGGAATCTACTATGCATATACATACATGAACATTAAAATACAGAAAAATAGTATTATCTATTCTAAATCTTTCAGCAGTATAAAACTATATTGGATACTCATCACCTGCAATTGTAAAACATTGAGAGGAATAAGCGATAATGCTTAGTGAATTCAATAAATAGATACAATATAATCTTATGCCTCATATATACCTATATGACAGAAGCAAAAGGAACAAGAACAGCAATATCATATGCGTATCATATGTCAGACTTTCAATATCAACTCAAGATTTGATTCAAAGATTTACGATCAATGAGACATAACGATTTCAATATTTGATATACATCAATAAAACATCGGCCCAAATGGCACAGAAGACATACAAACTTCTGATTTTCAATCTGGCAGATTACAGGTTTTCATGCCCTGTTTTATCATCTGCCAATACCATATAATAGAGTTTATTCTTTTACGGAGTCATACTCTACATGGTCATGGGCTACATACCAGTCCTATCTAACCTTCTGCCAATGCCATAGAATAGAAGTCACTCTCTTAAGAGACATGTTCTACATGGCCAGAGGCTACGTACCAGTACCAATGTGAATCTAACTCCTTTCACTGATCACATGGTCAAAGGTATTACAATTGCTATAAACATAGCGAATAAAATCACATGGGAAAACAACTCAGAATAATAACACTGAAAAGCACATAACACATATAACACATAACATACAATTGTTTCTATATATTGAACTCACCTTAAATTAATCGGGGTCAAAATAGTAATTTGGGCAGCACTTCGGCTTAAAATATGTCTTTCTATGTTGAAAACCGGGAGCTTAATTGAAAACCGGGCTCTGCGAAGGTAGGGCTTCAAAACAGAAAAGATAAAATTTACGGGCTTCTCGAGGGTCTCGGGACGTGTTTCGGGTGCTAAAATTGATACCGGGGCTTCGGGAAAAGTCAAAATAGTGAATATATGGATTTAGGGGTGAAAAATGGAAATTTTCTCATTTTAGTCGGGAGGGTTCGCACCCTCCTATTTATAGGGCCGAGGTTCGGAGTCGGGTGGGAAGGAAGCAGGCAGCAAAGTAGCTCGGTGGCATCAGTAGCGAGGGGCAGGTGGCACGAGAAGTGAAGGCCACGAGACCTGCTGTGAGGCTCGGACGTAGAGGCGATGCAAAGGCGCGTCATAGGCTTGTGGCTGCTTCGGATTGGGGCAAGCGTCGAAATTCCCTTAGACCGGACTTCGGTTGAATCAGCATGCGACACGCGATGCTTCTCGGAACGGCCACGTCTCCGGTGATGCTGCTGCTTCGTGAGAAGGTGACGTGTCCGAACACTGTTCATGCGAGGGTGACGTGGCTGCTTCTCATCCATGCGAATTTTTTGAAAATTGCACCCACATCTTCTAAAATTCATAACTTTCGCATACGAGCTCCGTTTTTGACGTTCTTTATATGCACGCGTAGCTAAAATTATGCTCTACAACTTTCGATTAGACTTCGTCGGCTAATTTTGACTTTAATTTTTATATTATTATTTTTAACAGACCATGACAAGGAAATCCGTTAAAAATTCATAACTTCTTCATCCAACATCCGTTTTTGTCAGACTTTTTACCGTTGTACTAAAAACGACGAGACCTTCAATTCTCGTTTAGGTTGTATCGGTCAAATATCAGTCGATCTAAAATTCGAGTTTTTAGCTGTCTACTTCTAAGTTGAAACTTCGAAGAATCATAACTTCCTCATACGAACTCAGATTTTGGCGTTCTTTTTATCGAATTTCTCGGTTTAACGAATACTACGACTTTCATTTAGATCACTAAGGCTAAAAAGTAGTTTATTAAAAACTCACTTTTTACGTCATTCGGCACCGTGCTGGTTTTGCGCGAATCTTCGATTGCTCATAACTTCTTCGTTATAACTCGAATTTCGACGAGCTTTTCGCCTACAAGTTTCTAACGCGATTTTCTACAACTTTCAATAATAAAATTTTACTTATTTCAAATTTTATATTTTCGCTAAATTTTACTACTTGGTTTTTAATTGGAATCTCATAAGACTTCCAATATTTTCTGAGTGATTCTAAACGTAGTTTTACTTCATTTCTAGTAAAAACCATCTGTTAGAACTCAACACTCAATTTTATTCACTTTTAATAATAAAAATACACAATTTCAGAAAGTGTATGTTACAAATACCTCGTCCTTTTGAGGATTTCGTCCCCAAAATCATAACGATTAAAACAATTAGGGATACTTCATTGTTATTTTTTTTCTCAAGTATAATTTGAGCCTCGATGGCGTTTCCACTTGAGAAGTACCAACTTCACTTCTTTATTACGTAAATTAGTCATTCTTTCATTTTCGATCTCTTTTACTTAACTTATTATCCAGTTTCACCTCGGATAATAAAACCATTTCATCATATATGCTTAAACCTTTACACAGATAGCTGACATGAAACATTTCATGAATATATGTCAAATCTTCACGCAATTCCAAGCAATATGCTTGCTTGCCAATCGTTGTTTCTTCCAAAGTAGCATAACGCCTTTCCATGAAATGCCTTCAGTATTACTAACTCATCCATCCGGAATTCTACTGGTCGTCTCCTCTTTTTTGCATAGGACATTTGTCGATCATGGGCCATTTTCATTCTTTCTCGGATAATTCGCATCTTATCAATGATGTCTTGAATTATTTCAGAGCATCTCAAGGTTTTCTGTCTTACGTTATACCAACATATTTGAGTATAACACTTACGCTCATACAGTACTTCATATACCTTCAATATATCTTCTACTATTTGGATTGCTCTCTTCTTCTGAGCATCTATCTGGGGATGATAAATTATGCTGAGAATAATTCGCGATCCCAATTCTCGTTGCATACTCGATCAAAAATGAAGCGAGTATCATAATTGGAACTAATCATTAGTGACACACCATATCTCGTCACAATTTCGTCTAAATATACTTTTGCGTATTTCTCTATTGAAGCCGTTTCACATATGATGAGAAAATAGGCACTCTTAATCACCCAGTGGATAATTATCCAAATGCTATAATGCACAATTTTCTTCTCCTCTTTCAAGGTATTAAATGTATAATTCGGATAAGTATAATATCTCCTTTTTGATAAGGATGCTCACCATCTCTTCATAGCACAAGAGTTATGCGTGATTCATTAACGATCGATACATGTCGAGAATAAGATCAAAGTTTGGCAAGAAGATAGGAATCAGGTCAGCAAGAAAAATCCTAACCTTTAATTCCTATGATATAATCTCTATACACTTCATCAGTAATTAATGATACCCTTTTTACGGTATCTAATTGAATAATTGAACAATTGTGTATTAATAAATTTCAAATGAATTCTCGAATTCTCAAGACACGAAAGAATCTAAGACAACAGAATTAATCTGATTTGAATAGAATGAGGGTCGACGAGAAATGTATCAGTCATAACATTTAGGTACTACCGTACTTCCTTTTTTATATTCTAATATGTATGAATTTTTAACTTTTGATTTACCAATTATTATTAAAATTTTCAAACTTCATAATTAATAGCGGTGATCAAACTTATACCCGTTTTCATTTTCTATTGAACCTTCAATTCTAATCTTTGAGTTAAAACTCAATTCTCATTGCAGACTTCAGCTACTTCTTGGTTTATATACTAAACCCAAGATAAAATCTTTACTTTTATTATAACTATAATTCAAATGGTCATATTTCAATGACTTTTAATTGCATAATGCAAGAAACATACAATAAACCAAACTCTCATCTCTATTCTTCCTTCATGTTCTAATGTAATATAATTACATTCTAGCATGTAGCACTTCATACTACAAAATTCTTTACTATAACGGTGATCGCGATACTTCTATTGATCACATCGGTCATCTTTCATTTAAATTTTCTAGATTAAATTTGATGTTACATTGATCTTGGTTCTCTGAACCATAAGCCTCTTTGTCTTAAAGCCTAGTTTGGATTGTTTTAAGCCTAGATCTCTTGATCTACACGTAAAGTTTGCCACTTTACGTGGGGGATAGGCCTTAGAAGTATGGATCTATGAGTTGGAAGCCATGTTTGACTCGAAAAGCCACTGCATGGTTTAAGGACTGAATAGACTCGGCGAGTCCTTTGAGTGGACTTGCCGAGTAGTATGAAGATGGAGACGAACTCGACGAGTTGGATGAACAACTCGGCGAGTCTGTTGAAGCTTTCCTTAGACTCGACGAGTCTGTTCATGGACTCGGCGAGTCAAGTCGCGAAACCCCAAACCCTTCGAGTCAAGGCTCAGATGAGTGAGTTGTGATGGGTTTTGAGCATTCTAACACTTCCTAAGTGTACATGCAACCCTAATAACCTTGGATCTATGTTTGTCTAATTATCATGCAAAGTTGAATTCCAAGGTTATATTCCTATCTAGCATACATGGGGAACAATTTTAACTTAAAGTATAGATAGAATAACTTACCTTGTTGTTGTTTGTGTTCCTTGAAACCTTGTGAGCCTAGCACCCCATGTGTGATCCCTCAAATGCTTCACACAACACCAAATGCTATTGGAAGAACTTATGAGAGAACACACACTTCTCAAAAATCGGCCAAGCCCTCTTGTTTCTTAGTGTAGCCGATTTTGGTGGAGAATATGTTTCTTATATAGTGTTGACACATCTAGGGTTAAACCCTAATGTGTCATGACTCTTCATTTCCATGACCCATGGGTTTGTAACTCCCATGGAGCATCCATGGAGCATCCTATGGGTGGAACCTAACTTGATAATCCATGGAGCCTCTTAGCCCACTATACAAGATATGGATGATTTACATAATCAACCCATATATTTAATTAGTTATCTTTTGATCACATAATTAATTCTAAATTAATTCTTGATCAAACTAATCAAATAATATTATTAATATATTAGAACTTATAATATATTAATAATCTCCAAGTGTTATTTCTCTCGTTTAGTCTATCTAATTGCATGGTGCCATGCAACCCAAATGGACCATGCCGGGTCGGGTCAAGTACATACCAGAAATAGTTATGGACTTAGACACCTTATCCAACAGTCTCCCACTTGGATAAGTCTAATAACTATTACTGCAAGTATGACTTCAGGAACCGATCGACAATCGTAGCTCTTTTTCAAGGTTTCTCGGAACTGAGAAGATGATGGTACGCCATTTAAGATAAGTGATCATATAATCCTCTGTTCTAGATATCAGTCGAACAAATACACAGAACAATGTCTTACTTATTGTCCAACAGTTTGTTTCCCGATTTCCGATTTGTTTGACAAAGAACTTCATTGAACACATCAATTTAGTTCTGACCGGGCCTGGCACATAGGTCAAAACAAAATCATCGAGGGGCCCAGATATCAGCTTCTAATCCAAGAAGGAACAGATAAACTTCGACTCATATATTTGTTCTACCACTCATTGAATAACACACAAGAGCACGATTTATAACATCGAGTTACCAATGCGTTTTTCGTACAATCAATGCATAACCAACTTGTAAGTAACAAATCATATCTCTAGGTTTGAAGACTTATACGATATTACCGTCTCACGATCACTCGAGATAGAATTCCATGAAGTGATTCCAGTGAGCGTGGGTTGAGTCCAATGCTCAGAACTTATGAGCACTGATGATTACTATAGCCTTGTCCAAGACCTCTACAACCAAACATGACAGTCTTGATTCATACCTACTTCCGACATATGACCGACTGTGGAGGTTTGAATAATATGTTATACCAAACAAAAATTATTCTGGAAGTCAAAACATGCAAAAGAAATATAGTTAACGATCGACAATAGATAGCAACACTTTACTCATAAATAAAATACTTTTATTCATCATCAGATGTCAATTACACTTTACAAATTTCGAGGTTATCTAACTACTAAATCTAATATCATCCTTCAGCCCTATGCTCCGAGCATGCTGGAGATGCTTAACCCGAGTCAGTCCCTTCGTGAGGGGATCTGTCGGATTCTCATCTGATGATACCCTCTTTGCCACGAGGAGTCCTTCTTCGATCCGATGTCTGATGAAATGGTATTTTCTGTCGATGTGTCTGGATCTCCCGTGATCCCTTGGTTCCTTGGCTAAGGCAACATCACTTTCACTATCACAGAAAATTTCCATTGGCTCTTTAATAGCTGGTACAACTCCAAGGTCTCCAATGAAGTTCCTCAGCCATAACGCCTCCTTTGCCGCCTCGCTAGCTGCAATATACTCAGATTCACAAGTAGAATCTGCCACTGTCTCTTGCTTGGAACTCTTCCAAGAAATTGTTCCTCCATTTAGGGTAAAGACCCAGCCCGACTGAGAGCGGAAATTATCCCTATCAGTCTGGAAGCTAGCATCACTATACCCTACAACTCTCAAGTCATCACTCCCACCGAGGGTAAGGACCCAGTCCTTAGTCCTTCGTAGGTACTTGAGAATATTCTTTACCGCAGTCCAGTGTGCCTTGCCAGGGTTCCCCTGAAACCTGCTAACCATGCTCAGGGCAAAAGCTACATCAGGTCGAGTACACGTCATAGCATACATGATCGATCCTACAGCCGAAGCATAAGGTACTCGACTCATTTGTGCTATCTCAGCCTCAGTGCTAGGGCTTTGTGTCTTACTCAGTTTGGCGTTACTCTGGATGGGAAACTCTCCTTTCTTGGAGTCTTGCATTCTGAATCTCTTCAGCACCTTATCCAAGTAGGTACTTTGACTAAGTCCAACTAGTCTTTTACTCCGATCTCTCAAGATCCTTATCCCTAAAATATAGGCAGCTTCACCAAGGTCCTTCATAGCGAAACACTTTCCAAGCCAGGACTTTACTTCCTGCAGGGTTGGAATGTCGTTTCCTATGAGTAGTATGTCATCCACATACAATACCAAGAAGCTAACTATACTCCTACTAGCCTTGACATACACAAAAGATTCATCTTCACTCCTAGAAAAGCCAAATTCCTTGACCTTTTCATCAAAGCAAAGATTCCATCTGCGAGGTGCTTGCTTTAACCCATAAATGGATTTCTCAAGCTTACACACTCTATTGGGGTACTCGTTGCTGATAAAACCCTCTGGCTGACTCATGTAAACATCTTCAGCCAACTTTCCATTAAGGAAAGCGGTTTTGACATCCATTTGCCAAATTTCATAGTCATGAAATGCGGCTATGGCTAACAGAACCCGAATAGACTTAATCCTGGCTACCGGAGAAAAGGTCTCATCATAATCCACTCAAGGAATTTGAGAGAAGCCCTTTGTAACTAGTCTAGCCTTATAAGTGTGTACTTTACCATCCATGTCGGTCTTCTTCTTGAAGACCCATTTGCACCCTACAGTCTTTCGACCTGGTACATTCTCAACTAAGTTCCAAACTTGATTGTCATACATGGATTGTATCTCGCTATCCATAGCCTCTTTCCATTTAGCAGACTCGGGGCCTGCCATGGCTTCCTCGTAGTTGTTAGGGTCATCTTGACTTACTAGTGTTCCATCAATAATAAGTGTCTCACCTTCTACAGTAATATGGAATCCATAGTAATGCTCAGGTGCACTCCTAACTCTCGTGGAACGCCTCAGAGGTACAGATTCATCAATTGGCTCAACAGGAGTTTCCTCCTCAAGTTGAGGGCTACAGTTTGAAGTTCCATCACCACTTGACTCTTGAATTTCTTCAAGATCAATTTGCCTCCCACTGTCTCCTTGGCTTATAAACTCTCTTTCTCTAAAGACTCCTCTTCTTGCTACAAAGACCACATTGTCACTAGGTCTGTAGAAGAGGTAACCCAAGGATTGTTGTGGGTAGCCGATGAAAATACACCTCTCGCTTCGGGGTTCGAGCTTATCATGAGTCTCACGTCTCACGAAATCCTCGCAACCCCAAATCTTGATGTGATCTAGTTTAGGTACTTTACCAGTCCACATCTCGTGAGGAGTTTTGGCAACTTTCTTTGTAGGGACTAGATTAAGGATATGGGTGGCAGTCTCTAAGGCATACCCCCAGAATGAGATTGTTAGTGAAGCTCGACTCATCATGGAACGAACCATGTCCAACAAGGTTTGATTACGCCTCTCAGCCACACCATTCAACTGCGGTGTCCTGGGAGGTGTCAATTGTGAAACAATCCCACATTCCCTTAGATAGTCGAGGAACTCTGAACTAAGATACTCACCACCTCGATCGGATCGAAGCATCTTAATGTTCCTGCCCAATTGATTCTTGACTTCCTGTTTAAATTCCTTAAACTTCTCGAAAGTCTCTGACTTATGCTTGATTAAGTAGACATATCCATATCTACTGTAATCATCAGTAAAAGTCAAATAATAACGATTAGCATCCCTTGTGGCATGTTTGAATGGTCCACACACATCTGTGTGTATAAGGTCCAACAAACCTTCACCTCTTTCAGACGAGCCTGTGAAGGGTGACTTTGTCATTTTTCCAAGTAAGCATGATTCGCAACTATCATTTGACTTTAGGTCAAACGATTCCAAGACTCCATCCTTTTGGAGTTGGCCTATGCGTTTCTTGCTTATATGTCCAAGACGACAATGCCATAATGATGCTTTATCCAAGTTATTATTAGTAGTAGAATCAATACACAAAACATTATTTCCTAAGTTATCTACAACAGATACAGCTTCATACACACCATCACAAGGTAATGCTTTAAAATAAAGAACATTATTAAAGAAAGCATCAATAGAACCAACTTCATTATTAAACGAAAAGGTAAACCCTTGTTTGTACAAAGCATGAAAGGAAATAATATTTCTTGCCATTCCTGGCGAGTAACAACATTTATTCAAATCTAAACTAAACCCACTACTTAGCGATAAAGTATAAACTCCAATCTTAGTGACAGGTGAAGCTTTCCTGTTCCCCATGATCAAGTTTATTCTTCCTTGCTCCACATTCTCACTTCTTCTTAGTCCCTGCAAGTCACAACAAATGTGAATACCACAACCGGTATCAAGGACCCAAGAATTAGAATGGGGTGAGTTATTAGAAATGATAGTGTAAATACCTGCATGGTTGGGTTTGACTTTCCCATCCTTCACATTCTGCTGGTACTTTGGGCAGTTTCGCTTCCAATGAGCTTTTTCATGGCAATAGAAGCATTCAGCCTCTTTTGGGTCAGAAGAAAGAGTAATGAAACCTTTCTTGGTTCCACTTGAAGAAGAGCCATCAAGGGTCCGAGCCTTGGTACCCTTCGAAGATCTCTTTCTCTTCCTCCCTCGACTTTTCCCGATTGCCAAAACCGGAGTTGAGTTTGGAGTAGGAGTGATAGCAACCGACTTCCCCTTAAGACCTGTTTCTGCAGTCTTGAGAAGTCCCTGAAGTTTGCTGAGAGTGACCTCTTCCTTATTCATGTGATATGTCATGCGGAATTGATCATAGCACGATGGTAAGGAGCGCAAAATTATATCTATTGCAAGCTCCTCAGGGAGGTTCACATTAAGCTTCAGCAATCGATCCACATATCTTTGCATTTTCTGCATGTGGCTCATGACGGAATCCCCGTCCTTCATCATGGTTGTTATCATGGAGCAGATGATTTCGTACCTCTCTTGTCGTGAACTTTGATGGTATCTTTCCATCAAATCTTGGTGCATTTCATAAGGGTAGAAATCTTCATAGGACTTTTGGAGTTCAGCTGTCATTGTGGCCATCATGATGCATGCTACTTTCGTAGCATCCCTTTCATGTGCCTGAAAGTCAGCAATCTCCTGAGGAGTTGCAGTGGTCTCATCAATCTCCTTAAGCTCCTTGTCAAGGACATATTCTTTGTCCTCGTAGCGGGTAATCATCCTGATGTTTCTGATCCATTCATTGAAGTTGGATCCATCAAAGGTGACTTTCCCACACAAACTCATAAGAGTAAAGGAGCCATTAGGATTCGAACCAGAAGCATTATTTGAAGACATTTGAAAGAGGAGAACAATTTTAGTATAGATTTAAGAGAGTCCTTAATAAAACACCCAAATGTAATATTAAGGCTAGGATCCAATCACAATATAATATAACTTAGAAGAGGTATGCCGTAATCTAAGCTATACCATATTTGAAAGGCAGGTGAATGACGATTCACCAATTTCCACCACGAAAACCAAAATATTAGATATTAGTTTTTTTTTTATGATTGGTTCTTAGAAATTCCTAGATTCTTTGAGATTCAATGAACTTTTCAAAGGCATGTTTCAATCTCGAGAGTGCCCTCCAAGTTTTGTGACTGGGATACCGAGGATCACAAAACGAGGTGTGAAGTAACCATGCAAATCACTTGGTACCTTTAAAGTTTATCACTCAATCGATGTGCGGGTAAACCACACACGCTGTCACACACCAAAACCAGGAACGGCGGAAACGTTCTGGGGCGGAGGACGTCATGTATAATATCAACAACAATGTAAAGTAGTAAACAAGCGACAACATCATCCATTGCATTAATAATATAATTATTATACAAATGTGTTCTGTCAAATTTTGATAAACACTAAATCATAAATCAAAATGAAAGATAAGTCTTGAACAAGCTCCATCTTCCTTTCTCCTTGCATTGGTACCTGTCTATGATGACCTGAGGATACAAGTAATTTTGAAAGCGAGTATCATCATTAAAGCTAGTGAGATCATAAGTATTTAGTGTCTTAATTTGTATGTGAGAAAATGTATGTATATGTACTTAAAAGTATTGAAAGTGTATATGAACTGTAAGTGTTTGAAAAACCCTAGAATCCCTATGATTCTTTTTAATAACAAAAGGAGTCTTCTACCAAGACCTAACTGTTCTGAATGTAGTCTTCTACCAAGACCTAACTGTTCTGAATGTAGTCTTCTACCAAGACCTAACTGTTCTGCTTGTGTGTGTCTCTTGTAAGAGGATGTATTTTCCAAAGTATAACTAGCATTATCCAAAGATATAGTTTGCACATTTATGTTTAAGTGAGGTTATCACTAAAAATATGTAATGGAAAAATTACCGTAGTACTAAAACGTAGCTCTAAAAGGCTACTACCGTACTAACTACCTTAAACCGTATTTTAGGCTAAGGCATTCTGTGATAAATTGAACCATACTATCGACTAGTAACAACGACAAATGAATGGTCGTAATAACGGGATGACGTTTGGCACCCGCAGACCTGCAGGTTCGGCTGTAGCTAGCAGCAAGGTGTAGGATTGTCAATCCAGTATAGATCTATACGCAAACTCACTCTCTCCCTTCAAAAGAATTCTGGCCGCAACTCAAGTCATGAGGTTTTAAGTCGTGCTCCGATTTAAATCACAGTAACTCACGTATTCTCGTATATGTAATGTAATGTACTGTTCTAGCTGTAATGTAATGAACTGTAATGGTCTATGTGTGCTACCTGTAATGTGTGTTCTCTATATCTAGCAAGTATAGTAATGTAAACGTTCTAGTATAGTTGTATATGTAATGTACAGTAATGTTCTAGAAAGTATTGACTCATGAATGAACTGACTCATTGAATGATATCGCGTTCTAGCAATGGTTCTAGTATCTTCCTGAACTACCCATATGGTAGTTTTCTAGTAATCTAAGTGTACGTATGGACATGGATGTATACCTTTGCTACCCAAGGACATAGGATGAACTGGAACGACCTTTTATGACTATATATGTGTACATGATATATAACTAATATTTAAACGACCTTCGGACGAATACCCAAAATCCCACCAGACCACATCTCAAGGCGCGAAAAGGAAATAGGGTGGATAGCCTTCCTAAGTCTTTTAAACATTTCTTATATAAGTCTACATATAGAGGCATGCAATTTATAATATAAAAGCATAAATAAGATTTGTAAGACATTTGAAATATAAGTATTATTTTAAGAAAAGATCGACTTGGTGTCAATCTATAAAACAATTTGAAGGCATAAGTTTAATAAAACAGTTGAAGTATAAGGAAACATTTGTTTGAAACACGGTTGTAAATAAGTTTGAAAGGAAATGTACGGAGTAAGATGTACAGTGTAAAAAGGAGTTTAAAACATATAAAATGTTATAAAAAGTCATTTGAAGGAAACTGTTTGGTAAAACGGCTAATGAGTAGCCAATCATTTGATGCTATATATTAATCACATGTGATTGATGTAATAAGTAAAATAATCCCACTTACTAATCACATGTGATTGACATAATAAGTATCATGATTCTACTTGTATCCTCCCCATAAAACATTTAAAAGAGTTTAAAACATTAGTTAAGGGGTATGAACTCACCTGCGGTAAGTGACTGGAATTGAACGGACTGTTATCGTACGGAAGGATCGGACAAGTGCTTGGTGTCAAGTGGAGACTTAGACACACACAATGATCTTAATTACATATGAAAACATATGTATATAAATAATTAGTGATTATAACACTAATTATACAAGTAATAACATTTAAGCGCGAGGATAACACTTTTGGTCAAGTGCTAGGAGGCTAAAGGGTTGCAACAAAGGAGTGCAATGCCCCTAATGTGAGTTTAAGGTCAAAAGACCATATTTATTAGAGTTTACGGCCCAGTGGAGTAAGCTCCTGGCCGTAAACTCTCAACCAAGTCCTGAAATGGAGTTTAGAAGTACTACAATCTTAGAGGGGAATTGCTTCAAGTCTAGACAAGAGTTTAAGGTACCATATTGACTCCTAAGGGGAGTTTACAGCCCAAATACCCCTTTTCCCTTGGAGTTTATGGCCTTAAACTCCCTTGGGAGGGTTCTTATTGTCCTTTCAAGTCTCTAATATATCTAGGAACAAGTCTAGGCTTCAATACTTGGATTAAGGAAGATTTATGGCACTAAAAGGGACCATTTGATGGAGTTTACGGCCATAGAACTCTTCGGGCCGTAAACTCCCTCACACATGAGGTCCTAAGAATTTTAACTAGTCCATATCTCATCTAGGTACTTGCCCTAAAAGTTTCTTGACCTAAGGAAGTGTCTAGGGTGTCCTTTGACCCCATTTAAGGAGTTTACGGCCCAAGAAATACTCTTGGCCGTAAACTCTTCAACACTTAGGATTTTTAAGTGTTATCTAGGTCCTAAACACATTAAGGTACTTGTATAACATGAAGTCCAAGTCTTTGGGGGTGATTAGGGCACTTTTAGCCCTTGGAAAAGGGGTTTACGGCCCAAGAAATCCTTGGCCGTAAACTCCAAACGTGTTGTGATCTTGGATGATTTTGGACATGTAACAATGTTATAAAGCATATAACAAGTATTAAAACACATCTAGGGAAGTAGACTCACAATCTGGGATGAAAACCCGAAGATCCGTGAGAGAGAAATGGACTTTTCTCTAAATGGAATTCAACTAATGAACCTATTTGGTTCAGAATTCTATTTATAGTCCTGAGATTTTTGGCAGAAAATATTTCTAATCTCGGAATGGATTCTAATGATTCTAGGGTAATGGAATTTACAGTGTTGCACAAAATCCTAGTGCAACCACTCTCCTAATACCCCGTTTTGGTGTAAAACCCTAAAACTGCCAAACTTATATTCTAAGTCTGAATTTTCATTGTAACTGCTCTACTTCTATTGGATTGAAGTGGTTTGATTTAGAATGGAAATTTCGGGTTGTCACATCATCCCCCTGTTAAAGGGAATTTCATCCCAAAATTAGAATTTAGGCAAGGAAGTATGCACGAATGATCGACACGTGAGGAGGAAACTTCCTAATCGATTGGTTCTAGCGCACTTAAGTGAAATCGGGCTCTCGGTTGGTATCCCAACGAACCTTCACTAACTAGCGACGACGTTGCTTTGTTCGCTTGACCTCTCGGTCGAGGGTCACTACGGTTTTAATACGAAGGCAAGGATCTCGACGAGTGGACTTGTAAGAGTCCTAACGGAAAGGTATAGTTTCACGATCGAGATGCGAAGAGTAGAAAGTATGTTACTGAGCTCGCGGAGTAGATCGAGTTTGTGCGAGGCACAAGACCGATTCTGATAAGAATCTCGGAGGTCCTGTTCTAACTTGGATTTAGCTTTCCACGCTTTACGAAGCGTATAAAGCCATTCCCAGAGTGAGTTATTTTAAAGAACTTGGTCACTCACTTGGAATCTCAAAGGTTCCTTTTCTTGAGTAACTTCCCAATCAAGGCCACCCCTTGCTGGGTCAAAGTCGTACGAGTTTCTGTAGTTTGCGAGGAGTTCTGAACAAACTAAGGTGGTAGGTCGGTAAGACCTAGAGTTTGGCGAATGAATGTCGGCGTCTCTGATATCGATACCTTCTTACTACAAGGGTAGATAAGTAAGTCATTACAAGGAGAAATGACGAACTGATCCAGGTAAGAAAGATGTACCCTACTCGTTTAGCTCATGAAAGCTATGGGCGCATTGGTCCTATCTGGAGGTATCACTACGGACTCGAAGTGTCCGTATCGAGTTCGGGAGATAGTCTTCCGGACATCTTTCCCTAACACTCGAACTGGTGATATTCGGATTCATGGATTCATTCCTGGAATTAGTTTCTTTCTTTGCGATTGCTCAACCATTTTGTCTACGCGCAGCAGAGATAACGATTTCTAATGAAAAATCTCGACGGGGTTCTCAATAATCGAGGTACATGCAATGCGATCCGTCGATCTCTGGAAGAATATGACCGAGGTTCTCTAGGGTGAGAAACCTAGTCTTCTAATTCTATTTATGTGTAGTTCGCTAAGTTGTCCAAACTGTTCTTGTATCTCCGTGGGTGTTTAAACTATAGGGCGACCTGTTTTCCAGAGTCGTACTAATTTCTATGCTTGTTCTCATAACGATGTGATTACTCGTACTTAGGCAGTTCTCCGTCCTGAAGTTCATATTAGAATTCATACCTAGTTTAACAGTCACCCTTTCGTGTATACGACTCATATATAATTAAGGTTGAAAAGGTAGTCGAATAACTGGTTCTTCTTTAAGTTCACATCCCATCGGGGAAAAAGAATTTAAAGTGGAATCATCAATTCTATACCTGTAGAACCTTGATTATATATCACTCTTATGCATACATTCTTCAGTGATAGATCAACCACATGAATCCCTGGATTAAACTTGACGTACTGCACTAGTGGTACTTCTGGGATTTCTTCGGAAAGAAAATAACCAATAGGTACTCCTGGCATGTGTACTTCGGCGTTCTGATGTGACGGTTTCGCTGGAAAAGTGATCTAGAAGAAAGGGGTGTATGTATGAAGCTGTTTTCGTGAGGATCAAATTGAATCGAGTCGTATGATAATGTCGAAATCATACCGAAACTTAAAGACATTAGATTTGAACATAAGACGTTTACAGACAAAACACAACCGTGCAACCATGAACAGAGTTTTAGTACTTTAGGTTTACCACAAGACTGTTGCTGCGAATAAGATATACTACAAAAGACAAGCATACGCAGCACGAGAGTCCTTATACAGATAGGATCTCGCAAAAGGTAAGACTCTAGTTGCACTAGTTCTAGATAGTTTATAAGTCTGTTACAACGAAAACGCCTAATTTATATATAACGTGGTTCCTGAGCAGGCTCTCCTATAGATGTGATCCTGAGAATCTTCCCATCTATGCTAGAATTCTTTGCTATCGGGCAATCTTTCTTGAAGTACCCTATTTCCCCGCATTGGTGGCATGCCTGGGTAGTACTAGCTTTGGCGATGGGATTGCGGTGTTTAGCCAAAGTTATGTGGACACGAGTGCCTTCCTCGTTACTCCACCTTGGAAATTGTTTCTTAAATCATTCAGCATCATAACTCATCTTGTGTGTAGGGTTAGTCCCGATGAAAGGGACTTGAGTGATGGGTCGTTTTGGTGCTCCACAGTCACGAGCACGATGCCCTATGTTTAGGCAATTGCAACATTGCATCTCATGGCAAGTCCCATGATGATGGAAACTACATTTATCACACTTAGGGAGTTTTCCTTCATATGGCCTGCTCGGTACAGGAATGGCAGGGGTTTCCACTTGTTGCGGTTGTATAGCCAACTTACGAGATTTCTTGCGTTCTTTCTGGGCTTGACGCTTTCGTTTCTTGTTCTCTGTCTTTCGGCTTTGCGAGCCAGTGACTGTTACTGTTTGTTGGTTTCCCGGATGGATATCACGATTGGGAACTTGATTCCCATCAGCAGTATCGACTGTGCTGCTAGCGCTACGGTGCGTAATGACCGCGGTTACGGTAGCCACTACAGCAGCTGTTAATGTCGTTTGAAAGGTAGCGGCGTCCATAGGAAAAGTAAAGGTCTCGTTGCTTGGCTGGTTGTTTCCGGATAACGACATGATTCTGTTAACATGAAAGAATAAACATTTTGTGAGCGATTCTGGTTGACCCTGATGTACTTAGATTGTTCATGTAAAGAGTAGAAGTATGTTCTCGAAAGTTGGACCTACATCCCCATGATGCAGTCCTAGTCACTGGTGGAAGTAAGTTCGTAGAATGGTCTCAAGATGGTTGTCGTTCGAGTTGAGGTATCGTGGGTTGGTGAATAACAAGATCCAACCACTGAAAGAGACTTGGAAGTGTCTCCGGAGATAAATCGCTATAGTCCAATGATTTGACTAAAGCATGATTCAGATAGACTCTTATGAATGAATGACAAGAGTACTTGAATGAAGAATGACACAGAAGTTAGCCGGCTGTCAATATCTGTGATATTCATGATGTAAAGTTTCTGGAAAATGACCTTGTAAAGGTCTTACATCATATCTACTAAAGATAGTTCCTGACAGCATAAAGACCTAACTAAAGTACTTACGGTACAAGATAATTTCATAGAAAATGCCACATCCGGCATAGACAGAAAAATACGATTCCTTTTTATAAGGGAAATAAAGTAAAGCGTATACAATTGGCGACGGTCATCCCTCTGGTGAACTCGTAGTTCAACCAATTGACGTTCCATGTCAAGTAGGTGTCTTTCACGCACCATCTGGCGTACCTAGAGCTCTATGACTTCGGCTCGTGATTCGGCCAGTGCTTCCAGAAGGATTTCATGGTTTCTCCCTGATCTCTCGTGTGCATCTTCCAGATGGATGGTTGTGGAGGGTATGCATTCTAGCATAGGCGACAACTTCTGTAATCTGATGTAGGGCTGTCCTGCCTTGAATCTCATTTCGGGCCACTCTGCGGACCAAGATTGGCAAGACTATATCTGCTAAGCCCTCATTGCTCCAGTCGTAAAAGCTTCGGTCGCCATCAAATAGCATAAAATGATCTTGTCCTTGGCTCCATATTTCCAAGCATTCCACTTACTCAGGGTCGGGCCATGAAAAGCCGGACTAGGGTTAGGAATTTGAAAGGGAGCTGCTCGGGGTAGGTTTTCAAACTCTGGTTCGGAGTTAGCATCAGACGAAAAGTCTTCATCATAACCAACCAGCTATGACTTCATTCGGAAGATACTGGTTGTCAAGGGGATGGAGTCCAGTTATGATTTCTTTGCGAGAATTTTAGGGTAAAAGAATAATTATTAGACGATCTATCTAGATAATTATGTAGACAATCTTCATCAGTTACATCGCTATTTGTGAAGTGCATACCAGCTATGTGTAATCTAAATAGGATAGACCTTCGAATAAGTGACCTTAATTCCAAATTCACACAGAATAGGGGTAAGGCAAAATTATCACAGATTCTAAGTCTATAACATCCTAATTACATGCAGCCTTAGTGTATCCACTTAGCAACTATCAACTTAGTAATGAAGATCCCGTTTTAATTCTCAAGTATAAAGTACTCATAGTAACACCAAAATACACGTATAGTATTTTAAATTTATTGTTAGGTTCTATTGTTCTCATTATGGTAGGGTTGGTAAGATTTTAGCATTGTTGCAACCACAAACTTAAACTTAGGCACATGCTAGTCAACCCTCGGATAATATAGGCGATCAGGCTATATCTTCCCAGTTTTGACCATATGTCTCTAAGCCTACTTGTGTTGTCCAACAATCGTAATTCTTTTGTACTGTCCTAGTGACACTGATTTTAGTATGAATGCAGCACGTATACCTACTTAAATATTTTACTATTTAAAGTATAAACTCTTGGTCAGAGTATTTTTAATCCCTTATGCATTTATAGTTAGTATATCTTTTATGGGTTGATATACTTAATTCACTATAAACAATGCTCTGATACCAATCTGTCACACCCCAAAACCAGGAACGGCGGAAACGTTCTGGGGCGGGGGACGTCATGTATAATATCAACAACAATGTAAAGTAGTAAACAAGCAACAACATCATCCATTGCATTAATAATATAATTATTATACAAATGTGTTCTGTCAAATTTTGATAAACACTAAAGCATAAATCAAAATGAAAGATAAGTCTTGAACAAGCTCCATCTTCCTTTCTCCTTGCATCGGTACCTGTCTATGATGACCTGAGGATACAAGTAATTTTGAAAGCGAGTATCAGCATTAAAGCTAGTGAGATCATAAGTATTTAGTGTCTTAATTTGTATGTGAGAAAATGTATGTATATGTACTTAAAAGTATTGAAAGTGTATACGAACTGTAAGTGTTTGAAAAACCCTAGAATCCCTATGATTCTTTTTAATAACAAAAGGAGTCTTCTACCAAGACCTAACTGTTCTGAATGTAGTCTTCTACCAAGACCTAACTGTTCTGAATGTAGTCTTCTACCAAGACCTAACTGTTCTGCTTGTGTGTGTCTCTTGTAAGAGGATGTATTTTCCAAAGTATAACTAGCATTATCCAAAGATATAGTTTGCACATTTATGTTTAAGTGAGGTTATCACTAAAAATATGTAATTGAAAAATTACCGTAGTACTAAAACGTAGCTCTAAAAGGGCTACTACCGTACTAACTACCTTAAACCTTATTTTACGCTAAGGCGTTCTGTGATAAATTGCACCATACTATCGACTAGTAACAACGACAAATGAATGGTCGTAATAACGGGATGACGTTTGGCACCCGCAGACCTGCAGGTCCGGCTGTAGCTAGCAGCAAGGTGTAGGATTGTCAATCCAGTATAGATCTATACGCAAACTCACGCTCACCCTTCAAGAGAATTCTAGCCGCAACTCAAGTCATGAGGTTTTAAGTCATGCTCTGATTTAAATCACAGTAACTCACGTATTCTCGTATATGTAATGTAATGTACTGTTCTAGCTGTAATGTAATGAACTGTAATGGTCTATGTGTGCTAGCTGTAATGTGTGTTCTCTCTATCTAGCAAGTATAGTAATGTAAACGTTCTAGTATAGTTTTATATGTAATGTACAGTAATGTTCTAGAAAGTATTGACTCATGAATGAACTGACTCATTGAATGATATCGCGTTCTAGCAATGGTTCTAGTATCTTCCTGAACTACCCATATGGTAGTTTTCTAGTAATCTAAGTGTACGTATGGACATGGATGTATACCCTTGCTACCCAAGGACATAGGATGAACTGGAACGACCTTTTATGACTATATATGTGTACATGATATATAACTAATATTTAAACGACCTTCGGACGAATACCCAAAATCCCACCAGACCACATCTCAAGGCGCAAAAAGGAAATAGGGTGGATAGCCTTCCTAAGTCTTTTAAACATTTCTTATATAAGTATACATATAGAGGCATGCAATTTATAATATAAAAGCATAAATAAGATTTGTAAGACATTTGAAATATAAGTATTATTTTAAGAAAAGATCAACTTGGTGTCAATCTATAAAACAATTTGAAGGCATAAGTTTAATAAAACAGTTTAAGTATAAGGAAACATTTGTTTGAAACACGGTTGTAAATAATTTTGAAAGGAAATGTACGGAGTAAGCTGTACAGTGTAAAAAGGAGTTTAAAACATATAAAATGTTATAAAAAGTCATTTGAAGGAAACTGTTTGGTAAAACGGCTAATGAGTAGCCAATCATTTGATGCTGTATATTAATCACATGTGATTGATGTAATAAGTAATATAATCCCACTTACTAATCACATGTGATTGACATAATAAGTAGCATGATTCTACTTGTATCCCCCCCATAAAACATTTAAAAGAGTTTAAAACATTAGTTAAGGGGTATGAACTCACCTGCGGTAAGTGACTGGAATTGAACGGACTGTTATCGTACGGAAGGATCGGACAAGTGCTTGGTGTCAAGTGGAGACTTAGACACACACAATGATCCTAATTACATATGAAAACATATATATATAAATAATTAGTGATTATAACACTAATTATGTCACACCCCCAAACCAGAACGGCGGAAACGGTCGGGGGCGGAGGACGTCATGTTCAATATCATAACAGTTCATAGAAAGGAAAGTACACACCACCATATATAGTAAGTTTGCAAGATGTTTACATAGTTGTATTCATTACATGTTCAAAAGAAAAGTACATAAACATCATTCAAAAGAAGTAATTAACGCCAGTGCGTTAATCCCAAAAGTTGATTCCCAACCTGCTTAGCGATTTCCTGAGAATACAAGTTATTTCAAAGAAAAAGTGTCAACAATTAAGTTGGTGAGTCAATAAGTAGTTTAGAAAAATTGGATGCCATTCCAAAATGGGTGTATGTTTTCCAGTAAACATAGCATTTCAAAATGTAAAGAGTTGTGATTTGTTGTGTTGAAAATGAATGCATTAGATCCAGAAAATCCCATATTTTCCCTAATAGTTGAAATACGATTTGTTGTGTTTTCCAAGAAAAACCCTTATTTTCTTATAAAAGTATGTAATGCATATAAATATTCGTGTTATAAGTTGTAAATGATTGCACCGGGAAAAATCCCTTATTTTCCTATTAGTTGTTTGGTTTGTATGCAGGAAAAACCCTTATTTTCCTCACACGAAATGGCAGTCTCTAAGACCGTAAATTCCAAGAAACCAACGTTTCTCGTAAGTTGTGTCATAGTTTTATATATAATAAAACTACGCGAAGCTCGAACCGGTTGGATGAAGAATAGTTTTAATAGCTACTCGTTCATCAAAACTGAATATCATAATAATTGTATATCCGATGAGTTTTATAACCATACTAAACATAATATGCCTGTAACGACGTTCTTCAGGCGTCGCAGTGCTATGACAACTGTCGCCCCAAAAGACGGACTGTAGCTAACAGTCAGGGCGCGAGATCATGACTTCCTGTATAGATCTATACACATTTGACACATTCTCATTGCGGGAGATTTTGGTTATAAACAGGACTTACTGCAGTACTTTCTAATAAAGAAAAGTAACGTTTGAAGATGTACACGGCTCATGGATTCTCAATTAAGTTGATATTAAAATGATAGTTTTGTATGCAAAGTTTATCCTTTTTCACAATGTTTGATAAAGCAAAATCATTAGTTTTTAGAATGTATAAAACGATTTAACAATGAAAGACCATTATATACTTCGTATAAGTCTAATGCACACAAAGTATGACAAGAGTTTTCCATAATAGTAATGAGTTCCAAGTGGTTTATTTGATAACACAAGTGAAGTGAAACTTTATAAAATACACGATAATAACCGTATGTTTACTTGTATTCCCCCCCTAAAAGAGTATAAAAGCATTTAAAAATGTATTTAAAGTGTGTTTGAAAGGGGTATGAACTCACTTGACAGCTTGAAGATAGCAAGATGGAAAAACGGCAGAGTTTCGTCTCGGGAAATGGATTTTCCTCGGAAATCTCGGGATTCCTCGGGAGAAAATCAACCTTCGGGTCTTGCACGAAATGACCAGGGCTTCGGGGTAGTGCGAGCACGGAAAGTAAGGAAAAACGCAAGTAAAATGAGAGAGAATGAGCCCTTTTCTCGGGAGCCCTCGCATCCCTTTTATAGGGGGGCGGATCAGCTTGCGTACGCGGGGCGTACTCCCGTACGCGGCGCGTACGGGACGTCATTGCTGACCGCTTCCTCGGCTGCAGCGTCTCGGATGGGATGGGAGAGGAGTAGCTCGCATAGGGGCGACGTGGATGATCCGAGGCCGTGGCCTCCGAGTACGCGGGGCGTACGAGGTTACGCGGCGCGTACTATAGCCCTAGGCTGACTCCTCTTCGGATAATACCGAATTTTGAATAAAAATTATATATAAATTAATTATCAAACTTCAAAAATTCATATCTCCTTCATACGAACTCCGTTTCTGACATTCTTTATATCCCCGCGAAGGTGAGACTACGATCTACAACTTTCATTTAGATTCCGTTGGCAAATTCCAAAATTATTTTTATTATTTATTTATTAAAGTGACGTGTTTAAGGAATTTCTTTAAAAATTCATAACTTATTCATATGATGTCCGATTTGAGCGTTCTTTTTATGCATGTTTGTAGTTTAACGATATCTATGACTTTAATTTAGACACCTAAGGTTAGAAAGTGTTTTATTGAAACTTTGCGTTTTTACGCAACTTTGTATTGCTGGTTTTTTGTCGGAAAACTTATAATGAGCATAACTTCTTCGTTATAACTCGGATTTTTGTGTTATTTATATGTTTGGAAACCTTAAGACGATAACTATCACATAGTGTACTCCAAATAGAGTTTTTGAATACTTCATATTCTATTTCCTTTCTCAAGGAGGTTACATGACTCGGTCTTTACTGTCTTGAAATAACGGGTTGTTACATCATCCCCTCGTTAGAGGGAATTTCGTCCCGAAATTTTTAATACAAAAGAAGAGTCTTAGGGGCTGGGGAAGAGATGTGGATACTTCTGTTGCATTTGATCCTCTCGTTCCCACGTGAACTCGGGTCCCCTCTTACCATTCCATCGGACCTTTGCTATTGGAATGCGACTCTGTTTAGTTCGTTTAACTTCCCTATCCATGATCTCGACGGGTTCTTCCACAAAGTTAGGATTTTCATTTAGTTCGATCTCATCGAGTGGAATTACAAGTGTTTCGTCGGACAGACACTTCTTCAGGTTTGATACGTGGAATACTGGATGTACTTTGTTAAGCTCTATTGGAATTCGGAGTTTGTAGGCTACTGGACCAACCCTTGAAATGATTTCGATGGGTCCAATGTACCTAGGATTCAGCTTCCCACGCTTTCCAAAGCGTATCATTCCCTTCCAGGGTGAGACCTTCAGTAGTACCCGATCGCCAATTTGGAATTCCAACGGCTTACGTCTTTTGTCGGCGTAGCTCTTTTGTCTATCCCTCGAGGATCTCAGTCTTTCTCGTATTTGCACGATCTTTTCAGTAGTTTCTCTGATGATCTCTGGACCAGTGAGGGTGCTATCAGGGACGAGACCTTTTGCTAGTTGTGTGTCGCCCACTTCCGTCCAGCACAGAGGTGATCTGCACTTATGGCCGTAAAGGGCTTCAAATGGAGCAGCATTGATACTGGTATGATAACTATTGTTATAAGAGAACTCAACCAAAGGTAAGTGAACATCCCATGCTTTACCAAAGTCGATTACACATGCTCGCAACATGTCTTCCAAGGTTTGGATCGTTCTTTCGCTCTGTCCGTCAGTTTGGGGATGATAGGCTGTACTCATGTCCAATCTTGTTCCCATGGATTTTTGCAATGATTGCCAGAACCTAGACGTGAATCTGCTGTCTCTATCCGAGATGATAGACATTGGCACTCCATGGAGTCGTACGATCTCTCGGATGTAGATTCTCGATAGCTTTTCCATTTTATCAGTTTCCTTGATCGGTAGGAAATGAGCAGACTTGGTTAATCTATCGACGATTACCCAAATAGTATCTTGGCCACCCTGAGTTTTGGGCAGTTTCGTTATGAAGTCCATGGAAATCTGCTCCCATTTCCACTCAGGAATTTCAGGTTGTTGGAGTAGTCCTGAGGGTTTCTGGTGTTCTATTTTGATCTTGGCGCAAGTCAAACACTTGCTCACATATGTAGCGATCTCTGCTTTCATGTTTGGCCACTAGTAAAGTTGTTTGAGATCTTGATACATCTTGTCTAACCCGGGGTGTACGGAGTATGGAGTCTTGTGTGCCTCGCTCATAACTACCTCTCTAAGTCCACCAAACTTGGGCGTCCATATTCGGTTCATGAGGTAGCGTGCTCCGTCACTCTTGATTTCTAAATTCTTGTCGATTCCCCTAAGGGTATCACTTGTCACGTTTTCGGGTTTCAGGGCATCTATCTGAGCTTCCTTGACCTGTGTCGACAGGTGCGAATGGATTGACATGGCTAATGAATTCACTCTTTGGCCAGAGTACTCCTTACAGCTAAGGGCATCTGCCACGACATTAGCCTTTCCTCGGTGATAGCGAATCTCACATTCATAGTCGTTGAGTAATTCGACCCAACGTCTCTGCCTCATGTTCAACTCCTTCTGGTCGAAGATGTGTTGTAGGCTCTTGTGGTCTGTAAAGATAGTGCATTTGGTACCATATAGGTAGTGTCTCCAGATTTTAAGAGCGAAGACCACCGCCCCAAGCTCTAAATCATGAGTGGTGTAATTGACCTCATGCGTTTTTAGTTGTCGTGAGGCATATGCAATAACTTTTCCCCTCTGCATTAGTACACAACCCAGCCCTTGCTTCGAAGCGTCGCAATATACTACAAAATCTTCGGTCCCTTCTGGGAGAGAAAGGATGGGCGCACTGCAAAGGGCCTGTTTCAAAGTCTGAAATGCAGCATCTTGCTTTTCTCCCCAATTGTAGGTCACACCTTTCTGGGTTAAGGCGGTAAGAGGCTTTGCGATGCTGGAGAAATTTTGGATGAACCTTCGATAATAACCAGCCAGACCTAGGAATTGGCGAATTTCCGTTGGTGTAGTTGGCGCAGACCAGTTTTTGATAGCCTTGATTTTTGATGGATCTACGTGGATCCCTTCCTTGCTGACCACGTGACCGAGAAAGTCCACCTTTCTAATCTAAAATTCACATTTAAGAATTTTGCATACAGTCTCTCAGTCCGTAACGCCTCTAGAACTTGCCTCAGATGTTGACCATGCTCTTCTTTATTCTTTGAATAAATGAGTATGTCGTCTATGAATACTATCACGAATTTATCCAAGAATGGACGACATACCCGATTCATTAGATCCATGAATACGGCTGCGGCATTGGTTAGCCAGAACGGCATCACTACGAATTCGTAATGTCCGTATCGTGTTCGGAAAGCCGTCTTGGAAATATCACTCTCCAGGACTCGCAGCTGGTGATATCCCGACCTCAGATCGATCTTGGAGAAGTAGTTGGCTCCTTGGAGTTGGTCGAATAAGTCATCGATTCGGGGTAGAGGGTATCGGTTCTTGATGGTAAGTTTGTTGAGTTCTCGGTAGTCGATGCACATTCTGAATGATCCATCCTTCTTTTTCACGAATAGTACAGGTGCTCCCCACGGTGAGAAGCTCGGCCTGATGAATCCTTTTCCCAGTAGTTCATTCAGTTGGCTGGGCCTGATGAATCCTTTTCCCAGTAGTTCATTCAGTTGGCTGGATAGCTCTTGCATTTCTGCCGGGGCTAATCGATAGGGTACTTTGGCTACTGGGGTAGCTCCATGAACCAGATCGATTCGGAACTCCACTTGTCTCGCGGGTGGTATTCCCGGAAGGTCCTCGGGAAAAACATCGGGAAAATCGCGTACGTCGGGCACACTCTTGATATCTTGGACTTTGCGTTTCACATCCACAACATGTGCCAAGAACGCGTGACACTCCTTGCGTAGGCATTTCTGAGCTTGGATACTTGAGATGATACGAAGAGTGGTACTTGGTTTGTCGCCCAAGACAATGAAAGTTTCGCCGGTTGGCAGATTAAGGCGAACGGCCTTATCGTAACATAGAATGTCCGCACGATGAGAACTCAGCCAATCCATGCCAATGATGACATCAAAACTCTTAATCGAGACTGGCATGAGGTTGATTGAGAAGGGATTATCGTTTAAAGTTAGGGTGCAGTTTAAGTATATCTCCTTAGTGCCTTCGGTTTTCCCGTTGGCCATTTCTACTATGAATGGTTCACTCAATGACTGTGGTATTGATTTTAGCAGGCCTTTAAAGTCGTCACTCACAAAACTCCTTTCTGCTCCACTATCAAACAAAATGCATGCATACGAGTTATCGAGAAGAAACGTACCCGTAACAACTGTAGGGTCCGCAATGGCTTCATCCTGTCCCATTACGAAAACTCGGCCTCTTCCGCCGGTATTCCGGATGTTTACCCTTGGGCAGTACTTGCGGTAGTACCCCGTGTCTCCGCACTCGAAGCAGGCGCGGTTTACCCCGGTATTAGTGGTGGGAACGGATGGTTGGATTGGCCCTTTGCAATAGCGGGTTGTATGTCCCTTCTTATTACAGTTGGTGCATTGAAGATTGGGGCAAGGACCGTGGTGGTGGAAACTGCATCGGTTGCATTTAGGAAGTTTCCCAATATATGAGCTTGTGGGGGCAGGGTTCACAGGTACAGTCATAGCGTGGGTTCCTATTACTTGTTGTTTCCTGGGGTTTTCCTGGAGAGTTTTTCCCCTCATTTTGTTCCAAGTCTTACTCTGGCCCTGAGTTTCCCTGGGTGGATTCGCGGTTGTTGAGATGATGCTGTGTTTTACTCCGTGGTCGATGAGTCGCTGAGCCAGGCGCTTAGCGCTGTTGTAGGTAACAGGGCCGGAAGCAAGGACATGCCCTTGAATCTGGGGTGACAACCCCCAAATGTACCTTTCAACCTTCTTTGATTCTGGGTTGACCATGGTAGGGCACAGTGCAGCGAGGTCGTTGAACCTAGCTGTGTAGGTGACTAGGTCAGACCCAGTCATTTTCAGATTCCAGAGCTCCTGCTCAAGCTTTTGTACTTCGCCCCTTGGGCAGTATTCTTCCAGTAGTAGAACCTTTAGATCGTCCCAACTCATGGCGTTGGCGACAGTGAGTGTCACTGAATTCACATGGCTTTTCCACCAAGTGAGGGCTCGATCTACAAAAGTGAAAGCAACGAACTTGACCTTGCTTGCTTCTAGGCATGAGCAGATCTCGAAGACCGTTTCGGTCTTGTCGAACCATTGCATTAGTGCAATGACTCCTCCAGTTCCATTAAAAGTTTTTGGCTTAGCGTTAGAGAACTCCTTGTAGGTACATTCTCTTCCTTGGCCATGACCAGTGCCATGATTTGGATGATTCATGCTGCTTCCCGCCCCTCCATTTCCGTGGGAGTTCATTTGCGAGAGGGCTGCAGTTACTGCTGCTGTGATAGCAGCCTGAACCATGGCTGGATCATAAGCTGGTGGTGGAGGTGGTGGTGGTGCCGTGCCCGGCCTGGGCCTTAGGTTCGGACGAGGAGGCATCTTGCTGCAAAAAGAAAAATATGGAAAAATTTATAAGTTTTGGACGTTCAAAGTTGAATGATATTGAATTAACTTTTAATAGTTCTAAGAAGTTGAGTTTGACTGACACAATGTTTTGAGCTTGAAAGTAAAGCTTGAATAGATGCACCAATGAATCGAACGACTTGTGCATGATTAACAACAGTAAGAAAAGCGGTATACCCTTATATATATTAAACATATAGTTGTGTTATAGCGGGGTCTAGACAAAATTTCTTGGCCTTTCTAAAGGCCTCCGATTACGGAATAATTTTAAAGAAAATAATACTTTTATCTGAAGTCCTAGTTTATAACAAAATTTGAGAGTTGGGCAAGTACTACTTGCGGTGCGCTTTGCGTTTGGAGCTCGACTCCGTGTCGGACTGCTTCGACTCCATGAGGCGTCTATCAAACGCAGCTTGTTGTTCTCTTAATTCTGCGAAGGCCGCGATTGCTTGTGCTTGAAACGCTTCGGCGCGAATGTGGATGTCGTTCTGCATCAACTCTAGGCGGTTGATATCGGCCGTGTGAATTTGCACATCCACATTGATCTCTCGGATTCGGTTGGCTTGCACTCCGGATTGATAGCACTGGTTGGCGAGTTTGCCAACCATGACCGGAAGTGCGCGATCGGCTGATACCCCGCCTCTCACATCATAGAAGTCTCGCACATGCCGTAAGGAGGGCGTAAGCTTTGTTGTTGGCTCCAATGATGGAGATGACTTCCCCACACTGGAGTGGGTCCCTGGAAATTTCTCACGTGGACGGGAGTTTGTAGGACTGGTGGATTTATAATTTCTGGCTCCGAATCCGTGCCAGAGTCATCCCCTGCCTCCAAATCTATAGGCTCTTCGTCTTCTTCAGAATCTTCTTCGATCCACCCACCATTACCTTGGTTGGGGTAGTAGGGGTCATTGGTGTGATGGAATCCTGCCATTTAGACTGTACGAGAATAGAGTTAAAAGTTTACTATAAGCTAGAGCACATGAAACTTACCCTTGAGTTTAATGGTTGACGGCACTCGAATACACTCTCCATATTCTTTAGTGATATGCTTTTGGTAAGTTTAAAATTTGTTGTCCATTACAGACACTCCTTGGCATATGTTTAGTCGGCTCTTGGACAAATATAGTTGATCAGGCTATATCCTTACCAGTTCCGATTACATGTCCCAAGGCATACCTACACTGCACAACTGATATATAATACTTCAATGTTGTTTTAATTATGATACTGACCATGTTATTGATATGAAATGAATGCATGCCTACTTTACAAAAACTAAATAAAATTTAATTTTTAAAAGTATGACTCTTACTCAGAGTGTTTTTACCCAGTTGAGTTTATAGTTGTATACCAAAAAGAAATGCTTTTGATATACTTAATTCCCTATAAACAATGCTCTGATACCAATCTGTCACACCCCCAAACCAGAACGGCGGAAACGTTCGAGGGCGGAGGACGTCATGTTCAATATCATAACAGTTCATAGAAAGGAAAGTACACACCACCATATATAGTAAGTTTGCAAGATGTTTACATAGTTGTATTCATTACATGTTCAAAAGAAAAGTACATAAACATCATTCAAAAGAAGTAATTAACGCCAGCGCGTTAATCCCAAAAGTTGATTCCCAACCTGCTTAGCGATTTCCTGAGAATACAAGTTATTTCAAAGAAAAAGTGTCAACAATTAAGTTGGTGAGTCCATAAGTAGTTTAGAAAAATTGGATGCCATTCCAAAATGGGTGTATGTTTTCCAGTAAACGTAGCATTTCAAAATGTAAAGAGTTGTGATTTGTTGTGTTGAAAATGAATGCATTAGATCCAGAAAATCCCATATTTTCCCTAATAGTTGAAAGACGATTTGTTGTGTTTTCCAAGAAAAACCCTTATTTTCTTATAAAAGTATGTAATGCATATAAATATTCGTGTTATAAGTTGTAAATGATTGCACCGTGAAAAATCCCTTATTTTCCTATTAGTTGTTTGGTTTGTATGCAGGAAAAACCCTTATTTTCCTCACACAAAATGGCAGTCTCTAAGACCGAAAATTGCAAGAAACCGATGTTTCTCGTAAGTTGTGTCATAGTTTTATATATAATAAAACTACGCGAAGATCGAACCGGTTGGATGAAGAATAGTTTTAATAGCTACTCGTTCATCAAAACTGAATATCATAATAATTGTATATCCGATGAGTTTTATAACCATACTAAACATAATATGCCTGTAACGACGTTCTTCATGCGTCACAGTGCTATGATAACTGTCGCCCCAAAAGACGGACTGTAGCTAACAATCAGGGCGCGAGATCATGACTTCCCGTATAGATCTATACACATTTGACACGTTCTCGCCGCGGGAGATTCTGGTTATAAACAGGACTTACTGCAGTACTTTCTAATAAAGAAAAGTAACGTTTGAAGATGTACACGGCTCATGGATTCTCAATTAAGTTGATATTAAAATGATAGTTTTGTATGCAAAGTTTATCCTTTTTCACAATGTTTGATAAATCAAAATCATGAGTTTTTAGAATGTATAAAACGATTTAACAATGAAAGACCATTATATACTTCGTATAAGTCTAATGCACACAATGTATGATAAGAGTTTTCCATAATAGTAATGAGTTCCAAGTGGTTTGTTTGATAACACAAGTGAAGTGAAACTTTATAACATACACGATAATAACCGTATGTTTACTTGTATTCCCCCATAAAAGAGTATAAAAGCATTTAAAAATGTATTTAAAGTTTGTTTGAAAGGGGTATGAACTCACTTGACAGCTTGAAGATAGCAAGATGGAAAAACGGCAGAGTTTTGTCTCGGGAAATGGATTTTCCTCGGAAATCTCGGGATTCCTCGGGAGAAAATCGACCTTCGGGTCTTGCACGAAATGACCAGGGCTTCGGGGTAGTGCGAGCACGGAAAACGAGGAAAAACGCAAGTAAAATGAGAGAGAATGAGCCCTTTTCTCGGGAGCCCTCGCATCCCTTTTATAGGGGGGCGGATCAGCTTGCGTACGCGGCGCGTACGGGACGTCATTGCTGACCACTTCCTCGGCTGCAGCGTCTCAGATGGGACGAGAGAGGAGTAGCTCGCATAGGGGCGACGTGGACGATCCGAGGCCGTGGCCTCCGAGTACGCGGGGCGTACGAGGTTACGCGGCGCGTACTATAGCCCTAGGCTGACTCCTCTTCGGATAATACCGAATTTTGAATAAAAATTATATATAAATTAATTATCAAACTTCAAAAATTCATATCTCCTTCATACGAACTCCGTTTTTGACGTTCTTTATATCCCCGTGAAGGTGAGACTACGATCTACAACTTTCATTTAGATTCCGTTGCCAAATTCCGAAATTATTTTTATTATTTATTTATTAAAGTGACGTGTTTAAGGAATTTCTTTAAAAATTCATAACTTATTCATATGATGTCCGATTTGAGCGTACTTTTTATGCATGTTTGTAGTTTAACGATATCTATGACTTTCATTTAGACACCTAAGGTCAGAAAGTGTTTTATTGAAACTTTGCGTTTTTACGCAACTTTGTATTGCTGGTTTTTTTTCGGAAAACTTATAATGAGCATAACTTCTTCATTATAACTCGGATTTTTGTGTTATTTATCTGTTTGGAAACCTTAAGACGATAACTATCACATAGTGTACTCCAAATAGAGTTTTCGAATACTTCATATTCTATTTCCTTTCTCAAGGAGGTTACATGACTCGATCTTTACTGACTTGAAATAACGGGTTGTTACAAATTATATAAGTAATAACATTTAAGCGCGAGGATAACATTTTTGGTCAAGTGCTAGGAGGCTAAAGGGTTGCAACAAAGGAGTGCAATGCCCCTAATGTGAGTTTAAGGTCAAAAGACCATATTTATTAGAGTTTACGGCCCAGGGGAGTAAGCTCCTGGCCGTAAACTCTCAACCAAGTCCTGAAATGGAGTTTAGAAGTACTACAATCTTAGAGGGGAATTGCTTCAAGTCTAAACAAGAGTTTAAGGTACCATATTGACTCCTAAGGGGAGTTTACGGCCCAAAGACCCCTTTTCCCTTGGAGTTTACGGCCGTAAACTCCCTTGGGAGGGTTCTTATTGTCCTTTCAAGTCTCTAATATATCTAGGAACAAGTCTAGGCTTCAATACTTGGATTAAGGAAGATTTATGGCACTAAAAGGGACCATTTGATGGAGTTTACGGCCATATAACTCTTTGGGCCGTAAACTCCCTCACACATGAGGTCCTAAGAATTTTAACTAGTCCATATCTCATCTAGGTACTTGCCCTAAAAGTTTCTTGACCTAAGGAAGTGTCTAGGGTGTCCTTTGACCCCATTTAAGGAGTTTACAGCCCAAGAAATACTCTTGGCCGTAAACTCTTCAACACTTAGGATTTTTATGTGTTATCTAGGTCCTAAACACATTAAGGTACTTGTCTAACATGAAGTCCAAGTCTTTGGGGGTGATTAGGGCACTTTTAGCCCTTGGAAAAGGGGTTTACGGCCCAAGAAATCCTTGGCCGTAAACTCCAAAAGTGTTGTGATCTTGGATGATTTTGGACATGTAACAATGTTAGAAAAGCATATAACAAGTATTAAAACACATCTAAGGAAGTAGACTCATAATATGGGATGAAAACCCGAATATCCGTGAGAGAGAAATGGACTTTTCTCTAAATGGAATTCAACTAATGAACCTATTTGGTTCAGAATTCTATTTATAGTTTTGAGATTTTTGGCAGAAAATATTTCTAATCTCGGAATGGATTCTAATGATTCTAGGGTAATGGAATTTACAGTGTTGCACAAAATCCTAGTGCAACCACTCTACTAATACCCCTTTTTGGTGTAAAACCCTAAAACTGCCAAACTTATATTCTAAGTCTGAATTTTCATTGTAACTGCTCTACTTCTATTGGATTGAAGTGGTTTGATTTAGAATGGAAATTTCGGGTTGTCACACACGCTCCACCGATACTATAATAAACCTTAAGTCACCCTTTACCTACCTTGTTAAGTCCAAGTTAGTGTGCCGGTTAACCACACACGCTCCACCAACGACTTAGACAAAGTGTAAAGTGTAATTTCATGGATTAGCACCTTATTCACATTTTCCTAAAGTAACTAAGATTGGGAATTTAATAAAACATTTAGTTACTTTATAATATTCATCATACTTTGAATGAGAGTTTATAAGTCCTTGTCTTACCCGTTCGGCTAACGACCCTCCACCAGTCAAGCAAGCGGTGGGTGCGAGTAGACACCCATTAAGTCACCATTTTATAGGCAACAACCTTATACCCAACTTATAGACCAGCTTCGTGAATGAGGCGTACTAGCGGTAAGACGACTTTATTCTTATACATATATATATATATATATATATATATATATATATATATATATATATATATATATATATATATATATATAATTATTAAATCATCATAGTATAAGTATAAGGGTTGAATTTTAACTTTTAAAATTCTAGGGGTTGGAACTTAAAGTTTTAACTTAACTTTACTTGTTCCAAAACTTGAGGGCAAGTTTTGTAACTTTCAAAACTTTTCATTTCTTGTAACTTATGAGTTTAATAGAGTAATAAAATGAAGACTCTTCATTTTTCTAACTCTTGTGTTTGTTTTAATGGTTTTAATTCAAGTGTGACTCTTGGTTTTCCATAACTTGAGGACAAGTTATGGACTCCATTAAAACACATTATGATCAAGAATTAATCTACCACATAGGTTACAAATAATTCCTATGATCATCTAAAACATCATAAGAACAAGAACATGAATATGAACACATTCATAAATTACACTTAAAACTTTGTAATTTTGATAACTAGTTGTTGTAAATGAATTAGCAAAGACATTACACCACCAAAAACAACTTTTCAATTACCAAAACAGTTTAGGGTAATGTTTCTAATTCATTTCCAGCAACTAAATCGAAATTCTGCAATCAGTCGACCCTACTCGCCGAGTGCATAAACTCACTCGCCGAGTTGGTTGAAGATACACATGAACTCGACGAGTCCCCCCTATAGACTCGACGAGTCCACTCGCAGACAGCAAGATTTTCGACTTTTTTTTCAACTTTTAAGCACAAATAAAAACAAACAAACCTGGCTCTGATACCACTGATGGGTTTTGAGCATTCTAACACTTCCTAAGTGTACATGCAACCCTAATAACCTTGGATCTATGTTTGTCTAATTATCATGCAAAGTTGAATTCCAAGGTTATATTCCTATCTAGCATACATAGGGAACAATTTTAACTTAAAGTATAGATAGAATAACTTACCTTGTTGTTGTTTGTGTTCCTTGAAACCTTGTGATCCCATCACCCCAAGTGTGATGCCTCAAATGCTTCATGCAAAACCAAATGCTCTTGGAAGAACTTATGAGAGAACACACACTTCTCAAAAATCAGCCAAGCCCTCTTGTTTCTTAGTGTAGCCGATTTTGGTGGAGAATATGTTTCTTATATAGTGTTGACACATCTAGGGTTAAACCCTAATGTGTCATGACTCTTCATTTCCATGACCCATGGGTTTGTAACTCTCATGGAGCATCCATGGAGCATCCTATGGGTGGAACCCAACTTGATAATCCATGGAGCCTCTTAGCCCACTATATAAGATATGGATGATTTACATAATCAACCCATATATTTAATTAGTTATCTTTTGATCACATAATTAATTCTAAATTAATTCTTGATCAAACTAATCAAATAATATTATTAATATATTAGAACTTATAATATATTAATAATCTCCAAGTGTTATTTCTCTCGTTTAGTCTATCCAACTGCATGGTGCCATGCAACCCAAATGGACCATGCCGGGTCGGGTCAAGTACATACCAGAAATAGTTATGGACTTAGACACCTTATCCAACAAGTTGTGCGGAGACTCAGCGAGTTGGACAGGTTAGGACTCAGGAACAGTTGACTCGGCGAGTCATGGACTGACTCGGCGAGTCGAGTCGCGAATACAAAGACCCTGAGCATATGAACTCGGCGAGTTATTAGGTGGACTCGGCGAGTAGGGTTGACCTGGAAGGTTGACTTTGACCAAGAGTTGACTTAGTTGACTTTTAGAGGACTGTCAGACTAAGTACCATACTGATATTCGTAGCTCGGAGAGCTGAAGGAGCAGCAGCTCGGGGGATTGTCAATCAGCAGCCAGAGGACTATCAGCAGAGCGTAACAGTTCAGGTGAGTTTCCTTCCAGTAGGAACAGGTCTAAGGCCACAATCCCGACCCGTTCAGTTAGCAGTAGTTTCCGGACTTCGGTCTGATGCAGTAGTTAGTATGTTTGATGCCTTCGTGGCTCAAACAGGATTTATGTGTTATGTGTTATGTGTTATGTGTTCCGGGCTACGGCCCGATGAAGTATGCAATATATGTGTTCATGCTCGTTGATATGCTATGCTATGCTATGTTCAGTGAGTTTCCAGACTTCGGTCCGATGCAGGGGACAAGGTCCAAGTCAGTTTTCGGACTTCTCTCCGATGCAGGGGGCAAGGCCCCAGTTAGTCCGGACTTCGATCTGATGCAGGGGACAAGGTCCCAGTCAGTTTCTAGACTTCGGTCTGATGCAGGGGGCAAGGCCCCAGTTAGTCCGGACTTCGGTCCGATGCAGGGGACAAGGTCCCAGTCAGTTTTTGAACTTCGGTCCAATGCAGAGGGAAAGGCCCCAGTTAGTCCGGACCTCGGTCCGATGCAGTGGGCAAGGCCCAGTATGTGCTTTATATGTTATTGCATGGTATGTGGTAGATTGGGGGAGCTCACTAAGCTTCGTGCTTACGGTTTTCAGTTTTGGTTTCAGGTACTCAGTTTTCAAAAGAGGAGGTCAGGAAGATTGCAGTGCACACACCATAGCCAGTTAGCCTGGGAATGTTTGACTCTAATAATGATAATATGTTTTGAATTAATACTCGAGAATTTATGTTATGACTTATGATATAGTTTTTATAAATATGATTTTAGTAATGCTTTTAAAGAATTTTTTAGTCATGATTTTTGGGTCGTTGCAAGTTGGTATCAGAGCCTTGGTTTGAGGGGTTCGGACATACCCTCGGGCGTGTCTGAACTCAAACTAAGGGATTGGTAGAAAGGTTTTCAAAAGGAAAAGACAGTTTTGTAAAAAGAATTTTGAGAAAGAAAATAGTTTTAGTAAAGAAAAAGATTTCAGAAAGAAACGAGTGTTGTAAGTCTGTGGGGGTAGCCGTAGCATTCACTAGCAGTCAGATAGTAGTAGTGGTGTTGTAAGTCTGCGGGGGTAGCCGTAGCATTCACTAGCAGTCAGATAGTAGTAGTGGTGTTGTAAGTCTGCTGGGGTAGCCGTTGTTGGATAAGGTGTCTAAGTCCATAACTATTTCTGGTATGTACTTGACCCGACCCGACATGGTCCATTTGGGTTGCATGGCACCATGCAATTGGATAGACTAAATGAGAGAAATAACACTTGGAGATTATTAATATATTATAAGTTCTAATATATTAATAATATTATTTGATTAGTTTGATCAAGAATTAATTTAGAATTAATTATGTGATCAAAAGATAACTAATTAAATATATGGGTTGATTATGTAAATCATCCATATCTTGTATAGTGGGCTAAGAGGCTCCATGGATTATCAAGTTGGGTTCTACCCATAGGATGCTCCATGGATGCTCCATGGGAGTTACAAACCCATGGGTTATGGAAATGAAGAGTCATGACACATTAGGGTTTAACCCTAGATGTGTCAACACTATATAAGAAACATGTGCTCCACCTAAAATCGGCTACACTAAGGTGTATACAAAGACACAAGAGGGCTTGGCCGATTTTTGAGAAGTGTGTGTTCTCCCATAAGTTATTCCAAGAGCATTTGGTGTTGTGTGAAGCATTTGAGGCATCACACTTGGGGTGCTAGGCTCACAAGGTTTCAAGGAACACAAACAACAACAAGGTAAGTTATTCTATCTATACTTTAAGGAAAAAGTGTTCCCCATGTATGCTAGATAGGAATATAACCTTGGAATTCAACTTTGCATGATAATTAGACAAACATAGATCCAAGGTTATTAGGGTTGCATGTACACTTAGGAAGTGTTAGAATGCTCAAAACCCATCAGCCGTAGCATTCACTAGCAGTTAGATAGTAGTAGAGTGTTGTAAGTCTGCGGGGGTAGCCGTAGCATTCACTAGCAGCCAGATAGTAGTAGTCGTGTTGTAAGTCTGCGGGGGTAGCTGTAGCATTCACTAGCAGTTAGATAGTAGTAGAGTGTTGTAAGTCTAGCAGTTAGATAGTAGTAGAGTGTTGTAAGTCTGCGGGGGTAACGGTAGCATTCACTAGCAGCGAGATAGTAGTAGTCGTGTTGTAAGTCTGCGGGGGTAGCTGTAGCATTCACTAGCAGTTAGATAGTAGTAGAGTGTTGTAAGTCTGCGGGGGTAGCCGTAGCATTCACTAGCAATTAGATAGTAGTAGTGGTGTTGTTAGTCTGCGGGGGTAGCCGTAGCATTCACTAACAGTCAGATAGTAGTAGTGGTGTTGTAAGTCTGCGGGGGTAGCTGTTGCATT
Organism: Lactuca saligna; assembly: GCF_052625555.1. Taxonomy (NCBI): domain Eukaryota; kingdom Viridiplantae; phylum Streptophyta; class Magnoliopsida; order Asterales; family Asteraceae; genus Lactuca; species Lactuca saligna. The sequence goes on along the minus strand of NC_136424.1, from coordinate 186,755,464 downwards.
CACTAGCAGTTAGATAGTAGTAGAGTGTTGTAAGTCTGCGGGGGTAGCCGTAGCATTCACTAGCGGTCAGATAGTAGTAGTAGAGTGTTGTAAGTCTGTGGGGGTAGCCGTAACATTCACTAGCAGTAAGATAGTAGTAGTGGTGTTGTAAGTCTGCGGCGGTAGCCGTAGCATTCACTAGCAGTTAGATAGTAGTAGAGTGTTGTAAGTCCGCGAGCGTAGCCGTAGCCTGTATCAGATTGGTAGGCAGTATGAGCGCGTTGTTGGACGCGGGAAAGCAGTAGTACTCACCAGCTTGGGTGCAGTAGTGAGGATATAGGAATCCACGGGTTGGATTCGGGATTTCCCAAATGGCTCAGTTATGGTTAAGTCGGCGATTTGTCAGTAGATCGTCACCGCAGTTATGAGATCAGAGTAGTAGTGGACCGTTGGGGTTCGGGTATTTTAAGGGCTACTGTTAGTCTGGGAGCCATCATATTCTTAGTTGTGGAATTGATGGTGTCAGAATGTGACGTAAGGACCCGATCGGTGGATCGGGAGGTTGTTAGAGCCTCAGTGACAGGATAACTAGTGGAAACTAGTTCTAGAGAAAGATTTTGTTCAGAAGTTGTGGGAGCGACTAAGTAAGGAGTCCTTTGACTCCACAATTGAGTTGGAACTCAGTGTTTCAAGCAGTTAAGTGTATCAGGTAGCTCAGTGCTTCAGTCAGTTTAGTGTTTCGAGCAGCTCAGTGTTTCAGGCAGTTTAGAGTTTCAAGCATGTTCAGTATTGCAGGCAGTTTAGTGTTTGGATAGTTTCAGAGTTTTGGATAGTATTAGTATTTTTGTTGGAATGCAAGTGCTGACGGTATAGTTGGTTGGTTTAGAAATGACGAATCCCTCTCAGTAGGATCAGTAGAGCCCTTCTGCCATGCATAAGTGATATGTAAGGATAGCTAGGCAGGTAGCTTTTCTTCAGGATAAAAGGCTCGAGTTAGTAGGAGTTGAGTAATCAGGTGAGAGATAAGCAGGCTGGTTCCAGCAGCATCGATTCAATATGGATGGCAGAATGGATAAAACAGTTATAGATAGTCAAAGTATCTTCCGGAGTCGCTGGGAGCGACTAGGAGATTGTGATGGAGTGTAGTGGCCGGTGGGAGTCCGGTAACTCAGATATTGGCAGAATAGTTGGGCCAGGGTAGTCTCAGTGCATCCGGTAGGTGGATAAGGGGTAACAAAATTTCCAGTCAGAGAAAGTAACGTTAAGAAAATTATGGAGAAGAGAAGGATTCAGTATGTACCAACAGTAGTGACCAGCACTGTAAGTGGCTGGAATGATGGGCAAGAGGGTGTTAGTTTTCCCAGACAGAGAGTTGGAGGCAATTCGCAGGACAGTTGGCCATAGCAAACTTCGAGGATGAAGTTTAGTTTAAGTGGGGGAGAGTTGTAACACCCAAAGTTTTGAAGACCAAGAAAGGAAAGAAAACCCTAAGTTTAGGGGTCGACTCGGCGAGTCCAAGGAGGGACTCGGCGAGTCCGAGCGGGATCCGGGTCGGGGAGTAAGTGACCGACTCGACGAGTCGGCCAAGGAGACTCGGCGAGTCTGGTCTGTGCGAGGAAAACCCTAATTCTGGGAGTTGTATCCTATTTAAAGGGAGTTATGTCCCTCCCTCAGCCTCCATATCATCCTAGAGAACCTGTAAACCCTAGATTTCGTGGGAGCCTCCATCATTTGAGAGAAATAGCTTTGGAGGAAGGAAATTGAAGATCAAGAAGGTTGCTTCAAAGGAGAGGTGTAGATCTGAGATCTACTGCAGTTTTGTTCTTCTTGGAGGTATTAAGCTGCCATTTTTCCCTTCTTTGCATCTAGATCTATTTTGTTATGAGATTTGGGGATTTTATGCCATGCTTAAGAACTATTTCGAGTTAGAAGCCTAGATCTGAAGTTGCTACTTCAGATCTGAGCGTATCTTGGCCTAGAAAGTCATTAAGCATCTTTTCTTGGGTTGATAGTGAAGCCTCTTTGTCTTAAACCCTAGTTTGGATTGTTTTAAGCCTAAATCTCTTGATCTACACATAATGTTTGCCACTTTACGGGCCTTAGAAGTATGGATCTATGAGTTGGAAGCCCTGTTTGGCTCGAAAAGCCACTGCATGGTTTAAGGACTGAATAGACTCGGCGAGTCCTTTGAGTGGACTCGGCGAGTAGTATGAAGATGGAGACGAACTCGATGAGTTGGATGAACAACTCGGCGAGTCTGTTGAAGATTGCCTTGGACTCGACGAGTCTGTTCACGGACTCAGCGAGTCAAGTCGCGAAACCCCAAACCCTTGGAGTTAAGCCTCAGATTAGTGAGTTGTGTGGAGACTCAGCGAGTTGGACAGGTCAGGACTCGAGAATAGTTGACTCGGCGAGTCATGGACTGACTCGGCGAGTCGAGTCGCGAATAGAAAGACCCTGAGCATATGAACTTGGCGAGTCATTAGGTGGACTCGGCGAGTATGGTTGACCTGGAAGGTTGACTTTGACCAAGAGTTGACTTAGTTGACTTTTAGAGGACTGTCAGAATAAGTACCATACTAATATTGGTAGCTCGGAGAGCTAAAGGAGCAGCGGCTCGGGGGATTTTCGTTCAGCAGCCAGAGGACTATCGGCAGAGCTCAGCAGTTTAGGTGAGTTTCCTTCCAGTAGGAACGGGTCTAAGGCCACAATGCTAGCCCGTTCAGTTAGCAGTAGTTTCCGGACTTCAGTCCGATGCAGTAGTTAGTATGTTTGATGCCTTCGTGGCTCAGACAAGATTTATGTGTTATATGTTATGTGTTATGTGTTCTAGGCTACAGCCCGATGCAGTATGCAATATATGTGTTCATGCTCGTTGATATGCTATGCTATGCTATGTTCAGTTAGTTTCCGGACTTCGGTCCGATGCAGGGGACAAGGTCCCAGTCAGTTTCCGAACTTCGGTCCGATGCAGGGGGCAAGGACCCAGTTAGTCCGGACTTCGGTCCGATGCAGGGGACAAGGTCCCAGTTAGTTTCCGGACTTCGGTCCGATGCAGGGGCAAGGCCCCAGTTAGTCCGGACTTCGGTCCGATGCAGGGGACAAGGTCCCAGTCAGTTTTTGAACTTCGGTCCAATGCAGAGGGAAAGGCCCCAGTTAGTCCGGACCTCGGTCCGATGCAGTGGGCAAGGCCCAGTATGTGCTTTATATGTTATTGCATGGTATGTGGTAGATTGGGGGAGCTAACTAAGCTTCGTGCTTACGGTTTTCAGTTTTGGTTTCAGGTACTCAGTTTTCAAAAGAGGAGGTCGGGAAGATTGCAGTGCACACACCATAGTCAGTTAGCCTGGGAATGTTTGACTTTGATAATGATATTATGTTTTGAATTAATACTCGAGAATTTATGTTATGACTTATGATACAGTTTTTATAAATATGATTTTAGTAATGTTTTTAAAGAAATTTTTAGTCATGATTTTTGGGTCGTTACATGGTGGAGGAGGGTTGTTGGTCTTTCAGCTGGGTCTCTTTCTGGGAGGCATCTTGATCTAATAAGATCAAGAATAAGAGGATGATAAGTCCTCTGAATTGAATCGAGAGATATGACATATATATATTCTGAATAAGCGATAAGGCAGGAAAAGTTATTAAAGCAGGTAAACTATCACTAACAGAATGACTGGGGATCTATACGTGAACGAGGATTTTTACAAAGGATTGATTCGAGAAATACTCCCATAGTATTTCATGATTTGTTACGACACTGACTCGATGTTTGTGGTATTAGGGTAAGTTTTAGGCATGCCGCATACCACAGTCACTCCCAAGCACATGTTGGTCGTGTCTCGAATGAATATAGTTGGCCAGGCTATATTGATCCTAGACACGACTACATAACTACTCAGGTTTAACCTCAGTACACAACACCCATTTACTTATGTTTTGTTCTACTTATAGTTACGGATCTTGACGGCTCGGTATACTTATATATTTTTTGAAAATACTTATAGTTTGAAGATACTTTTACTTCAGAGCACTTAGGCCCTTTAGTGTTTATAGTTTTATACCATGTAAGGTTTGGTATACTTTATTCACTATAAACAAGGGCTCTGATACCAATCTATTACACCCCGAAAACCGAAGGCGGATACATTTCCGAGGTTGACTCCATGTTGAGTATCAAATCCAATGCACATAGTAAGTAAAGTAGAACAACCATTACATTACATATAGAAAAGTTTTACAATTGTTTCAAAAGTAAAGTTGTACAGTTGTAATACATAGTATATATATATGAACAAAATGAAACGGGTCTTCTGAGCACTCCAACTTCGAGCAAAAGGATCTTTAGTACCTGTTCTAACGTTGACCTGTGAACACAAGCGGTTTTGAAAATCAGCATAACGCTGGTGAGTTCATAAGTGGTTTTGTTTTGTGAAAATGTACATGTTTCCTTTCTGTTTCTGAAAATGTAACACACGCCAAGAAATCCCACATTTTCTTAAAAGTTGATTGTTGTTACACAATTACAAAGTATAGTAGGTTTGTACACTGAAAACATGTGACTCATGTGAAAAATGTATAGTTTGATTATCCGTTTTGTTAAACTGTTCTGTTTAAGTTCCAATGTATCCCCGGGAAAGTCCCATACTTTCCTGATTGTGAGTTATAATTTGTAAAATATGTAATGTTATCTGTTTTTGTTACACTTTTGTAGTTATGTATATGTTCCCCACGAAGGCCCCATGCTTTCCTGAATGTTGGTTTTCATTGTAAAGATGTATTCTTTTAGACCTGGTTATGTACAACGTTTCCCGGGAAAGTCCCATACTTTCCAGAATGTTGGTTATTAATGTAAAAGATGTATAGGTTATTCATTATTACTATAAGTAAATCTCTATTATCCTAATTGCGAGTTCCATAAGCATCCTAAAGACTGAACCTGTGGCAATAAGTAGTCCACAACCTTATAACTTTCGTCACCCTTGAACCATTTCGGTTTGGCTGTAGCTAGCAGCTAGGTGTAGGGTAGTCAGCCCCATATAGATCTATACACTCAAGTCACGCTCTCTAAATCCCAGAGATTCTGGTTACGAGTCTAGTCCTCCACTCGCGTATCTCTGTGGAGTGTTCGTCGAGGACGTGTCTCCAATCATACAGGAATAAAAAATTTACTAGTAATAATATAATAATCCTCCATTCGTGTATCTATGTGGAATGTTACCGAGGACAAGACAGTGTACAAATTATATTGTTCATGTGTTCTAATGTCATGCTTTTAACTGATAAAATGTGGAACACCATTTGTGAAATATACAAAACATAACAGTTTATAAAACCCATTTCACAAATAAATGTTTACGTGATCTACATGCTCTAATGGTTATCAGTTGTGTATATCAGTATTAAAAGCATATGAAATGTGAAACACACGCACATGAAAATAAGTTGACTTTTAGAGGACTGTCAGACTAAGTACCATACTGATATTCGTAGCTCGGAGAGCTGAAGGAGCAGCAGCTCGGGGGATTGTCAATCAGCAGCCAGAGGACTATCAGCAGAGCGTAACAGTTCAGGTGAGTTTCCTTCCAGTAGGAACAGGTCTAAGGCCACAATCCCGACCCGTTCAGTTAGCAGTAGTTTCCGGACTTCGTTCTGATGCAGTAGTTAGTATGTTTGATGCCTTCGTGGCTCAAACAGGATTTATGTGTTATGTGTTATGTGTTATGTGTTCCGGGCTACGGCCCGATGAAGTATGCAATATATGTGTTCATGCTCGTTGATATGCTATGCTATGCTATGTTCAGTGAGTTTCCAGACTTCGGTCCGATGCAGGGGACAAGGTCCAAGTCAGTTTTCGGACTTCTCTCCGATGCAGGGGGCAAGGCCCCAGTTAGTCCGGACTTCGATCTGATGCAGGGGACAAGGTCCCAGTCAGTTTCTGGACTTCGGTCTGATGCAGGGGGAAAGGCCCCAGTTAGTCCGGACTTCGGTCCGATGCAGGGGACAAGGTCCCAGTCAGTTTTTGAACTTCGGTCCAATGCAGAGGGAAAGGCCCCAGTTAGTCCGGACCTCGGTCCGATGCAGTGGGCAAGGCCCAGTATGTGCTTTATATGTTATTGCATGGTATGTGGTAGATTGGGGGAGCTCACTAAGCTTCGTGCTTACGGTTTTCAGTTTTGGTTTCAGGTACTCAGTTTTCAAAAGAGGAGGTCAGGAAGATTGCATTGCACACACCATAGCCAGTTAGCCTGGGAATGTTTGACTCTAATAATGATAATATGTTTTGAATTAATACTCGAGAATTTATGTTATGACTTATGATATAGTTTTTATAAATATGATTTTAGTAATGTTTTTAAAGAATTTTTTAGTCATGATTTTTGGGTCGTTGCAAGTTGGTATCAGAGCCTTGGTTTGAGGGGTTCGGACATACCCTCGGGCGTGTCTGAACTCAAACTAAGGGATTGGTAGAAAGGTTTTCAAAAGGAAAAGACAGTTTTGTAAAAAGAATTTTGAGAAAGAAAATAGTTTTAGTAAAGAAAAAGATTTTAGAAAGAAACGAGTGTTGTAAGTCTGTGGGGGTAGCCGTAGCATTCACTAGCAGTCAGATAGTAGTAGTGGTGTTGTAAGTCTGCGGGGGTAGCCGTAGCATTCACTAGCAGTCAGATAGTAGTAGTGGTGTTGTAAGTCTGCTGGGGTAGCCGTTGTTGGATAAGGTGTCTAAGTCCATAACTATTTCTGGTATGTACTTGACCCGACCCGACATGGTCCATTTGGGTTGCATGGCACCATGCAATTGGATAGACTAAATGAGAGAAATAACACTTGGAGATTATTAATATATTATAAGTTCTAATATATTAATAATATTATTTGATTAGTTTGATCAAGAATTAATTTAGAATTAATTATGTGATCAAAAGATAACTAATTAAATATATGGGTTGATTATGTAAATCATCCATATCTTGTATAGTGGGCTAAGAGGCTCCATGGATTATCAAGTTGGGTTCTACCCATAGGATGCTCCATGGATGCTCCATGGGAGTTACAAACCCATGGGTTATGGAAATGAAGAGTCATGACACATTAGGGTTTAACCCTAGATGTGTCAACACTATATAAGAAACATGTGCTCCACCTAAAATCGGCTACACTAAGGTGTATACAAAGACACAAGAGGGCTTGGCCGATTTTTGAGAAGTGTGTGTTCTCCCATAAGTTATTCCAAGAGCATTTGGTGTTGTGTGAAGCATTTGAGGCATCACACTTGGGGTGCTAGGCTCACAAGGTTTCAAGGAACACAAACAACAACAAGGTAAGTTATTCTATCTATACTTTAAGGAAAAAGTGTTCCCCATGTATGCTAGATAGGAATATAACCTTGGAATTCAACTTTGCATGATAATTAGACAAACATAGATCCAAGGTTATTAGGGTTGCATGTACACTTAGGAAGTGTTAGAATGCTCAAAACCCATCAGCCGTAGCATTCACTAGCAGTTAGATAGTAGTAGAGTGTTGTAAGTCTGCGGGGGTAGCCGTAGCATTCACTAGCAGCCAGATAGTAGTAGTCGTGTTGTAAGTCTGCGGGGGTAGCTGTAGCATTCACTAGCAGTTAGATAGTAGTAGAGTGTTGTAAGTCTAGCAGTTAGATAGTAGTAGAGTGTTGTAAGTCTGCGGGGGTAACGGTAGCATTCACTAGCAGCGAGATAGTAGTAGTCGTGTTGTAAGTCTGCGGGGGTAGCTGTAGCATTCACTAGCAGTTAGATAGTAGTAGAGTGTTGTAAGTCTGCGGGGGTAGCCGTAGCATTCACTAGCAATTAGATAGTAGTAGTGGTGTTGTTAGTCTGCGGGGGTAGCCGTAGCATTCACTAACAGTCAGATAGTAGTAGTGGTGTTGTAAGTCTGCGGGGGTAGCCGTTGCATTCACTAGCAGTTAGATAGTAGTAGAGTGTTGTAAGTCTGCGGGGGTAGCCGTAGCATTCACTAGCAGTCAGATAGTAGTAGTAGAGTGTTGTAAGTCTGTGGGGGTAGCCGTAACATTCACTAGCAGTAAGATAGTAGTAGTGGTGTTGTAAGTCTGCGGCGGTAGCCGTAGCATTCACTAGCAGTTAGATAGTAGTGGAGTGTTGTAAGTCCGCGAGCGTAGCCGTAGCCTGTATCAGATTGGTAGGCAGTATGAGCGCGTTGTTGGACGCGGGAAAGCAGTAGTACTCACCAGCTTGGGTGCAGTAGTGAGGATATAGGAATCCACGGGTTAGATTCGGGATTTCCCAAATGGCTCAGTTATGGTTAAGTCGGCGATTTGTCAGTAGATCGTCACCGCAATTATGAGATCAGAGTAGTAGTGGACCGTTGGGGTTCGGGTATTTTAAGGGCTACTGTTAGTCTGGGAGCCATCATATTCTTAGTTGTGGAATTGATGGTGTCAGAATGTGACGTAAGGACCCGATCGGTGGATCGGGAGGTTGTTAGAGCCTCAGTGACAGGATAACTAGTGGAAACTAGTTCTAGAGAAAGATTTTGTTCAGAAGTTGTGGGAGCGACTAAGTAAGGAGTCCTTTGACTCCACAATTGAGTTGGAACTCAGTGTTTCAAGCAGTTAAGTGTATCAGGTAGCTCAGTGCTTCAGTCAGTTTAGTGTTTCGAGCAGCTCAGTGTTTCAGGCAGTTTAGAGTTTCAAGCATGTTCAGTATTGCAGGCAGTTTAGTGTTTGGATAGTTTCAGAGTTTTGGATAGTATTAGTATTTTTGTTGGAATGCAAGTGCTGACGGTATAGTTGGTTGGTTTAGAAATGACGAATCCCTCTCAGTAGGATCAGTAGAGCCCTTCTGCCATGTATAAGTGATATGTAAGGATAGCTAGGCAGGTAGCTTTTCTTCAGGATAAAAGGCTCGAGTTAGTAAGAGTTGAGTAATCAGGTGAGAGATAAGCAGGCTGGTTCCAGCAGCATCGATTCAATATGGATGGCAGAATGGATAAAATAGTTATAGATAGTCAAAGTATCTTCCGGAGTCGCTGGGAGCGACTAGGAGATTGTGATGGAGTGTAGTGGCCGGTGGGAGTCCGGTAACTCAGATATTGGCAGAATAGTTGGGCCAGGGTAGTCTCAGTGCATCCGGTAGGTGGATAAGGGGTAACAAAATTTCTATTCAGAGAAAGTAACGTTAAGAAAATTATGGAGAAGAGAAGGATTCAGTATGTACCAACAGTAGTGACCAACACTGTAAGTGGCTGGAATGATGGGCAAGAGGGTGTTAGTTTTCCCAGACAGAGAGTTGGAGGCAATTCGCAGGACAGTTGGCCATAGCAAACTTCGAGGATGAAGTTTAGTTTAAGTGGGGGAGAGTTGTAACACCCAAAGTTTTGAAGACCAAGAAAGGAAAGAAAACCCTAAGTTTAGGGGTCGACTCGGCGAGTCCAAGGAGGGACTCGGCGAGTCCGAGCGGGATCCGGGTCGGGGAGTAAGTGACCGACTCGACGAGTCGGCCAAGGAGACTCGGCGAGTCTGGTCTGTGCGAGGAAAACCCTAATTATGGGAGTTGTATCCTATTTAAAGGGAGTTATGTCCCTCCCTCAGCCTCTATATCATCCTAGAGAACCTGTAAACCCTAGATTTCGTGGGAGCCTCCATCATTTGAGAGAAATAGCTTTGGAGGAAGGAAATTGAAGATCAAGAAGGTTGCTTCAAAGGAGAGGTGTAGATCTGAGATCTACTGCAGTTTTGTTCTTCTTGGAGGTATTAAGCTGCCATTTTTCCCTTCTTTGCATCTAGATCTATTTTGTTATGAGATTTGGGGATTTTATGCCATGCTTAAGAACTATTTCGAGTTAGAAGCCTAGATCTGAAGTTGCTACTTCAGATCTGAGCGTATCTTGGCCTAGAAAGTCATTAAGCATCTTTTCTTGGGTTGATAGTGAAGCCTCTTTGTCTTAAACCCTAGTTTGGATTGTTTTAAGCCTAAATCTCTTGATCTACACATAATGTTTGCCACTTTACGGGCCTTAGAAGTATGGATCTATGAGTTGGAAGCCCTGTTTGGCTCGAAAAGCCACTGCATGGTTTAAGGACTGAATAGACTCGGCGAGTCCTTTGAGTGGACTCGGCGAGTAGTATGAAGATGGAGACGAACTCGATGAGTTGGATGAACAACTCGGCGAGTCTGTTGAAGATTGCCTTGGACTCGACGAGTCTGTTCACGGACTCGGCGAGTCAAGTCGCGAAACCCCAAACCCTTGGAGTTAAGCCTCAGATTAGTGAGTTGTGTGGAGACTCAGCGAGTTGGACAGGTCAGGACTCGAGAATAGTTGACTCGGCGAGTCATGGACTGACTCGGCGAGTCGAGTCGCGAATAGAAAGACCCTGAGCATATGAACTTGGCGAGTCATTAGGTGGACTCGGCGAGTATGGTTGACCTGGAAGGTTGACTTTGACCAAGAGTTGACTTAGTTGACTTTTAGAGGACTGTCAGAATAAGTACCATACTAATATTGGTAGCTCGGAGAGCTAAAGGAGCAGCGGCTCGGGGGATTTTCGTTCAGCAGCCAGAGGACTATCGGCAGAGCTCAGCAGTTTAGGTGAGTTTCCTTCCAGTAGGAACGGGTCTAAGGCCACAATGCTAGCCCGTTCAGTTAGCAGTAGTTTCCGGACTTCAGTCCGATGCAGTAGTTAGTATGTTTGATGCCTTCGTGGCTCAGACAAGATTTATGTGTTATATGTTATGTGTTATGTGTTCTAGGCTACAGCCCGATGCAGTATGCAATATATGTGTTCATGCTCGTTGATATGCTATGCTATGCTATGTTCAGTTAGTTTCCGGACTTCGGTCCGATGCAGGGGACAAGGTCCCAGTCAGTTTCCGAACTTCGGTCCGATGCAGGGGGCAAGGACCCAGTTAGTCCGGACTTCGGTCCGATGCAGGGGACAAGGTCCCAGTTAGTTTCCGGACTTCGGTCCGATGCAGGGGCAAGGCCCCAGTTAGTCCGGACTTCGGTCCGATGCAGGGGACAAGGTCCCAGTCAGTTTTTGAACTTCGGTCCAATGCAGAGGGAAAGGCCCCAGTTAGTCCGGACCTCGGTCCGATGCAGTGGGCAAGGCCCAGTATGTGCTTTATATGTTATTGCATGGTATGTGGTAGATTGGGGGAGCTAACTAAGCTTCGTGCTTACAGTTTTCAGTTTTGGTTTCAGGTACTCAGTTTTCAAAAGAGGAGGTCGGGAAGATTGCAGTGCACACACCATAGTCAGTTAGCCTGGGAATGTTTGACTCTGATAATGATATTATGTTTTGAATTAATACTCGAGAATTTATGTTATGACTTATGATACAGTTTTTATAAATATGATTTTAGTAATGTTTTTAAAGAAATTTTTAGTCATGATTTTTGGGTCGTTACATGGTGGAGGAGGGTTGTTGGTCTTTCAGCTGGGTCTCTTTCTGGGAGGCATCTTGATCTAATAAGATCAAGAATAAGAGGATGATAAGTCCTCTGAATTGAATCGAGAGATATGACATATATATATTCTGAATAAGCGATAAGGCAGGAAAAGTTATTAAAGCAGGTAAACTATCACTAACAGAATGACTGGGGATCTATACGTGAACGAGGATTTTTACAAAGGATTGATTCGAGAAATACTCCCATAGTATTTCATGATTTGTTACGACACTGACTCGATGTTTGTGGTATTAGGGTAAGTTTTAGGCATGCCGCATACCACAGTCACTCCCAAGCACATGTTGGTCGTGTCTCGAATGAATATAGTTGGCCAGGCTATATTGATCCTAGACACGACTACATAACTGCTCAGGTTTAACCTCAGTACACAACACCCATTTACTTATGTTTTGTTCTACTTATAGTTACGGATCTTGACGGCTCGGTATACTTGTATATTTTTTGAAAATACTTATAGTTTGAAGATACTTTTACTTCAGAGCACTTAGGCCCTTTAGTGTTTATAGTTTTATACCATGTAAGGTTTGGTATACTTTATTCACTATAAACAAGGGCTCTGATACCAATCTATTACACCCCGAAAACTGAAGGCGGATACATTTCCGAGGTTGACTCCATGTTGAGTATCAAATCCAATGCACATAGTAAGTAAAGTAGAACAACCATTACATTACATATAGAAAAGTTTTACAATTGTTTCAAAAGTAAAGTTGTACAGTTGTAATACATAGTATATATATATGAACAAAATGAAACGGGTCTTCTGAGCACTCCAACTTCGAGCAAAAGGATCTTCAGTACCTGTTCTAACGTTGACCTGTGAACACAAGCGGTTTTGAAAATCAGCATAACGCTGGTGAGTTCATAAGTGGTTTTGTTTTGTGAAAATGTACATGTTTCCTTTCTGTTTCTGAAAATGTAACACACGCCAAGAAATCCCACATTTTCTTAAAAGTTGATTTTTGTTACACAATTACAAAGTATAGTAGGTTTGTACACTGAAAACATGTGACTCATGTGAAAAATGTATAGTTTGATTATCCGTTTTGTTAAACTGTTCTGTTTAAGTTCCAATGTATCCCCGGGAAAGTCCCATACTTTCCTGATTGTGAGTTATAATTTGTAAAATATGTAATGTTATCTGTTTTTGTTACACTTTTGTAGTTATGTATATGTTCCCCACGAAGGCCCCATGCTTTCCTGAATGTTGGTTTTCATTGTAAAGATGTATTCTTTTAGACCTGGTTATGTACAACGTTTCCCGGGAAAGTCCCATACTTTCCAGAATGTTGGTTATTAATGTAAAAGATGTATAGGTTATTCATTATTACTATAAGTAAATCTCTATTATCCTAATTGCGAGTTCCATAAGCATCCTAAAGACTGAACCTGTGGCAATAAGTAGTCCACAACCTTATGACTTTCGTCACCCTTGAACCATTTCGGTTTGGCTGTAGCTAGCAGCTAGGTGTAGGGTAGTCAGCCCCATATAGATCTATACACTCAAGTCACGCTCTCTAAATCCCAGAGATTCTGGTTACGAGTCTAGTCCTCCACTCGCGTATCTCTGTGGAGTGTTCGCCGAGGACGTGTCTCCAATCATACAGGAATAAAAAATTTACTAGTAATAATATAATAATCCTCCATTCGTGTATCTATGTGGAATGTTACCGAGGACAAGACAGTGTACAAATTATATTGTTCATGTGTTCTAATGTCATGCTTTTAACTGATAAAATGTGGAACACCATTTGTGAAATATACAAAACATAACAGTTTATAAAACCCATTTCACAAATAAATGTATATGTGATCTGCATGCTCTAATGGTTATCAGTTGTGTATATCAGTATTAAAAGCATATGAAATGTGAAACACACGCACATGAAAATATGTTTTGAGTACAAGAAAACCCTTGTACTTTGCTTGTGTCCCCCCCCCCCCACCCACCCTGAAAACAATGAAAAACAGTTAAAAATGGTAGGGGTATGAACTTACCGGACTCGGAAATGCGATGGTTTTGGATGCTAGACGTTGGTTCGGGGCTTGTTTACTCGCGATGTCCCTATGTAAAATGTAATAATGTCTATATATAACTAATTAGATTTACAATCACCTATCATATGGAACATTACACTCCAACGAGGTTAAACACCTCAAAACAAGCGTTTGGAGTGACCCGGGTGACATCTACGGATGTGATATGGCACTAAGGGCTTAGGGATTGAGTTTACTCCCCAAGAGTAATATATCTTAGGGAGTTTATGGCCAAATAACACCCACATACATGAGTTCACGACCGTGAAATCATGTTGGTATGATTTTGAGGGTTTATTGACTTGTTTGGACTTGGGAATTGTTGGAATGACTTACTAAAATGCCTTGGAACAATTTGAATGAATTAATACCACATAAAAGGGAGTTCACGGCTGTAAACTTGGAGTTTACAGCCGTAAACTCTCCTAGGATGAAGAAAAATTGATTTGAGGCACAAAGAGCAATCACATGTGATTCTAATTAATTTTCCAAGCCTTGTTATGAATTTAGGGCACCATTTAACATATTTTTAGGAGTTTACGGCCTAGAAGCATGTTCTATGGCCGTAAACTCTCCTATGCTCATGAAAAATTAGTTTTTGACACTTAAAACAATCACATGTGATTCTAGAAATTTATCCAAGCCTTTGGAGTGAATTAGATGCATCTTTTGACATAGTTTCATGAGTTTACGGCCAAAGGGCATGTGCCTAGGCCGTAAACTCTTATGTGAGACAATTTTATATGTTACCAACCACCAAACTATTTTTAGATGGATCTAGGATTTACCACAAGGCTATTGGTTGAGATACAAGGCATTTTGACGTGTTTTAAGGAGTTAAATCCCCATGTTTGAGGAGTTTAGGGCCCAAGAAGGAGCCTTGGCCGTAAACTCTCTTTTGTCCCACAAAATTCATGATTTAAGTGTTTCAAGTCCCGATTTGCAAGCCTTAAGGTCGTATCTAGGTCCCAACAATGATTTGGAAGGGTTAATTGGCTTAAAAACCCCATTTTTAGGTGTTTACAGCCCAAGCTTGATCCTTGGCTGTAAACACATGTTCTAGGTCCTAAAACTCAATCTAAACTTTAATTTGAAGGCTAAAGAGGTTAGATAACAAGTTAGGGATGTTACCTCTTTGATTTGGAACCTTAAATCTTTGTTTTTGGACCTTTGATTATGGATGAGGAGAGAGGTTGGAAATTTTTATGGAAGAATGGCCAAAAGCTTCAAATGAAAGCTTTGAATCATTTATATAATGTTCGGAAATTGGACACGGCGGAATTCTACCCGATTCCGGCTTTTGGCGGGGCTTTTGGTCGCACCCGACCAAGTTGCCGTAACCCGATATGGTCGATTCTAGAATTATTCCGATAACTATTATGGGGCGTTATAATGATTCCTAATGGCATTAAGACACCCATTAAGTCATTTTAGGTGGATATATGTTAATGACTTAATTTAACGACGAAATCGGAAACAGATTTGGAAACGGGGTTTGGTTGATCGAAATGGATTGTAATTTGAATTACAAGAAGTGATACGAAATTTTGGGTTGTTACACCAGCTGTCACCATCAAACACTTTCCTACACTTTCTTCTTTCATTACGAAAGCCCTGCCATGTGTAGGCTTTCTCACTTCTTCATCTCAGAATCGGTAGACCAAACCTCTACGCCACCTAACTCATCATCTGCAACATTTTCCTACATAATTAAAGCATTCATAGTGTTATTAGCAGCAACCTTATTTTTCTTTATTTCATCAAGCCTTCGTGGCTGGTAGGCTTCATCGTCTTCATTCTCATTCTTTTCTGCCATCTTCCTCAACATACAGTCTTTGGCAAAGTGGTTCTTGTGACAACCCGAAATTTCCATTCGGTCAAACCCTAAAAGTTAACCACTTCTTATTATAAGTTAATGTGATTATTCCTTATTTTTAAGAAGTTTAAAGTTTGTTTGATTATTTTAATATTATTTTTAAACGAACGAGTAAAAGAAAGTGTCATCTCGGGTTTTGATGTTTAAAAAAACCGCAAATGCCTTGTGTCTTAGAAGTTCCCGGCCAAACTATTATGTTTGGGTCGAAAAATCATCCCAAAAACGTAAACTCATGCCTTAAGCATGAGTTTACTCCCCAAGACTAGCCATTTGTGTTTACTCCCCAAATACCAAAAGAGTAAACTCCAAAATATCCTTTCAAGTATCATCCTAAAACTTATTCAAGATCTTCAAACTTGTAAGTGTTCTAACAATTTCAAGTTGTTATCACACTTAATCTAGTCTTTGTACATCTACTCATCCATTCATTTATGTATTTTGTCTAGATTTCCAAAAACACCAAGAACACCAAGAACACACACTAAGTGTTCTTGGACTTTTAGCTCAAATAAAGCTTCCTAATAGTAAGTACTTCCATCCTTGAGTCTTATTAAGCTAGTATTACATATAAGCATCAAGAAAATATGCCAAGAACAAAAGGTTAAATGTGTTCACGGTCCAAGAATGTTCTTGGGCCGTAAACACCAAGAAAGGCACCAAAGTGTGCCTAAGTCCCTTATCTAAGCCTTAGTTTGATGTTTAAGCCTTCCTTGATATGTTTAAACCTTCCATTGATGTGTTTAAGCCATGAAAAACACCAAAGACCAACATTTTTATAGTGTTTACGGTTTGGGGATCTCCCAAAACCGTAAACACGTTTAAGTGTGTTTAAATGGGTTTTATTCCTTCCTTAGGGCTAAAAAGTAAACCTAGACAATTACTTTGTTGTGTTAAGGACTTGAAAACATGGAAATACCCTTTTCCATAAGTGTTTACGGTAGTAAACCCAAAGGGAAATGAATATGAGGCCGTAAACTCCTCCAAGGAATGTTTTTGTTGCCCTAGTCCCTTCTAAAGGCCAAACCACCAAGTAGAAGTGCTTCAAAAGACTTGTAAAACCTCAAAACAACACATGGTTACAAGGAGTAGAGTTTACGACCATAAACCCTCGAGTTTACTTTCGTAAACTCCTTGGGTAAAGGTCATTAAAACCGTAAACTCCAAAGGAGTTTACCCTTGAACCCCAAACACTCTAGTTTTGCCCTACAAACACTTGGTTGCAATCCTTGTGATCTTTAACACTTGAAACAAAGTGTTTTCATGTTCTAGAGTGTCCCAACTTAATTTATTAGTTATATTTTGGCTAGTTATATATATATATATATATATATATATATATATATATATATATGTTCACTATTGATAACTAGGATCGTACGTGTGTATAAGTCTTCATTTGTCACCTAGCACCGTGTCCGACACTTCAATCCAATCCACTCACCACAAGTGAGTTCATATCCCTTTAACTAACCTTTGAAATAGTTTTAAATGTTTTAAATGCTTTAATGGGGGGAATACAAGTTGAATAATTATAGTTATTACATCAATCACATGTGATTAATAACTACCAAACCAATGATTTTATTAATGTTCAAACTGTTTATCAATTATAGTTATTACATCAATTACATCAATTACTTTTACTTAAACTCTTTTATACTTATTATAAATTGCAAGCCCGTATATGTATAGTTATATAAACAATGTTTAAAAGGCTTAGGAAGGCCACCCGCCCTATTTCCTCTTCGCACATGAGATGTGGTCTGGTGGGGTATCGGGTATCCGTCCGAAGGTCGTTTAATCATTAATTATATATCATGTGTACATATATAGTCGTAAAATTTCTTCCATATTCATACGTACTAGGTACATCATTAGTAAGTTACCATTGGGGTAGCACAGGATAATACTTATACTATTGCTAGAACAATGAGTCAGTTCATTCATGAGTAAGTACTTATTACTATGAGAACATATACATTACATTACTATGAGAACATATACAAGTATACTAGAAGAAGAACATATACAACTATACTAGAAAGAGAACATATAAAACTATACTAGAAAGAGGACATATACAACTATACTAGAAGAAGAACATATACAACTATACTAGAAAGAGAACATTTACAACTATACTAGAAAGAGAACATATACAACGATACTAGAACGAGTAACAATACATTACATATAAATGAATACGTTAACATAATTGTGATCCACTATATCAGAGCATGCCTTCAATTTCATGGCCCAAGTTGTAGCCAGAGTCTCTTGGAGGGAGAGCATGAGTTTGCATAAAGATCTATACTGGATTGACTATCCTACACCTTGATGCTAGCTACAGCCGAACTTGCAGGTCTGCGGGTGCCAACCGTCATACCTTGTTATGACCTATATTGTCGTGTTACCTAGTCGATAGTATGGTACAATTTATCACATAATACCTTAATAAAATCCAATTTAAGGTAGTTAGTACAGCACTTGTTCCTATAATAGAACACTACAGTACTACATTAATTTACCCTTTACATATATTTAGTGATCATTTCACTTAAACATTAATGTATAAACTATATTTTGTTAATGATTGTTACACTTGGGAAAATTACACACTTTTACAATAAACGGACATACAAAACAGTTACGCCTTGGTAGAAGGCTACTTTTAATAGAATATATAGGTTTTTCTGAGAGATTCAAACTTTTACAAACGCTTACAAACATTCACATACTTTTATCACCAATGTTTACAAACTCATACTTAAAACCACGTTCAAACGTTTTGATAAAAACAACGACAATAAAATACTTATGAACTCACTAGCTTAAATGAAGGCAATGTTGGGTGGATCGATGAAGAGCCCGAAGGTGAGCATTCAATCCCTTTGGATGATCACCTCGCAGAAGACTTTTCTGATGGATCTGACTTTGAGGCTAAAGTCAACAACCTACCGCCAGTAGGTCAAGCCCCAAATAACAATCCCCGACCAGCTTTCCCAGGTCCCACACCCTTGTGGGCAACCAACTTGAGTCGCTGGAGTGACGAATAGGGTCAACCCCTTACCGTACTGTTATACTGTGTTGTGATACTTTACATGACGTCCTCCGCCCCAAAGCGTTTCCGCTATTCTCGGTTTTGGGGTGTGACAGTTGTTGCCTCCACAAAGTGACAATTAAATCCTGAGTCACTTTTCATTTTGCTCTCCTTCTTCGTTTCTTCTTGTTGGGGAGTGATCTTCAGTTCATTCTTTGTCTTTTTTGAACTGTAGCTTCCTTGCATTTCTTTTTGGTAGGAAACTTTCTGCTAATGAACTTCTTTGGGTTTGAAACCATCAAAGCATATTCTTTATTGTTCATATCAAATTCAGAAAGATCTATATCTTCTTCTTCTTCAGCCATGTTCTTTCCTTTGAAGACTAGAGCCAAAGAACCCATGCTTGAAACCACATTCATTTCTTTAGTAACTACACTTTCATGTGACTTTAGAATCCTTACTAGCTTCGCCAAGGAATAAGCTTTGAATTGCTCATGAGCTTTTACAGTTGGAACAACTGCCATCCATTCGGGTCTTAGGTCATTCATGAAAGTGACCTTCTGCTCAATGTCTTTCCTTTCTATACCCTGCTTGAATATTTTGCGTAGAAGATGATTGAAGCAATCAAAAGCCTGGATAATCTTCTCTTCGGGTTTTTGCTTGAAGTCTCCATACTCTGAAAGTAATAAAGTCTGTATCGAAAGCTCAAGATCCTATTATGTAGAATACAACTCTTTCAACCTATCCCAAACCTCTTTCGCTGTCATGCAGGAGGTAACCAAACGAAAGGTCTCAGATTGTAAGGAAAATCTAATCATTCTAAGCGCTTTGATGTTGCATACAAACTTATCCTTTTCATCGTGGGGAGCATCTTTAACGTCTACCATAAGCTAATTGTACTCCTTTTGAGTCTTTATGATTATGTTCGTGTCTGAATGAGCGAAAGGACCTACAGTGATCGCTTCGCATATTAGATACCCATTGTCTTCAGAACCAATTATATAGTCTTCAAAGTGATGCATCCATACTTCGTAACCCTGAGTATACATAATGGGAATTCTTGTAGTCGATCCAATGTTGTTGGAGATGTTGATAGGATTTGTGTTGGAATCGTCGTGTGACATGATGATATTACGAAAAACCTGTTCAAGATCAGACTTGTAAAAAAAGTTAGGGTAAAATCGAAATCTATGAACTACGTCAATAACAAGATGATGGATTTAACAGAGATCATTATTAGCGGAATACCTTTAAACCTTCTTTGACAGAAGATATGCATATAGATTACACAGTGTCCTGCTCTGATACCAATTGATGAGTTGAAAAACTCTTTAGATCATTTAGATCTTCAAACAGGTTAACAAAAACAGTTAAACAAACAAAGTAAACACATGTTAAATCAAAGTAGAGCTTAATGGTTAAATATAGTCACGCCTCAGTAGAGCTCAATAAAGAACTTCCACTAAAGAGGCAAGCTAGGGTTTTACACAACACTTAATAAGAATAATAATGAAAACGTCAATAGCATTAATAATAAGATTGCATGCATGCAACTTATATACTAAACCCTAGAATAATAAAACACACGGTTGGACAAGCCCAAACCAGTGACAAAATTTGGCTTAATAAATTGAGCCCATGATGCAACACATTTGGACTCAACACTGAGAGGTAGGTAGACTTTTGTATCGATTTGATATCGAGAGTGGCACCCATCGCCAAGGCACCATATTGCCTTGCGCCTCCATAGATGCAAGAGTTATCCTCACAGCTTCAGGAGTTGTTGGGGAAGGGTTTTATCTGGCCGAATAGCTCACCGTGGGGAGCATCGATCCTTTTTTTCAAGAAAAATGATGGTTCACACCAGATCTGCATTGATTACCGGGAGTTGAGCAAGTTGACGGTCAAGAACCGTTATCCATTAATGAGGATCGACGATTTGTTCGATCAGTTGCAGGGTATGTCTTGGTTTTCCAGGATTGACTTGAGAACTGGGTATCATCAGATGAGGGTGTGTGATGAAGATATTCAGAAGACAACATTTAGGACTCGTTATGGGCATTATGCATTTGTGGTGATGCCTTTTGGGCTCACCAATGCACCGCCAGCGTTCACGGATCTCAAGAATTGGGTATGCAGACCTATGTTGGATCGATCGGTGATCGTGTTCATCGATGATATTCTAGTATATTCAAGATCCAAAGACTAGCATGAGGAATAATTGAGAGAGATTCTTGGGGTATTAAGATGAGAGAGGCTTTATGCCAAGTTCTCCGAGTGCAATTTCTGGTTACGAGAGGTCCAGTTCTTACAGCACCTCATTAATCAGAATGGGATTTTGCTCGATCCGACTAAGATTGAGGTTGTTATGAGTTGGGAGGTGTCGAGATCTCTCACTGAGATCAGGAGTTTTCTGTTGGGTTTTGAGCATTTTAACACTCCTAAGTGTACATGCAACCCTAAATACCTTGGATCTATGTTTCCTCTATTATACATAAAAATATCAACTTTCCAAGGTATTGTTCTATTCTAGCATACTAAACTTTGAATAACACAAGTTAGAATGACATACCTTTTGTTAGTGCTTGTCTTCATGATGCTTGAGTGCCTAGTGCCCCAAGTGTTACACCTCAAATGGTTCACACAACACCATAAGCACTTGGAATAACTTAGAGAGAATTCTACACTTCATGAAATCGGCTATCCCTTTCTTATTATCTCTAGTGCCAATTTTGTCAAGAATAATATCTTTATATAGTGTTACAATTAGGGAAAACCCTAATTGTCATGACTTTCCATTTCCTTGGATCCATGGGTTCAAATACACCATGGAGCATCCATGGAGCATCATATGGGTTTTGGCCCAACTAGATAATCCATGGAGCATTAGCCCACTATACAAGTATGGATGATTTACACAATCAACCCATATATTTAATTAGTCTTCTTTTGATCACTTAATTAATCCTAGATTAATTCTTGATCAATACTAATTAAATAATCTTATTATTCTTATTATTAATATACTAGAACTTATAATATATTAATAACCATAAGTGTCTTATTTCTCTCATTATAGTCTATCCAAGTGCATGATGACATGCAACCCAAATGGACCATGCCGGGTCGGGTCAAGTCTTACCAATTATAGTTATGGACTTAGACATTAATCCAACAGTCTCCCACTTGGATAAGTCTAAAACTATTATTGCGTATGACTTCAGGAACCAACTGGAAATCGTAGCTCTCAAAAGCTTCTGTCGAACTCTGACCTTGTCGATGAACTTTGACCTTTGTCAATGACTTGTCCATTAGATAAGGGATCATATATTCCTCCATTCTAGATATCATATGGACTGATACATGGGTTATAATCATTCTCTCTGTCCATTTGTTGTTTCCCGATTTCCGATTTATGATGACTGACTAATTGAACAAATCAAATTAGTCCTGGCTCGGCCGAGCACTTCCATTTGTCATCATCAAATCATCGAGGGGCCCACAGATATCGCTTTTATCCCGAAGGTAAAAGGAATGGATAAACTTCGACTTATATGGCTTGTTCTACTACTTGTTGAATCATACACAAAGACACGTTTTATAACATCGAGTTACCAATGCGTTTTCGTGCAATCAATGTACTATCAACTCATAGTAACAACTCTTATCTCTAGGTTTGAAGAATATAAGATATTATCATCTCATGATCACTCGTGATAAAATCCATGAAGTGATTCCAATGAGCGCGGGTTGAATCCAATACTCAGAACTTATGAGCACTCATGACT
This sequence comes from Lactuca saligna, assembly GCF_052625555.1. Taxonomy (NCBI): domain Eukaryota; kingdom Viridiplantae; phylum Streptophyta; class Magnoliopsida; order Asterales; family Asteraceae; genus Lactuca; species Lactuca saligna. The sequence continues at coordinate 186,733,279 of NC_136424.1, read as the reverse complement.
GTTGTAGCCCTTTGTCCAACACCTTAGACCTCTACAAGTCTTAATTCATATCTACTTCCAACATATGACCGACTATGGATGGTTTAAATAAGTTAGTCATTCCGAAAGAATAACCTAGTTTATTCGGGAAGTCAAAACATGCAAAATGAAAAACAATAATAATTGAATCCAATATAGTATCAAAACCTATGAACATAAATAAAACACCTTTTATTTATCACCATATGATTACACATTATTCATTGTATACTGTTTCAGCTATCAACTTTATTCTTGAATTTAAAACAATAGTTGTCCCATGCTCCAAGCATATACACTATGTTTTCTAAACACTAGTCATGCCATACACCAAGTATGCATGCTATGTTTTTCTATGATCTTTACTTTGTGAACTAGATAAATTGAACATAACTTCATAGATTCTCTTTTCACACTCTCAAATCCTAACTGCAAATGCAAGAATTCCAAATTCATGCCATTTACTGAAATATGTTAGATTCTAAACTTATATGCATTGATCCTCTTGTAACGATTATGAACAAATTCACAAAGACTTGGCAACAATCATTACAGAGTATTCCAAAGGAGATCAATTCCTTGGAAACATCTTTCTTGCATTAAGTTTCCTTAATCTTATACAAATTGAAATTTCTGACTTTGAAACATTTCCAGATTTATTTTGACTATCACTTCTGAATTATGTCAATATGGTCCTTCCAGAATTATCACTATACTTCCAATTGTCCTTTAGCAACCAATCTTTGGTAAACCTTAGATTGTCCTTGACAATTGTTTAATCCTTTTAGTCATATCCAGTTCTAAACCTTTTCCCTTCTTATTGCCCTAGGCAATTGGAAACTTTTAGAAAGGATGAATATAGCACATGTAATTGATCCTATATCCGAAGCATATAGGACACGATTCATGATGTCTCACATAAAGACTAAAGCAGTCTTTTGCTATAACATTTCCATTTCTATTTGCCAAGTTCTCATAATTCAGATTATGAAAAGGGATGCCGTAATCATAATCGAATTTTAGAACGCAAATAATGGACCCATATACATAATTTCCTTATGTTGAGCAATTCCAACACGTATATATCCTTGACTAAATGATTAAAACCTCACGATCAAAGCTTATAGATTTGAGATGAAGTATAATTTCCTCTCCCTAAATTATAGCAAAACAACTTTTTCCCAATTGAAACCTTTTGTTTTTCTATAATTAACATTGCTAACTTGCAATTTATCATAATTATCATGCTCCCACTAACATGATGATTATTAGCATAACACTTATGCTCCCACTAACTTTGACATGTACTCAGAAATCAGCTGGACTTCTAGAAATCAATACTTTATTGACTTTCTTACCAAAGTTCAGATTTCTGATACTGGATTGTTTTGATAGAACTTTATCAAAATCATACACCTTCCCTTAGATAGCACACTTGTGTGTCTAATCAATTATGAACAGCGATGCCGTAATCATAATGGTTAGACCTTTTTGCCACTTCTCACAAGTCCAGGTTAGTGTGCCGGTAAACCACACACGCTCCACTAACGACTTTGAGAATGCAAATATCACAATTGCTATCTAGCTAAAATCTACTTAGTGAAAGTGTTTCCTCACCATCATTTTCATGAATCAGAGAGAAACCTTATGACACTTAGATTTAATGGTGTATGTGTTCTTATCCATGTGAATTGTCAAAACCATAGTCACAAGACAAGGATAATGACAAATCCAAACTCATATGGACTGAACTCAATCTTAACTTCTTGTCACCTGGCAGCTCAAGGGCATGCCATTGCTTCCAAGTTGTTGTGTAACCAATTGAGAACTCTAAGAACTCAACTTTTACTGTAATGGACACAGACTATGTCAACACGATAGGTTATAAACCTCAAGTCGTGTGCTAGTGAAAAACTTTAGGTTTTATTCTTGATTAGTTCTTGAGACTTTCAAGACCTTTAAGACTCCCACTCTCCTCTTGACCTATAAGACTCCCTTGTCAAACATCCAAGAGATTGTGTGGATTCTAACCAAGACAAACACTTCACACAATTGGCCTGAGTTGGTCTTTGTTTTATCTAAAACATCACAACTTACCAATTTCAAATGTACAAGAGTAGAAAACTTTTACTCTTACATTTGATAAGTGTTTTAAACCTTCTTTGAGACATGTCACTCAAGTTACAATCTTGGAGTATGACTCTAAGACTTGTATTTGGAACGAAGTATGACTCATCTTCTTGATTTAACCACTTCAACAATTCAAGTTCCTCCTCTTAGTCATAAGAATGCACTAAGATTTTCGTTAGAGAACTAATTTTGATATGGTTTCTTAATCATTAAGATGATCACAAAGTCGATACTAAAGTACTCTCCCATATTTTCAGATTTGAGAAACTTTTATCCTTCTACCTAATTTGATTCTTGTTATTCGCTCTGCTTTACATTGGAACCTTTTCCAATGTCTCAGAGTTACACTTAAGCTTGTAAGTATAATCATATTTACTGAGCTTTAGTAAACTATGACGAATAATCTTATCAATCTTTTGTGGTGGACTTAATCAATGCACATGACTATGTACTCGATCCCTTAGTCCATTACTTGACTCAAACATCCATGTGAACAAGTAATTAGTCTTAATTTTTCCAATACTTGAAAGTTCTCATTCATCATGTTATACTATTTGCATGATTCCAAGTTCCGGTCCAATTGTAACTTGGGTGATGAGAATCTTTCCTTATTTGGTAAATTTAGACATTACCACAAATAAAAGAATCAATTTCATATTTCCACTCTTGCTATTAATGGAATCATATAAGCAACAATTTTTCCTCAAATGCCATTGTAAGGATACTTTAAAATAAATAAAATCAAGAATTTTACTTTTATTTTAAACTACGTGGAAAAACTTATCCTTACAATCCATGTGAAAAGTTGTTGTTATCTATTCCTAAGCAATATCTCATAACTCCTAAGAAGTAGCTCAAGAATCCGATTTTCAAACTAAGCGATAGAAATCCATCTATGCGATCAGATTCATCATATTCTTTCTTTAAGTTCCTTTACTTTTCTTTAATTCTTAAAACATTACCATGTGACCCAGTCACATCATGTATCAGGAATCTCATAATAGAAACTTAACATAGTTAGATTAGTGGACGTTACCTGAAGTAGAGTCAAACTTGTTGACTTTAACCTCCTTAGGTAAATTTGGCAGCTTCGCAACCAATGTCCCTTTCTTTGGCAATATAAACATATGGACTCTTTGATAATGGTACACGGGACTACTACAGACTTAGCCTTTTCTCTTTACCATTTGGTCAACCGAGTTGACTATGGCCGATCCCTTTCCATTGGGAAGAGAATGCTTTTCTTGATTTCCTGTGTCACCATTGTCAATATCCATCAAGTTTTAAGGAAGTTGATCTTAACCAATAGATAAGATCATTAAGGGTCTTGTCATAGTCTGTTTCATAGGTGTTCCAAAAGAACTCACTATGTGACTTAGAAAGTAGTGGAACCACCAACTTCCTCAAGCCTTTGACACCCTTCTCTCCCGGCTTGTCAATATGTGACTACATCTCCAAGATGTGACCACACCTAAACCTTTACTTGCCAATAGGGTTCGAGTGACTTTAAACTTTTTAAGAACTTGTGGGTTAGGGAGAATAACTGGAGGAGGTGAAAAGAAGTATGATTTCCATGGGACATCATCTTCATTTAGGAAAGCTTGTTTCAAGAGATTTGGGAGGATCATAAATGTCTAAACCAGACATCTTTTGGGAGATATTCAAGATAGTTGATTTTAAAGTCCTTAATATGACACCCAATATGAAATATTAAGGCTAGGACCTAACAAACTATTTTATAACTTAGAAGAGGTATGCCGTAATCCAAGCTATAAAAAATTTGAAGGTAGGTGAATGACGATTCACCAATTTCCACCATGAAAAACGAAATAATAATTAGGTTTTAATTGGTTTTTGAAACTCCTAGATCTTTGAGATTCATTGAACTGTTCAATGGCATGTTTCAATCTCGAGTGTGCCCTTCAGTTTTTGTGACTGGGATGCCGAGGATCACAAAACAAGGTGTGAAGTAACCATGCAAATTACTTGGTACCCTTAACTGTTTACCCCTCAATCGATGTGCCGATTAACCACACATGCTCCATCGATACTATGATAAACATTAAGTTACCCTTTCCCTACCTTGTTAGATACGAGTTAGTGTGCCGGTTAACCACACACGCTCCACTAACCGACTTAAACAAAGTGAAAAGTGTAATTTCATGGATTAGCACCTTATTCACATTTTTCCTAAGTAACTAAGATTGGGTATTATTAAGAGTTTAGTTACTTAGTATTTATCATTAATACTTTTAATGAAGGGAGAATTATAGTCGTGTCAAACCCGTTCGGCTAACGACCCTCCACCAGTCAAGCAAACGGTGGGTGAGAGTGGACACCCATTAAGTTGCCATTTTATAGGAAACAACCTTATACCCACCTTATAGACCGGCTTCGTGAATGAGGCGTACTAGCGGTAAGACTGACTTTACTCTTATATATATATATATATATATATATATATATATATATATATATATATATATATTATTAACTTATAATATTATAAATTATAAGGGTTGAATTTTCACTTTTAAAATTCTAAGGGCTAACTTGGAATTAAAGTATTCATAAGAGAAAACTTTACAAATTCCAAAACTTGAGGGCAAGTTTTGAAACTATTAAAAACTAGTTAATTCCATAACTTATGTGTTTAAAGTAGTTTTAATCCAAAAACTCTTCAAGTTCCATAACTTGAGGACAAGTTATGGAAGACTTTAAACTAATAAAAGAATTAACTTTTCTTTATTTTATAACTTATGGAATTAATTAAGGTTACACTTTTTTTTTATTTAATGAAGAGACTCTTGGTCCTCCATAACTTGAGGACAAATTATGGAGTCATAACTCCAATTAATTAGAACTAGACTCTTCATTTTGTAACCTTTGCCAACTTTTATGAGTTTTATGAAACTTAAATGTGACTTTTCATATAACTTGAGGACAAGTTACAAAAACACATTTTAGAATCAACTCTTAGATTAATTTGGATTGAAAACAACTATTTCACTCAACTTTTCTATTAATCTAAGCAACTCATAAGAACAAGATAATTCAAATCAAACTATTTCATGTAATTAGTCTAACCTTTAAACTAATACAAAACATGAATCTATTGACAATTATCTTTGAAATTGGATTAGCATGAACATTACCACATCAAAAACAAGTTTATAAGTTCAAAAGCCTCTTAGGGTAATGTTCCTAGTCCAATTCCATCCAAAAAGGTCGAATTTATGCTGTCTGGGGGTCCAACTCGTCGAGTGCACTAACCAACTCGGCGAGTTAGATGCTTTTTGCCTTGGACTCAGCGAGTCTGCTGGGCAGATAGCATCAAAACTCGATTTTTCAGCTCCATTTGCAAGTATAACAAGAAAACAAGCCTAGGCTCTGATACCACTATTGGGTTTTGAGCATTCTAGAACTCCTAAGTGTACATGCAACCCTAAATACCTTGGATCTATGTTTTCTATATTATACATGCAAATATCAACTTTCCAAGGTATTGTTCTATTCTAGCATACTAAACTTTGAATAACACAAGTTAGAATAACATACCTTTTGTTAGTGCTTGTCTTCATGAAGCTTGAGTGCCTAGTCCCCCAGGTGTGACACCTCAAATGGTTCACACAACACCATACGCACTTGGAATAACTTAGAGAGAATTCTACACTTCATGAAATCGGCTAGCCCTTTCTTACTATCTCTAGTGCCGATTTTGTCAAGAATAATATATTTATATAGTGTTACAATTAGGGCAAACCCTAATTGTCATGACTTTCCATTTCCTTGGATCCATGGGTTCAAATACACCATGGAGCATCCATGGAGCATCATATGGGTTTTATCCCAACTAGATAATCCATGGAGCATTAGCCCACTATACAAGTATGGATGATTTACACAATCAACCCATATATTTAATTAGTCTTCTTTTGATCACTTAATTAATCCTAGATTAATTCTTGATCAATACTAATTAAATAATCTTATTATTCTTATTATTAATATACTAGAACTTATAATATATTAATAACCATAAGTGTCTTATTTCTCTCATTATAGTCTATCCAAGTGCATGATGCCATGCAACCCAAATGGACCATGCCGAGTCGGGTCAAGTCTTACCAATTATAGTTATGGACTTAGACATTAATCCAACATTTTCTGGGGTTGGCCAGTTATTATCGGAGGTTTATCAGTGATTTTTGCAAGGTTGTTGTTCCTCTTACCAGATTTACCCGAAAGGGTGTTGCTTTTGTTTGGGGTCCCGAGCAGCAGTCCTCGTTTGAGACTCTGCGCCAGAGATTGTGCGAAGCTCCAATGTTAGCACTTCCAGAAGGGATGGAGGATATTGTGGTTTATTGTGATGCATCCGTAACTGGGCTGGGTACAGTGCTCATGTAGAGAGGGCACGTGGTAGCATATGCTTCGAGGCAGCTAAAGCCTCATGAGGCTAGGTATCCCACCCACGATTTGGAGTTGGGGGTGGTGTTGTTCGCCCTCAATATCTGGCGCCATTATTTGTATGGGGTTCAGTGTACCATACACACGGACCACAAGAGCTTGAAGTATCTTATGGATCAGCCCAACCTGAATATGCGCCAGAGGAGGTGGTTAGATGTGATAAAAGATTACGATTGCGAGATTCTGTAACATGCGAGTAAGGCTAATGTGGTATCTAATTCCCTGAGCCGCAGGGCCGAGAGTGCCCCAATTTGAGATGTATGTATGAATATGACAGTGATGACTCCAGTGTTGGATAACATTATAGAGGCCCAGGCAGAGGCTGTGAGACTAGAAAACCGCAAAAGGGAGCGGGTGATTGGGCAGGTTTGTGACTGATAATCGAGGGCTTATGATTTTTCGAGCGTGGATTTGGGTGCCTTATACGGGCGGAGCACATGGCATTCTAATGGAGGTGGCGCATAGATCGAGACTCTCGATCCATCCTGAGGCCACTAAGATGTATCTGGACCTAAAGAGGGATTATTGGTGGCGTTGAATGAAGAGCAATGTAGCATGGGTAGTTGAGAGGTACTTGACCTGCCGTGGGGTCAACACAGAGCACCAGCGTCCACACGGTCCATTGCAGCCTTTAGAGATTCCCCAGTGGAAGTGGGAACAGATCTCTATGGACTTCATCACCAAGTTACCAAGGACGACGCGTGGAGTTGACGCAATTTGGGTGAGAGCTCACGTGCTTTCTATTCGTGAGAGATCTTCTGTAGAGAAGTTAGGTGGGATTTATGTGAAGGAGGTGGTATCAAGGCATGGAGTGCCAATCTCGATTGTTTCGGATCAGGACGTGCGTTTCACTTCCAGGTTATGGAAGAAATTTCACGAGGATTTGGGTACGCGCCTACATTTCAGCATGGCATACCACCCGCAGACAGATGGACAAAGTGAGCAGACAATTCAGATGCTTGAGGATATGTTGCGTGCATGTGTCATGGACTTTGGAGGAAGTTGGGACACATACTAACCCCTGATAAGTTTTTCTACAACAACAACCATCACTCGAGTATTGGTATGGCTCCCTTTAAGCTCCTACATGGGAGGAGGTATCGTACTCCCATCTGTTGGGGAGAGGTGGGGTAGAGAGTTATAGGCCACACTGAGATAGTGCTGAAGATGACCAAGCAGATTCAGCAGGTGAGACAGAGATTACTAATGGCCTAGAGTCGTCAGAAGAGTTACACAGATAGACAACAATCCGAGCATGAGTTTTAGGTCGGAGATTTTGTGCTTATGAAAGTTTCCCCATGGAAAGGGGTAATACGGTTTAGGAAGCGGGGCAAGTTGGGGCCTCGATATATGGGACCTTTCAGGGTGATCGTCAGGGTGGGCAAGGTGGCTTACCAGTTGGAGCTACCTGAGGAGTTGCGCCAGATCCATAACATCTTCCATGTGTCTCAGTTGAGGAAGCGTGTGGCCGATGAGTCGGCAATAGTACCGCTGGAGGACGTTCAGTTTGATGCGAGCTTGAATTATATTGAGAGGTCGATTGCAATTCTGGATTGAACGGTGAACGTTCTAAGGAACAAGGAAGTACCCCAGGTTTAGGTCCAGTGGAAACATCGGAGGGGTCCATATTGACTTGGGAGCCAGAGCCAGAGATGCGGGATCAGCATCCTGAGCTATTTGCAGAGCACGACTTCAAGTGCGAAGTCTGATTCTAGTTGGGGAGAATTGTAACATCTGGAATTCAATGTATATTATATTATTTAATTTTTATTGAATTTTAGTGAGGGACTCGACAAGTGGGTGCCTCAACTCGTCGAGGAGGGTGATGACTTGTTGATGTGGAAAATGAATGGACTCGACAAGTCGGAGAGGTTACTCACCGAGTCTGTGTTTCTGAAGGAAACCCTAATTTCTTGGGCCTTGGGCCTATTTAAAGGAGCTTATGGGCTTCATTAGCGGCCACACTCCCCTTTGAGTGACCCTAATTGATCTAGAGAGCATAGTGAGAGAGGGAGAGCTAGTTGTCATCATCTTGGTGCATGTTTGCAAGGAAGAAGGAGATTGTTCAAGCTAATTTAACTTCAAGGGCTCAGATCTACTACTATTCTATTCAAGCTGCTGTTTTAGGTATGAATCTATACCTATTTTCGTATGATTAGTAGATCCCATGAATTTAGGGTTTCTTTACACACTTTTAGTTGAAGTTATGGAATATATGAAGTCCTTTTGAGGCTTAAACTTCATATCTGGATCTTCAAAGCTCTAGAGAGTCCCTTGAGTCCACCTTTATGCAGTTACATAAGAGGTTTGAGCCTAGAACACCATTATGGGGGTTATTTTGACAAATAGAGCTAGATGAGCAATGCATACACATAAAAATTAGACCTTTACGTGATTATTGCATGCTAGGAGGTTAGATCTATAAGCTAGAGGCACGTGTCTGACCTCAGATGGACGAATGAGAATTCGATGGGGTTGACTCGCCGAGTCTGAAGGATGACTCGATGAGTCGTAGCGAGTTTTGGCTAGATATCATTGACCCGGTATGAACTCGTTGAGTTGAGGGGCAACTCGACGAGCTGAGTGGACCCTCGGAATGAATTTTCAGAAACGCGAATGGACTCAGTGAGTCATAGAAGTGCCCTCGCCGACTTAGGTCGAAGTAAACAAATTAAATATGGTTGACTTCAGTGGATTACTTGACGGAGTCAATAAGAGATATTTGAGACCACGGAGGGTTAATATAGTCTTTTACGCATTCTGAGAGATAGAAAGAGGATAAGAGGACTTTATGTGTGTAAAAGAGTAACAAGTATGGTTAATGATGGGATGCTTGTCTAATCTGTTAGGCTGAGGCTAGTTCAGGATTTCGAGAGTGTGTCTGTTATCTTCTAGCCACGAGGTGAGTCTTCTCACTATAATTTACCTGGAATGGTAACTATGTGTGACCAGAAGGTCTTATGTATACGTATGAGTTATGTGACTTTATATGATATGTATATGTTGTATGACAAGGGACCGGAAGGTCAAAAGAGCTAGGGATAGAAGGCAATCAGAGTTATGGCCGGAAGGAAATCAGAGTTAGGGCCAGAAGGTAAGCCATGGTAGGGCCAGATGGTCTACCAGAGTTGTGGGACCAGAGGTCCCACTCAGACACATTAACCGGAAGTTCTTACAAAGCTATAGCCTCGAGTGGCTTGTAACAACCCGAAACTTTGCTTCCTCGCTGTAACCATTCCGTCAAACCCGTCTTAAACGAATTGTTCCGAATTCGTCCTGAATTAGGTTAATTAAGTCAAAGCCGTTATTTTGACTTGGTAAGTATCAAATCATGTTGGAAAAATGTGAAAACGTCCCGAACAAGTAATTTGAAAAATTATAGTTTCGACCATATCGCGTTACAACAACTTAATCGGGTGCGACCAAAAGCCCCGTTTAAGGTCAGTATCGGGTAGAATTCCACCGTGTCCAAGTTTTTGGACCTATATAACGTATTTAAACACCCATTTGAAGCTTTTTCTTCCTCTCTCTACTCTCTCTCTAACCTCTCTCCTAAATCCAAAGTTAAGGGTCCAAATTATCAAATTAAGGCTCCAAATCTTTGAGGTACCTTCCATAACTTGTTGTACAACATCTCTAGCTTTAGAATTCGAGTTTGAACATTTGATTAGGACCATAATTATGAGTTTACGGCCCTAGAACAATACTAGGCCGTAAACTCAAGAAAATGGGGTTTTTAGAGCAACAAAACCCTTTTAAACCTCAAATGGACCTTAGACATGGCTAAATGACTTTATGGAATGGACTTAGAATGCCTTAAACTATAACTTGAAGCATTTTGTAAGATTTTACGGCCATTGAAGGTTCCTAGGCCGTAAACTTACATTTAAAGGGGGTTTAAGCCCTTAAACCCTCCCTAAACTCAATCAAGCCCTAGTTATGATTTTTAGAAATTGTGTAATGGACTTGGAACTTATTAAACTTCAATTTTGAGAGGTTTATATGAGTTTACAGCCAAGGCATATGCTTGGGCCGTAAACTCCTCAAATATGGGTATAAAATCACTTCTAATGTGTTAGAATGCCATCCAACACCACCAAAAGCCTTGGAATAAATTAGGGAACCAACCAAAAATAGTTTAGAAGCCTTAAACACATCATAAACCCTCTAATTGAGAGTTTACCGCCAGAGCATATGCTCTTAGGCTGTAAACTCATAGTTGTATGCCATTTGAAGCCCTAAACTCACCCAAAGCCTTGTAAAAATTAGTTGAATCACATGTGATTAATCCTTGGCCTTCAAATTAATTTAGATGGATGTGGGTAAGAGTTTACGGCCGTAAACTCTCAGTTTACAGCCATAAACTCTTCTATTAATCCATACAATGATTTAGTCCCTTTCAAATGTCCAAAAGCCAAACCTAGCAACACCCATTATTTGATTTAAGGCCATTTTCCTCATAAAAACACCTACCATGAGTTTACGGCCGTAAACTCATGGGGATGTGGTGTTTTGGCCGTAAACACTCCCTAAGAGTATACCTTTGAAGAATAAACTCTAAGTCCTAGCCATTCATGTCCTAAAACGCCACCCGGGTCACTTCAAACGACCATTTTGGAGTGTTTTCGCGTCTTAGATTGTTCATGTGTATCTAATTAGTCATTTAAATCTAATTAGATGTATATTGTGTATTATTTAATATTACATAGGAACCTCGCTCGTATTCAAGCCTCGGTTCAACGTTTAGCGTCCCATTCAACACTTTCCGCGTCCGGTTAGTTCATACCCCTACCCTTTTTCAACTGTTTTTCACTGTTTTCAGGGGGGAATACAAGCAAAAGTACAAGGAAATCTTGTACTCAAACTTATTGTTTTCAGTTTAATCATTTTCATTCTGTATGTTCTAATATCAATAACTATGTTTATCAAGTAGTTCGAATTACGAATTTAGCTTTCAAACTGATCATAGATTTCTCGGTAAAATGTTCTAATCTAAACTATGTTTCATAATTTAAGAATAACTTATACTAATTTCCATTTATAACTAATTACGAATACGAAGCTATAACTAGGATTAGAACGAATACGAAACTATAATTAGGAACAGAATGCGACTACGAATACGACTGCGAATACGAATACGACTGCGAATACGAAAACGAATACGAATAGTATTAGGAGTAGGTTAGGGATAGGAAATGCGACTACGAATACGACTGCGAATACGAATAAGACTGCGAATACGAATACGAATACGAATAGTATTAGGAGTAGGATTAGGGATAGGAATGCGACTACGAATACGACTGCGAATACGAATACGAATACAAATAGTAATAGGAATAGGAATAAGGAAACGAATACGAACACGAATAAATACAAGAATATGTTTAAGAATAAGAATACTGAACATAACTAAAATCAGTAAAGACACACACACACACAGTCAGGGAAACATGGAGTTTTCCTGGGAAGAACACTGAACATAACCGTAATCAGTAAAGACACACACACAGACACAGTCAGGGAAACATGGGGTTTTTCCTGGGTAACACTTATAGAACTAGAAGGAGTAGTAAACTGAATAACATTACATCTTTTACAATAGGTAATATACAATAAGGAAAGTATGGGACTTTCCTGGGACCATAGTTAAACATAACTAGAACCGTGTAACCTAACAATAAATCGACTTTCTCTTTTAAGAAAATATGAAATTTTCTTGGATAACAACTTTTCGATAAACAAAAGGAAATTTGTACATTTTCACAAAACAAACATCTTATGAACTCACCAGCTTTATGTTGATTTTCAAACTGCTTGTATTCTCAGGTCCGCTTTAGACAGGTACCTGATGATCTCTTTTGGCGAAGACGGAATGCATAGAAGATTCGTCTCTCTTTTGTTGAAACTATGTATCTATGTAAACTTGTATTACCTTACTTTTCAACTAATGAAATGAAATCTATGTAATACTTATGTTTGTGTTTTACTTCGCTTACTATGTACATTGGTTATGATTCTCATGAAGTCACCTCCACCCCGAGACGTTTCCACCCTCGGTTTCGGGGTGTGACAGATTGGTATCAGAGCCCTTGTTTATAGTGAACTAAGTATACCAAACGTTACATGGTATAAGACTATAAACATTAAGGGGCCTAAGTGCTCTGAACTAAAAGTATACTTCAAAATATAAGTATTTTCAAAAAGTATACCAGTATCCTAGCCGTCGAGAATCGTATCTATAAGTAGAATAGAACATAAGTAATTGGGTGTTGTATGATGCAGTTAAACCTGGGCAGTTATGTAGTCGTGTCTAGGATCAATATAGCCTGATCAACTATATTCATTCGAGACACGGCCAACATGTGCTTGGGAGTGACTGTGGAATACGGCATACCTAAAACTTACCCAAATACCACAAACAACGAGTCGTCGTTGCGGTGAATCGTGAAATACTATGGGAGTATTTCTGAATCCAACATTATAGTAGAAATTCCTCATTCAAACATTTCCTCTTGATCATTCCGTTAGCGATAAATGTCTGCTTTGATAACTCATTCCTGTTTATTCGCTTAATAGAATTACACGCCTATCATAAAGAGAAATCCTTTGTTTCATATCTCTTTATTCAATTTAGAGGACTTATAATCCTCTTTTTCCTAATCACTTTAGATCGAAATGTCTTCGAAGGAAGAATCCAGTTCAAGAAACAACATCCCTCCATCGCAACCCTCATCTCGCTTCGACCCTGTGATGTTCCAGCTGGCTATTTCTGCTGCAGTGATGGTTGTAATGACGATCTTGAACCCTAACAAGTCTATTAGTTTAGGATATAACCTCTATCCCCAAAACCATGAAAATGTTCAGGAGCATAAAAGTGAAAACGATAAGAGTAAAAAGCGGAAAGGTCAGAGTTCCCAAGGACCCTCCAAGAAGCTCAAAAATGTGGCAGTCCAAGTTGCTACCAATCCTACCACTGTTCCTATAGTTCCAGCTACCACTACTCCTGTTATTTCGCCTAAGGCTCAAGCACCTGTCACTGGGTATGCTGGTAATCTCCCTTGGTGCGACAGGTGTAGTTATCATCATTATATTCCTGGCCCGTGTCGCAAGATGATTTGCAAACGCTGTGGCAAGAAAGGTCATCTTGCTAGAAGCTGCAGGACACTAGTCCAACACATCGAACAAACTTCTGAATCAAGTATCAAGCAAGTCTGCTATAAGTGTGGAGAAATTGGGCATTTCAAGCGAAACTGCCCAAAAGCAACAACCCCCAATAATGTCAACAACGCTGGGATGGTCTTAACTTTGAAGCAGGAGGAGACAGCTGCTGATCCCTCTAACGTCGCGGGTATATTTATTTTCGACAATCCTTGTCCTCGCATCCTTTTCAAATTCGGTGTTAAGAAAATTTTATTAAGCATTCATTCATTTATTTTGTTAGACATAGTCCTCGTATAATAACCAAATCAATCATCGTCAAGATAATTATCAGTGAGAACGAGTGCATAAACAACATATCTCTACATTGTGTCTCTGCCTTGAGTAATCATTCATTTCTTCATTAACCTGATGTCAGTTTCAGTGAGAGCTTTGATGTTAACTTCATTTATGTATCGATTGAGCCTGACTGTGTTGATACATCTCATTATAGAAAACCGTTTGTCTCAATCTTCCTTCTGATCAGACCCTCATAATTCATGATGACGAATTTAGCCCAAACCTTCGCTTCGTTCAATGTGTCTAAATGCGAAAGTTCATGCGAAAGAAGTGTCGAGTATTCCTGGTCCATATGATCAACGAGAAACAAGAAGTTAAATACACCGATAGTAAACTTTATAAGGTATGGAAAACTTAGTATGTGGTACATTAGACCCTTTTAGATTCCCTTTCAGATTGATTCCTTAGCCTTCAACTCTGCAATACCTTCAATAATAAGCAGCGTTCATCCCATACCTTGCACCTCTGTCCTTAATGAATACTTACCTGATAAAACCACATAAATCCATTCTCGTGTGACCAAGAACCTTAATATACCTAAACCCCCCCTGGACAAGCAAACTAAGATCATAGACCAAGTAATCAAGCGTTTGAAACCGAGCCACGTCTCGTTAGTGAAGGTTCCAAGCGAGAACCTGAATTCACATGGAAACGCGAAGACCCCATACAGTAGACATATCCACACCCCCTTTTGTCCATGATTTTGTATCTAAATTCTTGAATTTCGGGACGAAATTCCCTCTAATGGGGAGATAATGTAACAACCCGAAACTTTGCTTCCTCGCCGTAACCATTCCGTCAAACCCGTCTTAAACGAATTATTCCGAATTCATCCTGAATTAGGTTAATTAAGTCAAAGCCGTTATTTTGACTTGGTAAGTATCAAATCATGTTGGAAAAATGTGAAAACGTCCCGAACAAGTAATTTGAAAAATTATAGTTTCGACCATATCGCGTAACAACAACTTAATCGGGTGCGACCAAAAGCCCCGTTTAAGGTCAGTATCGGGTAGAATTCCACCGTGTCCAAGTTTTTGGACCTATATAAACGTATTTAAACACCCATTTGAAGCTTTTTCTTCCTCTCTCTAACCTCTCTCCTAAATCCAAAGTTAAGGGTCCAAATTATCAAATTAAGGCTCCAAATCTTTGAGGTACCTTCCATAACTTGTTGTACAACCTCTCTAGCTTTAGAATTCGAGTTTGAACATTTGATTAGGACCATAATTATGAGTTTACGGCCCTAGAACAATACTAGGCCGTAAACTCAAGAAAATGGGGTTTTTAGAGCAACAAAACCCTTTTAAACCTCAAATGGACCTTAGACATGGCTAAATGACTTTATGGAATGGACTTAGAATGCCTTAAACTATAACTTGAAGCATTTTGTATGAGTTTACGGCCATTGAAGGTGCCTAGGCCGTAAACTCACATTTAAAGGGGTTTTAAGCCCTTAAACCCTCCCTAAACTCAATCAAGCCCTAGTTATGATTTTTAGAAATTGTGTAATCGACTTGGAACTCATTAAACTTCAATTTTGAGAGGTTTATATGAGTTTACGGCCAAGGCATATGCTTGGGCCGTAAACTCCTCAAATATGGGTATAAAATCACTTCTAAGGTGTTAGAATGCCATCCAACACCACCAAAAGCCTTGGAATAAATTAGGGAACCAACCAAAAATAGTTTAGAAGCCTTAAACACATCATAAACCCTCTAATTGAGAGTTTACGGCCAGATCATATGCTCTTAGGCCGTAAACTCATAGTTGTATGCCATTTGAAGCCCTAAACTCACCCAAAGCCTTGTAAAAAATTAGTTGAATCACATGTGATTAATCCTTGGCCTTCAAAAAAATTTAGATGGATGTGGGTAAGAGTTTACAGCCGTAAACTCTCAATTTACAGCCATAAACTCTTCTATTAATCCATACAATGATTTAGTCCCTTTCAAATGTCCAAAAGCCAAACCTAGCAACACCCATTATTTGATTTAAGGCCATTTTCCTCATAAAAACACCTACCATGAGTTTACGGCCGTAAACTCATGGGGATGTGGTGTTTTGGCCGTAAACACTCCCTAAGAGTATACCTTTGAAGAATAAACTCTAAGTCCTAGCCATTCATGTCCTAAAACGCCACCCGGGTCACTTCAAACGACCATTTTGGAGTGTTTTCGCGTCTTAGATTGTTCATGTGTATCTAATTAGTCATTTAAATCTAATTAGATGTATATTGTGTATTATTTAATATTACATAGGAACCTCGCTCGTATTCAAGCCTCGATTCAACGTTTAGCGTCCCATTCAACACTTTCCGCGTCCGGTGAGTTCATACCCCTACCCTTTTTCAACTGTTTTTCACTGTTTTCAGGGGGGAATACAAGCAAAAGTACAAGGAAATCTTGTACTCAAACTTATTGTTTTCAGTTTAATCATTTTCATTCTGTATGTTCTAATATCAATAACTATGTTTATCAAGTAGTTCGAATTACGAATTTAGCTTTCAAACTGATCATAGATTTCTCGGTAAAATGTTCTAATCTAAACTATGTTTCATAATTTAAGAATAACTTATACTAATTTCCATTTATAACTAATTACAAATACGAAGCTATAACTAGGATTAGAACGAATACGAAACTATAATTAGGAACAGAATGCGACTACGAATACGACTGCGAATACGAATACGACTGCGAATACGAAAACGAATACGAATAGTATTAGGAGTAGGTTAGGGATAGGAAATGCGACTACGAATACGACTGCGAATACGAATACGAATATGAATAGTATTAGGAGTAGGATTAGGGATAGGAATGCGACTACGAATACGACTACGAATACGAATACGAATACAAATAGTAATAGGAATAGGAATAAGGAAACGAATACGAACACGAATAAGTACAAGAATATGTTTAAGAATAAGAATACTGAACATAACTAAAATCAGTAAAGACACACACACACACACAGTCAGGGAAACATGGAGTTTTCCTGGGAAGAACACTAAACATAACCGTAATCAGGGAAACATGGGGTTTTTCCTGGGTAACACTTATAGAACTAGAAGGAGTAGTAAACTGAATAACATTACATCTTTTACAGTAGGTAATATACAATAAGGAAAGTATGGGACTTTCCTGGGACCATAGTTAAACATAACTAGAACCGTGTAACCTAACAATAAATCGACTTTCTCTTTTAAGAAAATATGAAATTTTCTTGGATAACAACTTTTCGATAAACAAAAGGAAATTTGTACATTTTCACAAAACAAACATCTTATGAACTCACCAGCTTTATGCTGATTTTCAAACTGCTTGTATTCTCAGGTCCGCTTTAGACAGGTACCCGATGATCTCTTTTGGCGAAGACGGAATGCATAGAAGATTCGTCTCTCTTTTGTTGAAACTATGTATCTATGTAAACTTGTATTACCTTACTTTTCAACTAATGAAATGAAATCTATGTAATACTTATGTTTGTGTTTTACTTCGCTTACTATGTACATTGGTTATGATTCTCATGAAGTCACCTCCACCCCGAGACGTTTCCGCCCTCGGTTTCGGGGTGTGACATGGCTAATATGTGTATGTGGTATTTTGGGGAACTCACTAAGCATTTGTGCTTACCATGTTATGTGTTATGTGTTCCATGTACTTCTGTGGATCACGGGAAGGCACCGACATGATTGTACACCTACATCGAGATGGAGTCAAGATCCTGGATTTGAATAATTGTTTTGAAAACTTGTTGATTGATTTTGAAAATTTATGATGTGACACATGTTTTTATGAATTTAAAAATGAAAATTTGGTTGAAAATTTTTGGTTGTTACACCTAGAGAAACCAAACTCTTTGATTTTCTCATTAATGCAAAGATTCCATCTGTGAGAAGCTTGTTTCAATCCATATATTGATTTGTCAAGCCTACACACTCTCTATTGGGTTTTTAGCATCCACAAAAACCTCTGGTGACTCATGTAAACATCTTCAACCAACTTTGTGTTAACCAAAGTAGTATTGACATCCATTTGCCAGTGTACTTCCACTGATGAACGTATCACCATCTATAGTTCTATAGAAATCATAAAACTCTGGTGTTTCATTCTAACTCGAGTGGAACGCCTAAGAGGTAAAGATCCGTCAATAGGTTGAACATGAATTTTCTCCTCGGGTTGCGCGCTAGTGTCAGAGGTTCCTTCATTGCTTGACTCTTGAATTTCTTCAAGATCAATTGTACTCACACTATCCTCTTTGCATATGTGCTCTCTCTCTCAAAAAAACTCATCTTCATGCTACATAGACCATTTTCTCACTAGGTCTATAGAACAGGTATCCAAAAGATTTTTGTGGGTAACCGATCAAACTACGTCGCTCACTTCAAGGTTGAAGCTTGTCATGAGTCTCTCGTCTAATGAAAGCTTCACAAACCCAAACCTTGATATGTGCCAATGAGCTAACCTTCCATGTCCAAATTTCGTGAGGTGTTTTGGCAACCTTCTTTGTTGGGACTAGAATAAGAATGTGGGCGACAGTCTTTAAGGCATACCCCAGAATGATATTGGAAGTGAATCTTAACTCATCATGGAACGAAACATGTCCAACAAGGTTCGATTATACCTCTCGGCCACACCGTTAAGTTGTGGTGTCCTTTGAGGTGTTAATTTTCAAACAATTCTACATTCCTTGAGTTAGTCGTGGAACTCGATACTAAGATACTCACCACCTCTATCATATATGAGCATCTTAATCTTCCTGCCCAATTGATTTTTGACTTCATGTTTAAACTCTTTGAACTTTTCAATGGTTTCTTCTGCTTGACTAAGTAGATATATCCATATGTTCTATAATAAAAGACACATAAAATCGATTTGCATCCCTTGTAGTGTATATGAGGTCCCACACACATCTGTGTGTATGAGATCCAACACTTCTGAAAGCTTAGTGCCTCAAATGTTTCACCTCTAATGGAGTCACAAACACCACTAGCAAAAGGATGATAGGAGAGAGTAGGGAATGCCTTTAGAAAGTAGTTTCTACTAGGGTTAGAAGTCTTAGGAAGAAATTCCAAAGGTTTGGGGCTCTTTATAAAGTTGTTGGTTGCTTAGTCCCAAAGCTAGGGTTTGGTGGAGGAAACCCTAATTTCCAGCTTAAGGCCTAAGCAGCCCATGGACTCACATCCTTAAGGCCATGAACGAAATTTCTAGGACATTCCCTAGATAATGTCATCCATCCCTCCTAGGATAGTCCAAGAGCCCAACTCCACAACTTTTACCAAATTGCAAAACTACCCTTGTTTCTTTAACTAGTTCCATTAATCCCGAAATTAATTCCAAATTAATTTATGATTAAATACTAATTAAATAACATGATTTCTAATTAATATATTATATTCATAACATATTAATAAATCATTTATATCAATTTATTATTCCAAATGATAAATTTAACCTCTCTCTCCAAAAGTCATCATGTCATGTTGTTAGAGTGAAGGAAACCAAAAAGAACCACGCTACGATCAAATCAAGTACATACCAATTATACTTATGGCCTTAGATACCTAATCCAACAAATTCCTCATCAAAGTTCACATTAAGCTTCAAGAGATTACATACATGTCGTTGTATGCATTGCAAGTAGCTCCTGACAGACTCTTCGTCCTTCATCTTGCTGGTTATGTAGGATTTGACTAATAACTATACTTGAAATCATAGTACTATCAAATAAAGTACATACCAATCATAGTTATGGGCTTAAACACCTAATACAATAGTCCCCCACTTGGATAAGTCTAATAACTATAATTGCACGTATGACCTCAAAATTTGACTATCAAGCGTAGCTTTCAATAGCCGTTGTCGAACTCTGACCTAGTCAGTTATGTGTCCTTTAGATAAGAGATCGGATACTCATTCGTTCTACAAAATATTGTATGGACATCAGACATGGATTATAATCAATCTCTATGTCCAAGATTTGTTTCTTGGTTTCTAATTTATGATGATGATAACAGACTACTAAGTGAACACATCAATTCAGTCCAGGCTTGGCCAAGCGCTTTAGTTTTCATCATCAAATCATTGATGGGACCATAGATATTGCTTTTTCCCCTTTAGGATAAAAGTAATGGATAACTTCGACTCATATGTTTGTAGTATTTACTCATCCAGTCACACACAACAATACGTTTTGTAACATCAAGTTACTGATGCGTTTACGTATTATCAATGCACAACTGACTCGCAAACAACAATTCATATGTCTCCGCTTCAAGAATATAAGATATTATCCTCTCAAAATTACTCGTAATAAAATCCATGAAGTAATTCTCTGAGCGTGAGTTTAATCCAATACTCAAATCCCATTTCAAAAGTACTCATGAACACTTCAGCAAACCATTGCCATTTCTAATCCCTTAGACAATCTACATTCCGATTCATGATAGTCTTAATTCACTACTTATTTCCAAAGTATAATCAACTGTGGATGTTTTAAATAATCCAACTATTCAGGAAGTAAAACATGTGAAGTGAAACTAAATGATAACCTAATTAACAATGGTCTCAAAACTATTAAGTATAAATAAAACACTTATTAATTAATCAATCATATTAATTAGACTTTATTAATTGTATAATGTTTCGAGTAATCAACTAATCACTTGATTTAAACATTATTCATGCTATATTATAAACATGCATACTATGTCTCTCGATGGTCCTTCTTTTGTTAATAGATCAATTGGACATAACTCCAATGATACTCATATCACAATTCCATATCCTTATTGCAAGTGTAAGAATTCCAAATTCTCCTCACAACCAAATGTGTGAGAGTGTAACCTTGCATGCAATATCCTTTTGTGATGACTTGGCTTGAAAGTCACAAATACTTCGCCGACGATGTCACAAAATGCTCTAATGAAACTTTGTTACTTTAAACAATTTCATGGTAATAAAGTATCAGATTCACGGTAACATCTTGAACACCTTCTTTGCATTAAGGTTTCTAACTCACATTCAGATTCCAATCACCAACTCCCATTATAGAAACATTTCCATATTTCAATATGACAGTCAATTTTGATCAAGAATTATCCCAATCTGAAACATGTTAGTATGGTCCATTTAAACGCTATACTTCCAATTGTCCATAAGCAACCAATCTTCAAAGTACTTCAGATTGTCCTTTAACAGTTGTTTAGCAACTCTAGTCATATCCAGTTCCAGTTCTTTTTCCCTTCTTAATGCCCAAGGCATTTGGAAAAATTAGAACAAGCAAATCTTATAGCATATGCAATCAATCCTGTACTTGAAGCATATAGGATTCGATAAATAATGTCCTACATAAAGACTTGACACTCGATCAGTCTTTCGCTGTAATATTTCCATATATAGAATTTCCTATGTTGAATCATTTCAACATGATATTTATATATGTTTATGACTAAGTTCCATTAAAATCCTTCAATCTAATCCTTTAGATTTGAAGCGAAGTATAAGTTCTTTCTCCCTTAAATCCTTTTATAGCAAAACAATTCTCAAATATAGAAAATTGTAAATTTTGAAACTTTGTTTCCTGTAAATAGTATTGTTAATTTGCAATATGTACCATAAATATTATGCTCCCACTAGCATAATAATTATATTCTTCTTAGCATAACAATTAATCTTCCTTTAGCACAACACTTACGCTCCCACTAGCTTTGACATGTATTCAGAAATCATCTAGACTTTCAAAAATCAATATGATTGACTTTCTAACTAAAGCGTAGATTTCTAATATGTAATGCTTCAATAAGTCTTCATCTAGACTTCTCAAGCTCATACACCTTTCATTTGATAGCATAGTGTGTGTTTAGACCTTTTCAGAACTTATGAGAATAATTCCTGAACGTTCAAACTATTTCTTTCCATTTCTCACAATTTAAACTATGAAAAGGGATGTCGTAATCATATACAAATTTGAGAATGCAATTATCACAACTGCTAACCGTAATGATATCAATTCAGATTTAAAATCTACTAGCAAAAGTGTTTCCTCATAATTATTTTCATGAGTTAGAGTGAAACCTTTTTCTTCCTAGATTTATTGTGTATGTGTTCCTACCCATGTGAATTTATCAATTCTAACCTACAATCATAAGATAAGGTTGAGGACAGAGACAAAATGTGATTTCGTTTCCCTTCATGGACTGAACTTAGTATATTCTTAATTTCTCACTAGCTGGCAGCACAAGGGCCTACCAATGCTTCCATGTTGTCAAGCAGCTCACTTCCATTGACCAAGGTACTATTACTGACCAATGTGCTCTGCCTTTTGCAGTCAACTGAGAACTAGAGAACCCATATGCATATTCAACTTTACTAGAAGGTGCATAAAAACAAGAATGTGTCAACTTAACCCGATAGGTTATCAACCTCAAGTTGTATGCTACTGATAACTAACAAGTTTATTCTTGATTGACTCCTAAAACTTTTCAAGACCAATAAGACTCCCACTGACTTCTTGACATATAAATTTCTCTCTCAAGGAACAATCCTTGACAAGAAAAAACAAATATTCAAAGTCAGTGTGGATTCTCAGCAAGAGAATATTTCATGTAATTAGTCTTAGTTTATCCTTTTTTTTAACCAAAACAGTAGTACTGCCAATTTCAAATGTGCTAAAGTAAGAAAACATTTTTACTCTACATTTCATGAGGTGTTATAAGCCTACTTAGTTTGGAATAAGCTTCAAGGTATGATTTGTAGTTACTAGAGTGTGACTCTAAAACTTGATTTGGAAACGAAGTATGGCTCATCTCTTGATTAAACTATTTCAACAATGTCTAATTCCTCTACTTAGTTGAAACAATTTCACTAAGATGTCCTTAGAGGATCAATTGTGGCATAGTTCTATAATCATTAAGATGATCATAAAACATGATACTAAAGCACTCTCCTTTCCATTAAGATTAGAGAAACCTTTATCTATTTGCCTAATAGATTCTTTTTATTAAATTTTCTATTCTTTGAAACTTTTCAAAGAGTCAGAATTACACTTAATCTTATAAATATAACCATATTTACTGAGCTATCAGCAAATCATGACGAATAGACTTATAATCTTTTGTGGTGGATCTTGGATAGTCCATATCAATATGTAATAGATCCATTTCTCCTTCACTTTGACTAACATGAACATGTGAACAACGAATTAGTCTTAATCTTCCAAAGACCAAGATTCTCATACATCACACAATTCGAATTGTATGACTCCAACTTTCTATCCAACTGAAACTTCGGTGATGATAATTCCTTTTCACCTGGTTAATTACGACATTTCCACAAACTATATAATCAAGAATCAATACATACTTAATCATTGTTAATAATAGAAATATAACCACCAATTTTCATAAATTACATTGCAAGGAAATGTAAAGTAAATAAGACAGAACGAAGAATTCAATTATTTGATAAAATGCAGAAGATTTTATCCTTACAATGCAAATATATGAAAACTTTTTATCTAGACATATTTCCTAAGTAATCTATTAAACTATCATAACTTCTAATCAGCAGCTCCAAAATTTGATCATCGAACTATGTGACCGAAATCCATCTTTCACGATCAGATTCAGCTTGATCTTCATAAGCTTCCTTCTTTCTCTTGACTTTTTCATAGCATAGAATCTTAGCATGATGTAAACATAACTAGTCCATGCCGATTATGACATCAAAATTACCAATAGACATTGGCATGAGGTTGACATGAAAAAGGTAGTTATTTAGAGTTAATAGACAATTTTCTAGAATTTCATGTGTTCTTTCGGTTTGACCGTTAGCGATTTTTACTTCATAGATTTCTTTTAATTTGCTAGACTTATTAGTTAACAATTTTCTAAATGTCGAAGTTATAAAACTTCTATCAGCTTCAGAGTCGAAGAGTATAGTAGCATATAAATTATTTATGAGAAATGTACAAGATACTACTGAAGGGTCTTGGATAGCCTCCTTGCTTCCAATTACAAATGTCTTGCCATGCCCTAAACCACCTTGATTCCTCAATTTTGGACATTGTCTCCTGATGTGTCCAATCTCTCCACACTCAAAACAATTTCTTCCTTCACCATTGGATGTTCCAGTATTTGTTCTCTAATGTACTGTGGCAGGTGTTGTGCTCTTGCAGTAACCAGCAGTATGACCCTTCTTCTTACACTTCATGCAAACAAAAAATCCACCTAGATGTTGACGGTTGCACTTATCGCACCATGGAAATTTTCCGTTGTTCCTCTTTGGTTGTGTGGGTTGTGCTATTGTTACTACAGAATTCCTTGCCACATTTTGTCTCTTCTCAGATGATTGTATGGGATTCTTCCCCATCAAATTTGCGTTTGTATATTCCAGATTTGGGAGTTTCAGCTTTAGAGACCATAAATTTCCCTTGGATCTCTATATTAGTTAGCTGATGAGCTAACCGTTTGGTCCTATCATGAGTTGTAGGTTTTGATGCGATCACCATTCCTTTTATCTGTGGTGCTAAACCCCATATATATTGCTCAATCTTCTGATATCCGGGGGTTACTAGTGTTGGACAAATTACCGCAAGATCATTGAATCTAGCAGTATAAGTATTTATCTTGGAACCCTTCATTTTTAGGTTCCACAATTCTTGTTCCAACTTCTGTATTTCCTCTCGATGACAATACTCCTCTACTAGTATCCTTTTTAACTCCTCCCATTTCATGGAGTTTGCAACATCAATTCCCATTGTATTAACATGGTTGTTCCACCATGTTAACATTGCATCAGCGAAGGTACACGCAGAAAATCGTACCTTACAGTCTTCCCGACAGAAGCTTATCTGAATTACAAATTCTTTCTTCTCAATCCACCAGGTCAAGTAAACAACCCTTCCATTATGTGGAAGCTCTTAGGTTTGCAGTTCATAAAATCCTTGTAAGTACATATTCTGGCGTTGGCTTCACTTCTTATTCCACCTAGTTGTGATAGGATCTACGCACATATAAACTTTAGATGGAATATTTGACATAAATCCTTGACATCAAAATCATTCCGAGTGTTAAGGTGTATTCTCATCGCGGGTCTAAGTCTTCATATATGACTTTGTATTTATTATTGGTTGTATTCATACTCTATTAATTATTTTTTATTACTTCAGGTCTATCTGATAAGGCACCGGCCAGTCAGGACAGTCGGAGGGCAGAATCATTTTAGCATATACCGATTCTAAAATCCAGCAATCCAAAGTGACATGTCTATCCTGTCACTGCTCCCGTAAGTAGTCCTTCACTAAATAATTTAATAATACTTTTTACTGTAGGCTAAACCTAATAGAGTAAGCCCTAAACTATAGTCGTTCTTACTTAAGAAAGTGCTAGTTCACTGTAGTTAATAGCTCTGATACCAATCTGTCACACCCCGGTCGGCGGTGGAAACACCAAGCGATGCAACGTTATTTCTCATATCATAGTTATAAAACATGCATTGAACATTACAAAAGAATTTTATAAAATACATACCTTTATTGATGGTTAAAAGTTACATTATTATTGTTTTCCTAGTATTTATTACATAATATCCGATGATGGCATACGTCTTAATGAATAGAAAGATTAATAGTAAAACTTTTCTATTCGATTAACATACCGGCTGGTCAAGTTCCTAAAAACACATGCATTTTAAAATATGTCAACATAAAGTTGGTGATTCCATAGGTTTTGACTCCATATAAAATAACACTTTTCCTCAATTTCAAAAAGTATAGTTTTAAAAGTATCATTTTAACTCTCTAACATTAGGTATAATGGTTTACTTATTAAATAAGTGATATAACTGATCATTATTTGAACCTAAGTTATAAGTATGGGGAAACTTATACTTAACATTAATACTTGTAAAACGACAAAGTATAATGTTTCTAACAAATTGTTACAATGAGTCTGTAACGCTGCTAGGCAACAAAACCTCTAACAGCCACTCATGCTATCTATGAGAATTTTCACAACACATACACACAATATTGTGCGCTTCATCGACGCCGAAACAATAACAAAAAAGGACAGATCGTCACTCACCTATGTTGGGTTGTAGCTAGCAACCACGCGTGGGGTTGTCAACTCGTATCTTATTCATACACGACTTCCTCACTCACACAAAATTAACGGTTACAGGTCAGAGGACCTCCACTAAGATCCCCAATCTTAGATGATGAATCCAGTAGCTCATGTAGACTTTGACGACTTTCTATAGTTCTAACACAAAAGCATTTTCGTGTCTAAAATCTTAAACTACTAGACTTTGCTCTTAAAACATTACTCCTAATTTCATAATATTTAGGCACTATAACAGCTAAAACTTGATGTAAAACCAGGTTATATCTTGACATAAAACCAACAATAATAACATATAACATACCATATTTTATCTTAACATAAAACCAACAATAATAACGTATAATATACCAGGTTTTATCTTGACATAAAACAAAAATAATAACATATAACATACTTAACAAATGATATATATATATATATATATATATATATATATATATATATATATATAACATTCGAGTATAACTCTGGGACTATCACACAACATATTATATATAGAACCCCAGAGTATAACTCATAAGATACATCACACATAATATATATATATATATATATATATATATATATATATATATATATATATAATTCCCGAGTATAATTTATATTAGTATACTTCTATAATAACATGCTAACAAGTTTAAAATAGTTGTATGATTTCAAAATATCATATGTATTTTAGATATATATGAGACAAAACAACTATATCCCAGTTAATATAACTATCTATGTTGATACGAACATACGATCATATAAACATAATATTAACTTTTATTCAATATTTAGCATGTGTTTTACCCTAAAAATATTAAAAAGTGGGGTCGTGAAACTGTTGGATTAATGTCTAAGTCCATAAATATAATTGGTGAGACTTGACCCGACCCGACATGGTCCATTTGGGTTGCATGGCATCATGCATTTGGATATACTATAATGAGAGAAATAACACTTAAGGTTGGTTAATATATTGTAAGTTTAATATATTAATAAGATTATTTAATTAGTATTGATCAAGAATTAATCTAGGATTAATTAAGTGATCAAAAGAATACTAATTAAATATATGGGTTGATTGTGTAAATCATCCATAATTATATAGTGGGCTAATGCTCCATGGATTATCTAGTTGGGCTAAAAGCCATATCTGCTTCATGGATGCTCCATGGTGTTTTTGTACCCATGGATCATGTAACTGAAAGGCCATGTCAATTAGGGTTTACATGGTGTAACACTAACTATATATGCATCTTATTCTTGACCAAAATCGGCACTACTATCATGCTAGAGAAGGGCTAGCCGATTTCATGGAGTGTTCAAGTTTATCTCAAGTTATTCCAAGTGTATTTGGTGTTGTGTGAACCACTTGAGGTGTCACACTTAGGGAAATAGGCACTCAAGCTTCATGAAGACTTTCTACATCAAAGATGTATGTATTCTATCTAGTTATATTCATTATTTTGTATGCTAGATTAGGATAATACCTTGGAAAGTTCATATTTGCATGTATAATAGAGAAAACATAGATCCAAAGTATTTAGAGTTGCATGTACACTTAGGAGTGTTAGAATGCTCAAAACCCATCAGTGGTATCAGAGCCTAGGCTTGTTTTCAATGATACTTGATGCAAATTGTTGAAAAATGCTGAAAAAATCGATTTTCTGGCTTTCTGGGGACTGGACTCACCGAGTCCACTGATGAACTTGCCGAGTCCACTGATGAACTCGCCGATTATGAGTAAAATGATCCTACTCGTCGAGTACGTTCATGCACTCGACGAGTAGGAGCCCTAGACAGCATATTTTCGACTTTTTTTTGGTTGGAATTGGACTATGAACATTACCCTAAGATGTTTTTGGACTTATAAACTTGGTTTTGATGTGGTAATGTTCATGCTAATCAAATTTCAAAGATAATTGTCAATATATTCATGTTTTGTATTAGTTTAAGGTTTAGACTAATTACATGAAAAAGTTTGATTTGAATTATCTTATTCTTATGAGTTGCTTAGATTAATAAGAAGTTATGTGAAATTGTTGTTTTCAATCCAAATTAATCTAAGAGTTGATTCTAAAATGTGTTTTTGTAACTTGTCCAAAAAGTTATATGAAAAGTCACATTTAAGTTTCATAAAACTCATAAAAGTTGGCAATGGTTACAAAAATGAAGAGTCTTGTCCTCAAGTTATGGAAGTTCAAGAGTCACTTCCTTAAGTAATAAAATGTGTAACCTTAATTAATTCCATAAGTTATAAAATAAAGAAAATTTAATTCTTTTATTAGTTTAAAGTCTTCCATAACTTGTCCTCAAGTTATGATACTTGAAGAGTTTTTGGATTAAAACTACTTTAAAGACATAGGTTATGGAATTAATTAGTTTGGAATAGTTTCAAAACATGCTCTCAAGTTTTGGAATTTGAAAAACTTTTCACTTATGAATACTTTAATTCCAAGTTAGCACTTAGAATTTTAAAAGTTAAAATTCAACCCTTATACTTTATAATATTATAGGTTAATAATATATATATATATATATATATATATATATATATATATATATATATATATATACATATATATACATATATGTATAAGAGTAAAGTCAGTCTTATCGTTAGTAGGTCTCATTCACGAAGCCGGTATACAAGGGGGGTATAAGGTTACTGCCTATAAAATGGCAGTTTAATAGGTGTCCACTCTCACCCACCGCTTCCTTGACTGGTGGAGGGTCGTTAGCCGAACGGGTAGGACAAGGACTAGAATTCTCCCTTCACTAAAAGTATGAATGATAAATACTAAGTAACTAAACCTTTTATTAATACCCAATCTTAGTTACTTAGGAAAATGTGAATAAGGTGCTAATCCATGAAATTAAACTTTGCACTTTGTTTAAGTCGGTTAGTGGAGCGTGTGTGGTTAACCGGCACCCTAACTCGTATTTAACAAGGTAGGCAAAGGGTAATTTAATGTTTATCATAGTATCTATGGAGCGTGTGTGGTTAACCGACACATCGATTGAGGGGTAAACACTTAAGGGTACCAAGTAATTTGCATGGTTACGTCACACCTTGTTTTGTGATCCTCGGCATCCCAGTCACAAAACCTGAAGGGAAAACTTGAGATTGAAACATGCCATTGAACAGTTCAATGAATCTCAAAAGATCTAGGAGTTTCAAATCCAATTAAAACCTAATACTACATTTCGTTTATCTTGGTGGAAATTGGTGAATCGTCATTCACCTACCTTCAAATTAATTATAGCTTGGATTACGGCATCCCTCTTCTAAGTTATAAAATAGTTTGTTGGGTCCTAGCATTAATATTTCATATTGGGTGTCATATTAAGGACTTTAAATCAACTATCTTGAATATCTCCCAAAACATGTCTGGTTTAGACATTTATGATCTTCCCAAATCTCTTGAAACAAGCTTCCTTAAATGAAGATGATGTCCCATGGAAATCATACTTCCTTCACCTCCTCCAATTATTCTCCCTAACCCACAAGTTCTTGAAAAGTTTAATGTCACTCAAGCCTTATTGACAACGCAAGGTCTAGGTATGATCACATCTTGGAGATGTAGTCACACCCCCAAACCAGAACGGTAGAAACGTTCGGGGGCGGATGACTTCATGTGGTAACGTAAAAAATGAATACATAGTAAAGAAAGCGATACAACTATCATATATATAATTGAAAGTTTACATTTGTCAAAAGGTACATGTTCAAAACCAATTACAATATGATGTCAAAATATGAAATTTAAACTGGCGCCGCAGCGTCCCTTCTTCAAAAGTTGTTTGTTACCTGTAATTACTGAGTTCCTGGGACATACAAGTAATTTTAAAGAGTAGATCAATATTTAAGCTGGTGAGTTTCATAAGTATTAAATGACAATGTTTGTATGAAATGAAATGTTTTGTTCTTGTTTGTTTGCCTCTAGAAAATCCTATATTTTCTACTAGTGTAAATGTAGCCTTCTCTCAAGACCAATGTTTGTTTCTAAAAATGTATGTAAGTATAAAATTTCCAATACATCTGAAAAACCCCGTAAATCAATGTGTTTTCAATACTCAATGTGAGTTTTATAACCATGCTATTGACTAGAAATGCCTATACACAATGTTCTTCAGGCGTTGGAATGTTCTGATGTTTATCACCCCAAATGGTGGACTATAGCTAATAGTCAGGGCACGGGTTGTCAAACCCATATAGATCTATACACAAACACCATGCTCCCCCTCCAACGGATTCTCGTATATAATACAGCACTTGAAATGCGTACTCGAATGTACGTGAAGTTAATGTCTCACAAAATTTAGTATAAAAACGATTTACTTATGAAAAGGTTCATTAGTTCTTGTATGTGAAAGTAAACTTCTTGAAATAGTGTTTCTAGTATGTAAAAGTTCGTAATGTTCTCATAAAACTATACCTATTATAGTTTTCTAAAAGTGTGTCTCGTTTGTATAGTAATCCCTAGTAAAAATGCTCACTTGTTATGAAAAGTTATAATTTATATAGTACCAATATAAACATATATAACCACATTTTTCATTTCCAAAAATATGATGTTATTGTGATATATTTTGCATACGAAAGTTTACCTATACTAGTTATAAATCACATATGATTCCGTTGATAAAAGTGTATAATGAAACTTTATATATATAACACACGATAATAATTGTGTGTTTTACTTGTATTCCCCCTTAAAAGCATATAAAAGTTATTTATAAAACATTTAAAAGTGTGGATTATAGGGGTATGAACTCACTTGAAAGTTTGTAGAAATCGAGATGGAAACCGGGTAGAATTTCTTCTCGGGAAATGGATTTTCTCGGGATTCTCGGGATTCTCGGGAGTACAAACGACCTTTGGGACTTGAGAAAAATGATCGGGGCTTCGGGTTAGCACGGGCACGGAAAACGAGGCAAGAACGCAAGAGAAATGAGAGAAATGGAGCCCTTTCTTCGGAACCATCGCATCCCTTTTATAGGAACTGGGAACCGCCTCAGTACGCTGGGCGTACGAGAGTACGCTGGGCGTACGAGGGTACGCTAGGCGTACGCGTGCGTCATGCATGACCGAATCCTCGACTGCCTCGGAGCTTGGATGGGATGGGGCATAGCCTCGCATAGGGCGAGACGTGGACGATCCGAATCCTAGCCCTTGAGTATGCGGGGCGTATGCCTGTACGCTGGGCGTAACTCGGATATGCTTGCATACTCTCCTTCGAATAATACCAAGGATTAATAATAAAATTTATATTTTATTTAATTAATAAACTTCTAAAATTCATAACTTCTTCATATGAACTCCGTTTTCGATGTTCTTTATATCCACGCGAAGGTGAGACTACACTCTACAACTTTCGTTTAGATTCCATCGGCAAATATTGAAATTATTTTTAATATTTATTTTTAAAATGTCGCGTTTAAGAAAATTTCGTTAGAAATTCATAACATCTTTATCTGATGTCAGTTTTTGCCAAACTTTTTACCGCTGAAATACCATTGTCGAGACCTTCGATTCTCGTTTAGGTCATTCCGGCCAAAAGTCACTTGATCTCCGATTCGAGTTTTTAGCTGTCTGTTGCTAAGCCGAACTCGGAAAAATCATAACTTCAATATACGAAGTCGGATTTGGGCGTTCTTTTTACGTACGATCACGGTTTAATGACATCAAACATAGTAGATAATTAAGTAGAAACCTTTTGGACATTTTATTTTCGAAGTTAATTTCATTAACTAAAAAGTGGTTACAATACTTGACTTTTTAGGTCATTACAAAGAGTTAAAATATCGGGTTCTCACATCATCCCCCCGTTAGAGGGAATTTCGTCCCGAAATTTTAATGTAGTAAAGATACTATTGAATCAGAGAAAGAGATGAGGGTACTTTTGTTTGATCTGATCTTCGCGTTCCCATGTGAATTCAGGTCCTCGCTTGGCGTTGCAGCGAACCTTTACGATGGGTATGCGACTTTGTTTCGTTTGTTTGACCACTCGGTCCATGATTTCTACCGGTTCTTCCACAAAGTTGAGGCTCTCGTTGATCTCGATCTCGTCGAGTGGTATAACAAGAGTCTCATCGGACATACACTTTTTCAAGTTCGAGACATGGAAGGTTGGATGTATGTTACTAAGTTCACGCGGTAGATTAAGCTTGTAAGC
The DNA here is from genome assembly GCF_052625555.1 of Lactuca saligna. Taxonomy (NCBI): domain Eukaryota; kingdom Viridiplantae; phylum Streptophyta; class Magnoliopsida; order Asterales; family Asteraceae; genus Lactuca; species Lactuca saligna. The sequence goes on along the minus strand of NC_136424.1, from coordinate 186,700,864 downwards.
CACGGGGCCAATTCTGGCAAGAATCTCAAAAGACCCTACGTATCTTGGATTTAGTTTCCCCACTTTCGAAAGCATATTAAACCCTTCCATGGTGAGACCTTCAATAAAACATGGTCTCCTACCTAGAATTCCAAAGGTTTCCTCCTTTGGTCAGCGTAGCTTTTCTGTCAGTCTCTAGATACTTTCAATCGTTCACGAATTTGAACGATCTTCTCTGTTGTTTCTCGTATGATTTCCGGACCGGTGAGAGTGCTTTCAGGAACTCGTCCTTTAGCTACCTAGGTGTCGCCAACTTCAGTCCAGCACAGAGGGGACTTGCACTTTCGACCATAGAGGGCTTCAAATGGAGCAGCCTTTATGCTTGTATGATAACTATTGTTGTATGAAAATTCGACAAGGGGTAAATGGATATCCCATGCCTTTCCAAAGTCAATCACACAGGCTCTCAGCATATCTTCCAAAGTTTGTATCGTTCTCTCACTTTTCCCGTCTATTTGTGGGTGGTAGGCTGTACTCATGTCTAGCCTAGTCCCTAGGGAAATTTGTATTGACTACCAGAATCTTGAAGTGAATCTACTATCTCTATCGGAGATAATGGATATCGTAACGCCATGCAGTCGCACTATTTCCCTATTTGTAAGTTCTTGTAAGCTTTTCCATCTTGTCAGTCTGCTTGATTGGTAGGAAATGCACAGATTTGGTAAATCTGTCGACGATGACCCATATGGTATCGAGTCCACCCGTCGTGTTGGGCAACTTGGTTATGAAGTCCATAGTAATCCGTTCCCGTTTCCATTCTGGTATCTCCGATTGTTGTAGTAATCCTAACGGATTCTGATACTCGACCTTAACCTTAGCGCAAGTAAGGCATTTACTTACGAAGGTAGCAAATTCTGCTTTCATGTTAGGCCACCATTACAATTTCTTAAGATCCAGATACATTTTATCTGAACCTAGGTGAACGGAATATCTCGTGTTGTGTGCTTCGGTCATGACTACATCTCTGAAACCACAATGTTTCGGTGTCCAGATTCGGTCCATAAGATAATATGCTCTGCCACCCTTGATTTCTAGATTCTTTTCCATTCCTCTCAGGGATTCACCCGCCACATTTTCAGGTGGTAAAGCTTCCATTTGTGCCTCCTTAATTTGTGTGGATAAGTGGGAATGGATAGTCATAGTCAGAGATTTGACTCTCCGACCAGTGTATTCTTTTCGACTGAGGGCGTCAGCTACCACGTTGGCCTTGCCAGGCTGATAACGAATTTCACATTCGTAGTCATTGAGTAACTCAACCCATCTTCGTTCTCGCATGTTGAGTTCCTTCTGATAAAAATATGTGTTGAAGGCTCTTGTGATCGATGAAAATAGTACTCTTTGTTCCGTATAAGTAGTGTTTCCAGATCTTCAGAGCAAATACCACTGCTCCTAACTCAAGATCGTGTGTCGTATAGTTCACTTCGTGTGTCTTAAGCTGTCGAGAGGCATAAACAATAACCTTCCCTCTATGCATAAGAACACAACCAAGTCCTTGGTTTGATGCATCGCAATACACTACGAAATATTATATCCCTTCGGGGAGGGATAGTATCGGTGCGGTGCACAAGGCCTGTTTCAGTGGTTGGAACGCCTTCTCTTGTTTCGCTTCCCAATCAAAGGTCACGCCTTTCTGGGTTAATGTAGTAAGAGGTTTCGCAATGCTAGAGAAGTTCTTTATGAATATGCGATAGTATCCAGCAAGACCAAGAAATGGACGAATCTCAGTAGGTGTCTTTGGTGCCGACCAGTTCTCGATGGCCTTAATTTTGGAGGGGTCCACGTGTATCCCCTTCTCGCTAACAACGTGGCCCAAAAATTTGACTCTTCGAATCCAAAATTCGCATTTAGAGAACTTCTCATAGAGCTTCTCCGATCGCAATGTTTCTAAAACTTTTCGTAGGTCCTGACTACGCTCTTCCTTACTTCGGGAGTAGATAAGTATATCATCGATGAAGACGATGACGAACTGATCCAAGTAAGGACGGCACACCCTATTCATTAGGTCCATGAATACTGCTGGCGCGTTGGTTAATCCGAACGGCATCACTACAAACTCATAGTGTCCGTAACGGGTTCTGAAAGCTGTCTTGGGAATATCCTCCTCTAGTACTCGTAATTGGTGATATTCGGAATGTAGGTCTATCTTCGAGAAGTAGTTTGCTCCTTGATGTTGATCAAATAGGTCGTCAATGCGGGGTAGAGGATAACGTTTTTTGATAGTAAGTTTGTTCAGTTCTCTGTAGTCAATGCACATACGGAACGATCCGTCTTTCTTCTTTACGAACAAGACCGGTGCTCCCCAAGGTGAGAAACTTGGTCTAATGAATCCTTTTTGATGGAGTTCGTTAAGCTGACTGGAAAGTTCTTGCATCTCTGTTGGTGCCAGACGATATGGCGATTTCGCTACTGGGGTAGCCCCTGGAACTAAGTCGATTATGAACTCGACTTGGTGTTGTGGTGGTAATCCCGGCAGTTCTTCTGGGAAGATATCGGGAAAGTCGCGTACTTCTGGAATGTTCTTGATATCCTTCAGTTCCTGACTTGTATTGACGATGTGCGCAAGGAATGCTTGACAATCCTTCCGTAAACAATTTCGAGCTTGGATGCACGAAATGATGCGAATGTTTGTACTTGATTTGTCACCATAAATCACTAATGTCTCATCGTTAGGGAAATTAAGACGAACTGCTTTCTCAAAGCACATGATGTCGGCGCGAAGAAGATTTAACCAATCCATGCCGACTATGACGACGAAACATTTAATTTGGACTGGCATGAGGTTGATTGGGAAAGAATGACCGTCTAAAGTTAATGTACATCCCATGTATATGTAGTTAGTGTTTTCCGTTAATCAGTTTGCCATTTCTATAGTGAATGGTTTTTCTAACTTGCTAGGTGTACGTTTAAGTAAGTGAAAAAAATTTTGACTCACGAAGCTTTTCTCCACTCCACTATCGAATAGTATGCATGCATATGAATTATCGAGAAGGAACGTACCAGCAACTACAGTTGGATTAGCTACAGCTTCATCGTGGCCTATAGCCAAAACTTGTCCCACACCGCCGGTGCCTACTACCTTTGGGCAGTTCCTCTTATAGTGGCCCGCCTCGCCACAACCATAGCAAGTTTGGCCAACACCCGCGTTGGGAACTTGAGTGATCGGCTTTGCGGGGTCTTTGCAAAAACGGACAGTGTGCCCCTTTCTGTTGCAGTTGGCGCACTGCATTACCTACATAAGGCCTTGTTGGGTAGGTATTTGTAGGAACGGTAGTAGGTACGGTGGCAGCATTCACTGAAACCAGTTGTTTCTTTGAGGATTCTTGGGAAGACCCACCCTTCCCTTTATTCCATACTCTCTTCATGTTATTGTTGTTGTTGTTTCCTTTCAGTGGTTCTGGTGCAGAAACTGTTGAGTTCTGATGACTTCCGTAGTCAACAAGAGATTGTGCCAGTTCCTTGGCACTTTCAAAGGTGTCAGATTTTGAAGCTAACACGCTTGACCGTATTTAGGGCGTCAGTCCCCAGATGTACCTCTCTATTTTCTTGCTCTCGGGAGCAATCATATCTGGGCAAAGGATTGCCAGATCGCAGAATCGGTTGGTATAAGTTGCTATGTCGGTACCAACCATTCCAAGAGTCCAGAGTTCATTTTCGAGTTTTTGAATCTCTCCTCGTGGAAAATATTCTCTCATCAACATGATTTTTAAGCTCTCCCAGCTTATGGAATTTGCCACTATCAGAGTAAGTACCTTAACATGGCCATTCCACCAAGTTAGAGCTCTGATAGTAAGTGTGAAGGTGGCAAACTTAACTTTGCTGTGTTCGGGACAGGAACGGATTTCAAAGATAGACTCTGTCCTTTCAATCCACTGCCTCAATATCATCACACCACCGGTCCCATTAAACATCCGGGGTTTGGCATTCGTAAAGCCTTTATAGGTGCACTCCTGGGGTTGTCCATGACTCTCGCCATGCTTGGAAGGAGGCGTGCCAATTCCCGAACCTGTTGTAATAGGGGTATTGATTTGTGACATGGCAGCCGCCACAGCTGCTGTGACTGCTGCTTAGAACATGGCAGCATCAAATTGAGGAGGTGGAGGTGGTGGTGGTGTAGGTGTTTCCCCATTGTTGTTTCGTCGTGGGTTCCTACACGGAGGAATCCTTCAAGTATAGGTTGAAAAGATAAAGGTAAGAATTCCATGGCATAGAAATTGTATGTGGCTCATGAACTAAATTGCTATAGTTCAATAACAGATGATAGTATGAGTCTTAAAATAGAAGAATGAAAGTTATTTGTAAGACTTAAAATATAAAGCAAGCATTTGGTTTCTCGATGACTTTTCAAGGATTGAACGAAATACTCAACGTAGTAATAATAGTGCCACTTATATTAATATAATAATTGATACAACGATCAAGAAAATTTGACCCCTATAAGGGTCTCCGGTTACAAAGTTTAAGAAATTTAAAGACTTTTAGCCGAGGTCCTAACTTATAACAAAATTAGAGATTTTGACAAGCACTACTTGCGACGTAGGTTGTGCTTGGAGCTTGACTCCGCATCCGATTGCTTTGATTCCATTAGACGCCTATCAAGGGCGGCTTGCTGTTCCCTCAATTCAGCGAGGGCTGCAATCATTTGCACTTGGAATGCCTCAGTTTGGAGTTGGGCATTGTCCTGCATTATGTCCAGCCTACGGATGTCGGAAGTGTGAACCTGTACTTCCATGTTGACATCCCGAATACGACTAGCTTTGTGACAACTGTCAATTCAGGTCATTCTCGGACTCATGCATCTTTATAAAAATCATTCATGCACAACATGCCATGGCCTACTAGTATAAATTAGGTCAAAATCTTGCATAAACTAGGATCCAACTAAGACCTAGGACTAATATACTTGACACTTACGATTCTAGTAAGTTGCTTAACTACAATATGAAATGCCAATGCTATAACTTGAATGAAACTTTCAAGCTTTGTTATAATTGAAAAAGGATATAAAACCCTAAAAATAAATTAAAATATTCTAATTATACTTCATTATGATGATGAATATCAAACAATATTCCAAAAACCCTAAAAGAGCTAAAAATCCAAATTTATAAATCATAAAGCTTAAAAACTTTATAAAATTTAGCTATAAACTTTCTAACATCAAATTTTTATTAATCAAATTATGGATTATAATCAATGAAATAGAAATTAAATTTTCATGCAATAATCATAATTTATTAGTTAAAAACAAGATTTTAAAATAAATCAAGAATTGCTTAATAAATACTTTTATAAAAATTAGGGTTTTTATAAAAATATGGGAGGGAATTTTATAAAATTTTAAATTAGGAGAGAAGAGGCCCAATGCATGATAGAGCCAGCCATTCTCCCCTCCCCATGCACTCTCTCTTCCCAAAACTCAATCATTAAGCTTATTCCCTCACACTTCCTCTTCTCTCTTCACTCTCTCACACTCCATCCCCCTAGCTTGTAAACTCTCTTCCTCTCTCTCTCTCTCTCTCTAACCCACGAAATTCCCCCATTCCTCTTCCATAATTTCGAGATTTAGGAGACCTTGAAGTGTTCTTACTTCTCTCAAGATCAAGACCAACGTAAACAACAACATCTTCTCCCATAGTTTCATGATTCTACTTCCTCTTCTTCTGAGTTTTATCTTCTTTTCGGATTCTATGCCTTTCCATGGCTAGAAATCCTTATTTTTCCCTTGTGGTTTGTAGATTCTCACCATAACACAATGCATGTGTTTGAAATCGTGAAAATCCGGGATCAAACCCATGCAAGGAGTGAAAATGATGCACATATGTTCATGTGACTTCAAAAACAAGTATTACATTTTCTTCTCCATTTCTTTGGTATTATTACATGATCAAAAGCATTTAAACCATTTCTAGTACATCTTGGATGCTCATTCACTCCATGCATGTGCTAGAAATCGGACCTTAACAAAGGCATGCATGCCGTTCTTGTCAAAATATCCTAGGAATGCACTCAAAGCAAACATGCAATCTGCCAGATTACTTTGTTCAACTTTGAACGACCATAACTCGGTCATTACTTAACCAAATCATGATATTATTTTTGTAATGGATATTTCCACGAGTTAAATTTCAAACGCAACTGGTCTCACTATAAAATATTAAATATCCAATTTTTGGCAATTTTTATAAAATGGTTGCGCAAACAGCTCTTTTTCTATGATCACCATTTTTGCCTTGCATGATCAATGGCCTTAAACCCAACCACAAATCTGGGGAAAAATACTTTAGAAACATCACATATCCAGCGAATGATGGATGAAATTTGGTGGCTTAAAACCCCACTGAATGGGCTACACAAATTAATGAACTTCAGCCACATTTACATCTCATGCACCATTGCATGCAACATTTCTTATCTTGTTTGGGTTCAATACGCCTATTTCCCTTCAGAATAAATTTTGATCATTCTTCCTTTTGAAAGCCCTCACAAGCATGCGATAATCTGTAAAATACCAAAAGCTTTTATTATTTCTTTGATTTATTAAAATTATTGCTAGAAACCAAGGGCATAAATCACATAAAATATTTCCAGAGGTCTATAAATCCAGAATAAATTCATAGGTGACCCCTATGGTGAATAATGACATCTAACTAATTTGCATCTATTTTTATTGCTGTTTGGTATGATTTCCGATTTTCTTTATATTTGGGTATAATAAATCACAAAACCACTTTAGAAAGTATAAAAATTATATATAAAAAGTTTCGCAGCCCTTACCAGTGGTGAGTGACTCAGAAAAATAATTTCATAATTTTTCATCATTAATTACTATTTTTCCCGATTTTTGGTAATTATAATGGCCAAAAAATAGGAAAAATATTTCTGGTTAGCCAAAATTTATAAAAATTTACCAGAACATCATGCCTTATAGTAGGAGGTTACATAAAAATTTTGATGATTTTTATCTACAGGAAACTATATTTCTCCTATTTTCTAAAGTTATATACACTTAAATACACCTAAATACACATAAATACCCAAAACCGGATTATACAATATGAAAACCACTTTTGGTATTTTTCCCAGATTAATTACACTGTAAATGATGTTACAAAAATTTTTGGTAATTTATTTTAACTGTTTAATATTTATTCTTCGATTAATGACTATTTAAAGCAATAAAACAAGGACAAATAGAAATACCCACTGAAAAATATCTTTTATATTTTTCCCAGCCTAGTTATGTATAATAACAGTTAAATAAAAAGTTTGGATAGTTTTAGAAACTTTTTTCTATTTATTTCAATTTTTATTGGAATAAATGCACTAAAATCATAAAATTAAATTAAATAGCTTGGAAATCCATTTTTATAGTTTTCCCAGTATTATGTAATAACAGTAAAATAAAAAGTTTGAGAATTTTTATCCTTAGAATGCTGTTTTTCAGGAATTTATGTTGTTAAGAAGACTTAAAAATTTGAAAAATAGTTAACCATATTAAAAAATCAAGGAAAATTTTCTGGAAAACCTCTATTGTATTTACAAGGAAAATACAAGGTTTGATAATTTTTGGAAACTGTTTAATAATATTTTACATTTTTAGGAATATAAAACACTTTTAAATGTGTAGAAATACCTTTAATTTATATTACTAAATCTGGAAAATTAATATTCCAAAGTTGTAATTAATCGCACGACTTGTAGAATTTCATTATTTCAGAAAAAGTGTAACAAATTAATATAAAATCCAATACTAAAACATAAATTGGCATTTCACTATATGTAGAGGTTAGTATATTAGCATTAGATTTCGACATGGAAACTCACTAGTGTGTTTGATGTCGTAGGATCCCGGTAGTAAGACGTTGGTGCATTCCGAAGTACTACTTGTATCTACTCGAAACATTGTGAGTATTCACGCACTCCCCTATTTTCGGTTTTTAAATGTTTTGGGGTGGAAAAGCATGTCCTAAACTATTTTTATGTTTGTTGTATTTATTTTGACTTGTATGAAACTTGGTTGCTATATTTCGTATGTATGTGTATGTTACTTTAATTTATGAGGACTGTATCGCGGTTAAGTCCTTGGAATCTCTAGACACAACTCATTAACTCTTTTGAGCCTATGGTTGTTATGGATAGCGCTATCAGGAGGTAGACAACTCCTCACTCGCACGATTCGCTTGAGTGCATTTTACCATTTTCTATACTATGTCTGCGATACACATAGTAGTCAATAGGGCACAATTCGGTCATTAGGCTTGGGTTGTGAACTCATGAATGGAAACTTGATGCACGTACGAATCTTTATGCACATACGAAACTTGTATTTCCTTGTTAGCAACGACACTTGTATACTTATTTTAGCAATGAAACTTGAATACTTATTTTAGCAACGAAACTTGTTACTCATTATAGCAATAAACTTGTTATTTATTATGGCAATGATCTCGTTTATCAATTATAGCAATCAACTTTGTTTCTCATTAAAGCAATGTACTTGTATTTACGAAAAGCCTTATTTCAAGCTCGATTTTATAAACTTGTGAACTCACCAACTATTTTCATAGTTGACGCTCGTTTTACATGCTTTTTCAGGAAATAATTAGTAAGTGGATATAAAGATTCATCATCATAGAGCATGCTGCATCGTGTTGAAGCTATTATGAAGTTATATTATGAACAATGTTATTTTGGAAAACTTGTACTTTGTTTCTTTTTAAGTTGTGGGTTGTAAACTTTTAAATACTGTTATGGTGATGTATCTTTATCTTTTGCAATGAAACCGTTATCGCTGTCATATCTTGCGTTTCCGCTTTAGCGGGGTGTGACAGAAGTGGTATCAGAGCTAAAGTTATAGAGAACATCGGTTTTCCTTTAAGAAAACACAACCTATAACCAAACTTATAAAAAAAATTCTTTTTACATCAAACATATTACTAGTATAATTAGGTCGGGAGTTGTATCATTGGACCTCAATTAAACATAGCCTGATCACCTATGTTTAATTAAGGAAAGGTTTATACAAAGCCTGAGCTAATTATAATGGGAATATGTTCAACAAAAATATTTGAGAAAACATTATTTCAAAAATTCAAAAGGTAAATTTTGGTGTGTGTAAGCATTGCATATTATAGGCATGCATTGTCATTTATTTCATATCTCATTGAAACTATGTCACAGTCCACTATGTCAACATCGTCATCTTCCCGCGCTACCGCCTTGGCCAATGAGTCTGGCTACGTCACTATTATCCCTCAACGTAATCCCCCCGCCTCGGTAGAAGAAGACCCGTCAGAGGATACGGAAGATATAGGGAACTCGGTGGACATCAGCAATGACAACGCCCCGAGTCAACGATGCGAGGCATCACCTACATCGGTGTTGCCACAGCCACCACTTTATGGACTTCGCATTCGGAGGATGGCGAGGAAGAGTGTTCCCATTCCAGGAAGGATAGCCACCAACACATCAGGACATGGCACGGCAGGACCTAGAAGGGTAGGACCCAGCGATGCATGACCGAGAGCACCCTCACCACAACGAGTCATAGGGATACCTGTTAGGCAGCCAGGTATGACCCCGGAGGAGTCCCAGAGATTGCAGTCGATGGAAGCGGGCCTATGTCACAGTCTCGCTGTGATAGCTGGGCACCAGGAGGTATTGAGCGAAGTGATGACAGGGATGGAAATCATGTTTCAACATTCGGTGGAGGCTACTGACACTGCTAGTGCTGCTAGACGAGAGGCAGGTCATGCGATGACAACATATTATGTGCTTGCAGGAGTATTACTGATTGTGGTGTTGATGTTTCTTGTTGGGATAGCGATTAGCACTTGGTTCTGATTTCAGTATTTTATTTTATTTTGTCATGAAACGAAAACCTATGTTGGGTGTCTTTTGGGAAAAACATTTAAAACTTTTTTTTAGGATTGATGTATCGTTTTGGTTTTAAGACAATTTCAAATGGTAATGAAGAATTTTATTTTATGTTTGAAAACTTTTTACTATGAGGTCAAACCCTAGACTTTATTTGGTAATGGTCGAATAAAAAGATTTTTCTTTTCTTTTCTTTCTAAAATATATATGCCTAGTATTAATGCAAACCAATGATTTGACAACACTTACGATTTTCAAAATAGTAGTGAATTAAATATTATACATTATTTTATGTATTTATACGTATTTCTACTATTGTGTCTTAGAACCATGTCAGGAAGGCCTAATCGCGGGCGCCCACAGAACGAAACACCCGATGTTGCTCAAGTTGTAGCACAACAGCTCTTGGAAGCAATCCCAAACATTGTTACTCAAGTAACTACAGGACTTAATGATAACTAAGGAAGTAGTGGAGGAAACCGGGGAAACAATGAAAGAGAATGCAACTACAAGTCCTTTATGGCCTGTAAACCTAAGGAATTCCACGGAAAGGAAGGTGCGGTCGGGTTGCTGAAATGGATTGACAGCATGGAGTCGGTCCTTCACATTAGCAAATGCATCGAGCGCAACAAAGTTTAGTATGCAACTTGCCTACTCCAAGATAGGGCATTGACCTAGTGGAATACTCTAGTGCAAACCCGAGGTCGTGCAGCGGCATATCAGCTAACTTGGGAAGACCTGAAGAAGCTGCTGATAGAGGAGTATTGTCCCAAGGATGAACTTCAGAACCTTGAATCTGAATTCTGGAACCATTCTATGGTTGGAACGCAAATAGAGAAATACACAATCCGATTTCATGAACTAGCAAAACTGGTACCTCACATAGTTACTCCTGAGGAGAAACGGATAGATCGTTACATCTGGGGTCTGGCACCAGAGATTCGGGGAATGGTTACTTAAGCAAACCCAACTACCATTCAGAGTGCAGTGACTTTGGCAAATCGATTGACTAACGACATGATTCGGACTAAGAATTCGGTAAAGGGAAGCTATGGTGAAAAGAGAAAGATAGAAAATCAAGGAGAAAAGAAACATGATGGTGGATCAGGGAGGAAGCAAAAAACCACAAGAAATTTCATGGTTAGAACACAGGAACAAGAGTCGGTGAGGACTCAGGAACGGGGGCAGTACATAGGGTCGCATCCAAAATGCGATAAGTGTATGTTCGATCATGAAGGAACATGTGCAGTGTGTCGAAAATGTAATCAAACGGGCCATAAAGCCAAGTATTGCAGACTGAATAAGGATGAAAAAAGGGCATGTTACGAGTGCGGGAGTACTGATCACCTCCGCAATGCTTGTCCATAACTAAACAGGGGGCCTGGTAACAATGGACAAGGCTAAGCTAGGCAAAATTTCCAAGGAAATCAAGATGGGCGGCCAAGAGGTGTAGCCTTTGTGATTGGTGCAGAAGAAGCTCGTCAAAACCCTGAAGTGATTACAGGTACGTTCCTTCTAAACAATCACTTTGCATGTGTAATATTCGATGCGGGAGCAGATAGGAATTTCGTTTCTTTAGCATTTAGACCATTGATTGACTTGAAATCGAGAAAAATGAGGAATACTTTTGCTATTGAACTTGCTTATAGGCATGAAATTAGGTCTAATGAAATAATTTCTGGTTGTACTTTGAACTTAGCTGATAAACTCTTTAGCATTGACCTAATTCCTATAGAGCTAGGTAGTTTTGATGTGATAGTAGGAATGGATTGGTTATCTAAAAATAAAGAGGACATTGGTTGTTACGAGAAGGTCATTAGAATACCTCTCCCTAATGGAGAAACCCTTATCATACACGGTGAGAAGCCAGGAAGAAGTTTAAACATAGTATCAAGCATGAAGATTCACAAGTACCTGAAGAAGAATTGTATTGCATTCATGGCCCACGTGCTAGAAAGAGAACCTGAAGCTAAGCAACTCAAGCGCAGTAAGATCCCGATTGTGAAGGTTCGATGGAACTCAAAACGCAAGACGGAGTACACCTGGAAGCGTGAGGACTTCATGAAGGAAAAGTATCCACAACTTTTACCATGTAATGACAAGCGATGACATAGAATGAATTTCGGGACGAAATTCTTTTTAAGTGGGGGATACTGTGATAACTGTCAATTCAGGTTATTCTCGGACTCATGCATCTTTATAAAAACCATTCATGCACAACATGCCACGGCCTAGTAGTATAAATTAGTTCAAAATCTTTCATAAACTAGGATCCAACTAAGACCTAGGACTAATATACTCGACACTTACGATTCTAGTAAGTTGCTTAACTACAATAGGAAATGCCAATGCTATAATTTGAATGAACCTTTCAAGCTTTGTTATAATTGAAAAAGGGTATAAAACCCTAAAAATAAATTAAAATATTCTAATTATACTTAATTATGATGATGAATATCAAACAATATTCTAAAAACCCTAAAAGAGCTAAAAATCCAAATTTATAAATCATAAAGCTTAAAAACTTTATAAAATTTGGCTATAAACTTTCTAATATCAAATTTTTATTAATCAAATTATGGATTATAATCAATGAAATAGAAATTAAATTATCATGCAATAACCATAATTTATTAGTTAAAAACAAGATTTTAAAATAAATCAAGAATTGCTTAATAAATACTTTTATAAAAATTAGGGTTTTTATAAAAATATTGGAGGGAATTTTATAAAATTTTAAATTAGGAGAGAGGAGGCCTAATGCATGATAGAGCCAGCCATTCTCCCCTCCCCATGCACTCTCTCTTCCCAAAACTCAATCATTAAGTTTATTCCCTCACACTTCCTCTTCTCTCTTCACTCTCTCACACTCCATCCCCTTAGCTTGTAAACTCTCTTCCTCTCTCTCTCTAACCCACGAAATTCCCCCATTCCTCTGCCATAATTTCGAGATTTAGGATACCTTGAAGTGTTCTTGTCACACCCCCAAACCAAGGATGGCGGAAACGTCCGGGGGTGGAGGACTTCATGTATAGTATCATAACCACAATTTCAATAGTAATTTAAGCAAACACAACCAACATATATATAATTGAAAAGGTTACATCAATTGTATGAATTACATGTTTCAAAATCAATTACAATATGTTGACAAAATATGAAAAGTTTGACGCCTTAACGTCCCATCCTCAAAAGCACTTCATTACCTGTTTAGTGATTTCCTGAGAATACAAGTTGTTTGAAAAGTGTCAACACAAAGGTTGGTGACTTCATAAGCTTTTATTATAAAACTTAGTAGAAGTCTTTCACATGTAAATGTCGCGTTTGTTTCGGAAAAATCTGATATTTTCCTTAGAATCCGTATAATGTAGCCTTATAACGAAAGACCAAAATGTATAAGAAATCATTCCTACATAGTAAAAATGTCGTGAGTTTGAATTGATATGGAAAGTAAATTTTTAAATCAACCTAAAACCTACTTAGGTTTTATGAAATCCCGTAAACTTTATGAATTGTTATCTCCCTAGGTGAGTCGCTATAATCATACTGTGACTATGTGAACCTGCCACAACGTTTCTCAGGCGTCGCGAAAATGAAATGACATTTGTCACCCGTAGACCTGCAGGTCCCACTGTAGCTAGCAGCAAGGTGTGGGGTGTCAAACCCAATATAGATCTATATACAAGTATCACGTTCTCCCTCAAGGAGATTCTGATTATAACTACCAGGAATTATATCCCGCACTCGGACGTACGGGGAGAGAGAGAGAGAGAGAGAGAGAGAGAGAGAGAGAGAGAGAGAGTCTCACAATATAGGTTAACAAGTTTACGTGAAATGTGTGTGAATATAAATCTTTTCTGTATGAATGTACCCTTTCTGTACGAGTGTGTTGAGTGATGTATCATAAACTATACCTATTATAGTTTATCTAAAATGTATGTAATATGTATGAACTCTTTTATGGAAATGTATTAGTGTTATGAATTTATTAAACTATACTTTTTATAGTTTATCATACTTGTTCTAAAATGAATGCATAATATTTATTACAAATGACTTAGTTTCAGTTCATGATGATAAACTAACAAAGAAACACATTCAACAATTAGAACTTATGATTATACACTTTGCTCAACATAATACAAAGTGTTATGATATTCATATGCTGTTGGCTAACTTTAGCTTTTCTGCACTGTTTTGGAAAAATCATAGAAAAATCATATGAAGTCAAAAACTAGATCCGTAAATTCTGAGAGTTCAAAAACTGTGTCTAGTTTACTCATAATTTTTATCACGATTTTTAATGACCTCCAACTTGGGTGAAAAAGTCCATAATCACAGACTGGTCCGGATTGTTGTTTGAAATGATAGGCTGTTTTGTAAAAATCACCATAAATTGTAGAAAAATCGTATGGAGATGTGCAAGTAGTCATTTTAAAGCTAAAATCTTGAACTATTTGCACCTTGTACAGTTTTGAAAACAAAAATGTTTAAGATGCCCAAAACAATCCGTGAATGGAGTTGAACTTTTCTGATGAAGGCTGTTAGAAAATTTTAGTTATGTTCTTAGTGTTTTAACTTGTATTCCCCCCCCCCCCTGAAAACTTGAGAAAACATGAAAATGTAGGGGTATGAACTCACCTTGAGTGATTTCAGTAGATAAGTGTTGAAGAAGAGAAGTGTTCAACCCAAGAACACTTGAAGAATCACTTGAAGATTCGAAACTCTAACACAACCATGATGGAGTTTGTGTAAGATATCCATGATTTGAGTATAACAAGTGAAATAATCATAAGGAGGATGAATTATACTTACTAAGAGTGGAAGAACACATGAAAATCAGCCTTGAATCTCGAAATTTGTGGAGAAAAAGCTTGAGAGAAAAGTGGTGCTTGATACTTAGTGAAATGAGAGCAAATAAGAGAAATGAGGAGAGATGGTGTTTTGTCCCAGCTCTAAAAACATGGGAATGAGTAGAGATTGAGTGTAAGGGACATTGAAGTGACCTAGGTAAGGTGGGGAGGTGTGGCTGGTCATAGAGTGGGTGTGGGAGTGGTTGCTTGTGTCATAAGGTAAAGCAAAGTCAACACTCCACCTCTTTGTACTTTACCCACTTGCTTTTATTATTTAAATAAAGATTTTTATGAAAATATGATTAAATTGTGAATATTTAGGGTTTATTATGTTAAAATATGATTTAGGGTGAAAATCCCGCGTTAAAATAATTAAAAACGGGCCTTAAACGCAAAACTACGCGAAAACCGGGAAGAAAGGCATTCCCAGCGAGACCTCTCGGTCCCTAGGCCGAGGTTCGGTCCTTGCTGGGGGTTGTAGCCGAAAACGAAACGAACAGAGGGAAGCGAAAGGGGGCGAGGAAGCGAAGGGAGGCGAAGGCGAAGGCGAGGGGGGGGGGGGGGGGGGCTCGGTCTGGAGATAAGAAGCGACGCGTCCGACCGAAATGTGCCGAATGAATAGTGGTGAACAGTACCTTCGGGTTCGGTTCTTCCGGGGCGAGGTTCGGTTCCTCTTATGCGGGGTTCGGGTTCGGTTCCTCTTAAGCAGGGTTCGGGTTCGGTTCCTCTTAAGCAGGGTTCGGGTTCGGTTCCTCCTGGGCGAGGTTCGGCCTTGAGAGGACCTTCGGCTCAGGAGGGTTCGGCTCCTCCTTGCTCTCGGTCCCTAAGAGGACCTTCGGGTCCTAAGAAGCTTCTCTCTTCTCGAGAGGTTTCGGTTCCTAATGTCCATTTTTCTCGTTTTTACCCCGTTTTAAGCCGTTTTTGACACGGTTAAGGGTCGGAATGACCCGAATGATTCTAAAAAGTTACGGGAAACTTTGGAGAGAGATTTGAGAGAGATTTCACATACTTGGAGAGATTTGGGAGAGATTTGACATTCTTGGAGAGATTTCTCATACAGAGAGATATTTGAGAGAGATTTCACATACTTGGAGAGATTTGGGAGAGATTTCACATACGAAGAGAGATTTAGGAGAGATTTCACATAATTAGAGAGATTTGGGAGAGATTTCACATACTTAGAGAGATTTCTCATATAAAGAGAGTTTTGGGAGAGATTTCACATACTCAGAGAGATTTCAAATAGAGAGAGATAGAGTAAAAACGATTGAGAGAGGTTTCGAGTGTGGCATTTGTGAGTGTTCGGCTTTGCAATGCAAGGTCCGTAAACACTGTTAAGCCTTGTTTAAGGATCTTACACATTCCCGATGAGTATGAAACATGGTTTTATCAGTTTAGTTCATCGATTTGCTCTAAGGCTCAGGAAATTTTAACACAAGATTTTTCCCAAGTGTTGTTGTCCCATTAATATAGCAAGTTATACGGTATAAACATAACACAAACCCTAATACACAAGGTTTAATCGAGTTGACCGGTTTGACTTGATGACTCGACTTGACTCAAGATTGACGATTGTCACAGTTCTTACTTCATGTGACTTCAAAAACAAGTATTACATCTTCTTCTCCATTTCTTTGGTGTTCTTACATTATCAAAAGCATTTAAACCATTTATTGTACATCTTGGAGGCTCATTCACTCCATGCATGTGCTAGAAATCAGACCTTAACAAAGACATGCATGATGTTCTTGTCAAAATATCCTAAGAATGCACTCAAAGCAAACATGCAATCTGCCAGATTACTTTATTCAACTTTGAACGACCATAACTCGGTCATTACTTAACCAAATCATGATATTATTTTTGTAATGGATAGTTCCACGCGTTAACTTTGAAACCCAACAAGTCTCACTATAAAATATTAAATATCCAATTTTTGGCAATTTTTACAAAATGGTTGCGCAAACAAATCTTTTTCTATGATCACCATTTTTGCCTTGCATGATCAATGGTCTTAAACCAAACCACAAATCTGGGGAAAAATAATTTAGAAACATAACATATCCAGTGAATGATGGCTGAAATTTGGTGGCTTAAAACCCCACTGAATGGTCTACACAAATTCATGAACTTCAGCCACATTTACATCTCATGCACCATTGCATTCAGCATTTCTTATCTTATTTGGGTTCAATACCCCTATTTCCCTTCTGAATAAATATTGATCATTCTTCCTTTTGAAATCCCTCACATGCATGTGATAATCTGTAAAATACCAAAAGATTTTATTATTTCTTTGATTTATTAAAATTATTGCTAGAAACCAAGGGCATAAATCACATAAAATACTTCCATAGGTCTATAAATCCGGAATAAATTCATGGGTGACCCCTATGGTGAATAATGACATTTAACTAATTTGCATCAATTTTTGTTGCTGTTTGGTATGATTTCCGATTTTCTTTTTATTTGGGTATAATAAATCACAAAACCACTTTAGAGAGTGTGAAAATTGTATATAACAATTTTCGCAGCCCTTACCTATGGTTAGTGACTCAGAAAAATAATTTCATAATTTTTCATCATGACTTACAATTTTTCCCTATTTTTGGTAATTATAATGGCCTAAAAATAGGAAAAATAGTTCTGATTATCCAAAATTCATGAAAATTTACCAGAACATCATGTTTTAAAGTAGGAGGTTACATAAACATTTTGATGATTTTGATCTACTGGAAACTATTTTTCTAGTATTTTCTAAAGTTAAATACACTTAAATACACCTAAATACACATAAATACCCAAAACCGGATTATACAATATGAAAACCACTTTTAGTATTTTTCCCAGATTAATTACACTGTAAATGATGTTACAAAAATTTTTGGTAATTTATTTTAACTGTTTAATATATATTCTTCAATTAATGATTATTTAAAGGAATAAAACAAGGAAAAATAGAAATACCCACTGAAAAATATCTTTTATATTTTTTTCCAGCCTACTTATGTATAATAAAAGTTAAATAAAAAGTTTGGGTAAATTTGGAAACTGTTTTCTATTCATTTCAATTTTATTGGAATAAATGCTCAAAAATCATAAAATATAATTAAACAGCTTGTAAATCCATTTTGATATTTTTCCCAGGTTAGTATTGTGTAATAACAGTAAAATAAAAAGTTTGTGAATTTTTATCCTTTGAATGCTATTTTTCGTGAATTTATGTTGTTAAGAAGACGTAAAAACTTGAAAAATAGTTACCCATATTAAAAATTCAAGGAAAATTTTCTGGAAAACCTCTATTGTATTTACAATGAAAATACAAGGTTTGACAATTTTTGGAAACTGTTTGATAGTATTTTACATTTTTAGGAATATAAAACACTTTTAAATGTGTAGAAATACCTTTAATTTATATTACTAAATCTGGAAAATTAATATTCCAAAGTTGTAATTAATCGCACGACTTGTAGAATTTCATTATTTCAGAAAAAGTGTAACCAATTAATATAAAATCCAATACTAAAACATAAATTGGCATTTCAATATATGTAGAGTTTAGTATATTAGCATTAGATTTCGACATGGAAACTCACTAGTGTGTTTGATGTCGTAGGATCGCGGTAGTAAGACGTTGTTGCATTCCGAAGTACTACTTGTATCTACTCGAAACATTGTGAGTATTCACGCACTCCCCTATTTTTGGTTTTTAAATGTTTTGGGGTGGAAAAGCATGTCCTAAACTATTTTTATGTTTGTTGTATTTATTTTGACTTGTATGAAACTTGGTTGCTATATTTCGTATGTATGTGTATGTTACTTTAACTCATGAGGACTGTATTGCGGTTAAGTCCCTGGAATCTCTAGACACAACTCATTAACTCTTTGAGCCTATGGTTATTATGGATAGCGCTATCAGGAGGTAGACAACTCCTCACTCGCACGATTCACTTGACTGCATTTTACCATTTTCTACACTATGTTTGCGATACACATAGTAGTCAATAGGGCACGATTCGGCCATTAGGGTTGGGTTGTGAACTCATGAATGGAAACTTGATGCACGTACGAATCTTTATGCACATATGGAACTTGTATTCCCTTGTTAGCAATGACACTTGTATACTTATTTTACCAATGAAACTTGAATACTTATTTTAGCAACGAAACTTGTTACTCATTATAGAAATAAACTTGTTATTTATTATGGCAATGAACTCGTTTATCAATTATAGCAATCAACTTTGTTTCTCATTAAAGCAATTTACTTGTATTTACGAAAAGCCTTATTTGAAGCTCGATTTTATAAACTTGTGCACTCACCAACTATTTTCATAGTTGACGCTCGTTTTACATGCTTTTTCATGAAATAATTAGTAAGTGGATATAAAGATTCATCATCATAGAGCATGCTGCATCGTGTTGAATCTATTATGAAGTGATATTATGAACAATGTTATTTTGGAAAACTTGTACTTTGTTTCTTTTTAAGCTGTGGGTTGTAAACTTTTAAATACTATTATGGTGATGTATCTTTATCTTTTGCAATGAAACCATTATCGCTGTCATATCTTGCGTTTCCGCTTTAGCGCGGTGTGACAAGCTTGAACTCCGGATTGATAGGACTGACTGGCTAGCTTGCCTACCATTACTGGGAGTGCCTGATCAGCTGAACCTCCACCGCGGACATCGTAAAAGTGCTGGCACATGCCGTAGGGAGGGCGTAGGTATTGTTGTTGGCTCCAATGGTGGAGGTGACTTCCCCAGACGGGAGTCGGTCCTTGAAAGTTCCTTACAAAGACGGGACGTTGTACGGGTGGTGGGTTGATCACTTCCAGCTCTGAGTCGGTACCGGAGTCATCATCCACTTCTATGGGTTCTTCGTCCTCCTCGGGATCATCTTCGACCCATCCCCCATTTCCTTGGTTGGGATAGTAAGGGTCGTCGGGGTGGTGAAACCCAGCCATTTGACTGTACGAGAATAGGGTTATAAGGTTTGAATAAAGTTGGAACATGCAAGACTAAACATGTAAGTTAAACTAGTTTATGTAGCAAATATTCCTATAGTATTTAAATTCTTGTGTTTGATCCTCGTGATGTTTTTGGTAAGTTTTGACTTGTTGCTCACTACGAGCATTCCTCGATATACATTGGTCGGATCTCGGGTAAATATAGTTGATCACGCTATATTTGTCCCAAATCTGATTACATATATCGAGTCTTAATCGTAGTGTCCAACTTGTCTAAATACTTGTTGTATAGTTAATAATCCTGAAAATAATTTGTTGTATGCATGTATTTGTACTTAAATGAACTAACAATTTAAGTTAAACGTAACGCGGCTTAGGCGTAAAATAAAAGAAAATGTTTTGTCAGAGAGTATTAGTCACTTAAGCTTTTATAGTTTGTATATCTTATGTGGTTCGATATACTTAATTCACTATAAACATTGCTTTGATACCAATCTGTCACACCCCCAAACCAGAACGGCGGAAACGTTCGGGGGCGGATGACTTCATGTGGTAACGTAACAAATGAATACATAGTAAAGAAAGCAATACAACCATCATATATATAGTTGAAAGTTTACATTTGTCAAAAGGTACATGTTCAAAACCAATTACAACATGATGTCAAAATATGAAATTTAAACTGACACCGCAGCGTCCCTTCTTGAAAAGTTGTTTGTTACCTATAATTACTGAGTTCCTGGGACATGTAAGTAATTTTGAAAGAGTAGATCAGCATTTAAGCTGGTGAGTTTCATAAGTATTAAATGACAATGTTTGTATGAAATGAAATGTTTTGTTCTTGTTTGTTTGCTTCTAGAAAATCCATATTTTCTACTAGTATAAATGTAGCCTTCTCTCAAGACCAATGTTTGTTTCTAAAAATGTATGTAAGTATAAAATTTCCAATACGTCTGTAAAACCCCATAAATCAATGTGTTTTCAATACTCCATGTGATTTTTATAACCATGCTATTGACTAGAAATGCCTATACACAACGTTCTTCAGGCGTTGGAATGTTCTGATGTTTGTCACCCCAAATGGTGGACTGTTGCTAACAGTCAGGGAACGAGTTGTCAAGCCCGTATAGATCTATACACAAACACCATGCTCCCCCTCCAAGGGATTCTGATATATAATACAGGACTTGAAATGCGTACTTGAACGTACGTGAAGTTAATGTCTCACAAAATTTAATATAAAACTGATTTACGTATGAAAATGTTCATTAGTTCTTGTATGTGAAAGTAAACTTCTTGAAATACTATTTCTAGTATGTAAAAGTTCGTAATGTTCTCGTAACACTATACCTATTATAGTTTTCTAAAAGTGTGCCTCGTTTGTATAGTAATCCTTAGTAAAAATGCTCACTTGTTATGAAAAGTTATAATTTATATAGTACCAATATAAACATATATAACCACATTTTTCATTTCCAAAAATATGATGTTATTGTGATATATTTCGCATACGAAAGTTTCCCTATATTAGTTATGAATCACATATGATTCCGTTGATAAAAGTGTATAATGAAACTATATATATATATATATATATATATATATATATATATATATATATATATATATATATATATATATATATATATATATATATAGAACACACGATAATAATCGTGTGTTTTACTTGTATTCCCCCCCCCCCCCTTAAAAGCATATAAAAGTTATTTATAAAACATTTAAAAGTGTGGATTATAGGGGTATGAACTCACTTGAAAGTTTGCAGAAATCGAGATGGAAATCGGGTAGAATTTCTTCTCGGGAAACGGATTTTCTCGGGAATCTCGGGAGTACAAACGACCTTCGGGACTTGAGCAAAATGACCGGGGCTTCGGGTTAGCACGGGTATGGAAAACGAGGCAAGAACGCAAGAGAAATGAGACAAATGGAGGCCTTTCTTCGGAACCCTCGCATCCCTTTTATAGGGGCTGGGAACCACCTCGGTACGTTGCGCGTACGAGGGTATGCTGGGCGTACGCGTGCGTCACGCATGACCGAATCCTCGACTGCCTCGGAGCGCAGATGGGACGGGGCATAGCCTCGCATAGGGCAAGACGTGGACGATCCGAAGCCTAGCCCTTGAGTACACGGGGCATACGCCTGTACGCTAGGCGTAACTCGGATAGGCTTGCTGACTCTCCTTCGGATAATACCAAGGATTAATAATAAAATTTATATTTTATTTAATTAATAAACTTCAAAAATTAGTATCTTCTTCATACGAACTCCGTTTTAGATGTTCATTATATCCACGTGTAGGTGAGACTACGCTCTACAACTTTCGTTTAGATTCCGTCGGCAAATTTTGAAAATATTTTTATTATTTATTTTTAAAATGTCGTGTTTAAGAAAATTTTGTTAGAAATTCATAACATCTTTATCTGACGTCAGTTTTTGTCAAACTTTTTACCGCTGAAATACTATTGTCGAGACCTTCGATTCTCGTTTAGGTCATTCCGGCCAAAAGTCGCTCGATCTCCGATTCGAGTTTTTAGCTGTCTGTTGCTAAGCCGAACTTGGAAAAATCATAACTTCAATATACGAAGTCGGATTTGGGCGTTCTTTTTACGTACGATCACGGTTTAATGACATTAAACATAGTAGGTAATTAAATAGAAACCTTTTGGGCATTTTATTTTCGAAGTTAATTTCATTAACTCAAAAGCGGTTACAATACTTCACTTTTTAGGTCATTACAAAGAGTTAAAATATCGGGTTGTCACACATATTGACAAGCCGTGAGAGTTGGGTGTCAAAGTCTTGAGAAAGTTGGTGGTTCAATCACTTTCTAAGTCACATAGTGAGTTCCTTTGGGACTCCTATGAAACAGACTATGACAAGACCCTTAATGATCTTATCTATTTGCTAAGATCAACTTCCTAAAACTTTATGGACATTAACAATAATGACATTGGAGATCCAGTAAAGCTCTCTCTTCCCAATGGAAAGGGTTCAGCCATAGTCAACTCGGTTGACCAAATGGTAAAGAGAAAGGCTAAGTCTGTAACAGTCCCATGTTCCATTACCAAAGCGTCTATATGTTAAATTGCCAAAGGAAAGGGCATTGGTTGTGAAGCTGCCAAATTACCTAAGGGTGTTAGTCAACAAGTTTGACTCTACTTCAGGTAAAGTCCACTATCTAACTCTGCTAAGTTTATACTCTGAGATTCTTGATACATGATGTGACTGGGTCACATGTTGATGTTTTTGTTGGATAAGGTGTCTAAGTCCATAACTATTTCTAGTAAGTACTTGACCTGACCCGGCATGGTCCATTTGGGTTGCATGGCACCATGCAATTGGATAAACTAAATGAGAGAAATAACACATATGGTTTATTAATATATTATAAGTTCTAATATATTAATAATATTATTTAATTAGTTTTGATCAAGAATTAATTCAGAATTAATTAAGTGATCAAAAGATAACTAATTAGATATATGGGTAGATTAAATAAATCTTCCATATCTTATATAGTGGACTAAGATGCTCCATGGATTATCAAGTTGGGTTCCACCCATAAGATGCTCTACATATGCTTCATGGAGTTAACCCATGGATCAAGAAATGAAGAGTCATGGAACATTAGGGTTTACCTAATGTAACACACTATATAAGCAATGTAACTCTCCCCAAAATCAGCTACACTAAGAAATAAGAGGGCTTGGCCGATTTTGCATGTGTTAGAGTATTCTCTCAAGTTTATTCTTTGCATTTGGTGTTGTGTGAAGCATTTGAGGCAACACACTTGAGGTGCTAGGCTCACAAGGTTTCAAGGAACACTTTCAACAACAAGGTATGTAGTTCTATCTTTTATACAAAGAAAATTGCACCCCATGTATGCTAGATAGGTTCATAACCTTGGAAAACAACTTTGCATGATCATTAGAAAAACATAGATCGAAGGTTATTAGGGTTGCATGTACACTTAGGAAGTGTTAGAATGCTTAAATCCCATCAGTGGTATTAGAGCCTAGGCTTGTTTGTTTGATACTTGATGCAAAATTGTTGAAAAGGTCGATTTTGTGCAATCTTCCTGATGAACTCGCCGATTCCATGGGGGGACTCGCCGAGTAGGTTCGTGCACTCGACGAGTAGGAGCCTCAGAATGTAGATTTTCGACTTTTGCTGCTGGAAATGGACTAGAAACATTACCCTAAACTGTTTTGGTGTTATTAAACTTGTTTTAGATGGTGTAATGTTTGTTCTAATCCATTTACAACGGCTAATATCAATTTTTCATAATTATATGTGTTCATATGGTCTTGAAACTTTGATATGGATATTCATGTTCTTGATCTTATGAATTTAGATGATCATAGGAATTACTTGTAACCTACTTGGTAGTTTAATTCTTGGTCATAATGTGTTTTAATGGAGTCCATAACTTGTCCTCAAGTTATGGAAAACCAAAAGTCATTTGTTTTTAAAACCATTAAAAGAACACTTGTGTAATAAAAATGAAGAGTCTTCATTTTTAATACTCTAATTAACTCATAAGTTACAAGAAATGAAAAGTTTTGAAAGTTTACAAAACTTGCCCTCAAGTTTTGGAACAAGTAAAGTCATATTAAAACTTTAGTTCCAACCCTTAGAATTTTAAAAGTTAAAATTCAACCCTTATACTTATAATATTATAAGTTAATATATATATATATATATATATATATATATATATATATATATATATATATATATGTGTATGTATATGTATAAGATCAAAGTCGGCTTACCGCTAGTACGCCTCATTCACGATGCCAATCTATCAGGTGGGTATCAGGTTGTTGCCTATAAAATGGCAACTTAATGGTTGTCCACTCTCACCCACCGCTTGCTTGACTGGTGGAGGGTCGTTAGCCGAATGGGTAGGACAAGGACTTATAAATTCTCATTAAAAGTATAATGATAATTATAAAGTAACTAAATATTTTATTAAATTCTCAATCTTAGTTACTTTAGGAAAATGTGGAGAAGGTGCTAATCCATGAAATTACACTTTACACTTTGTTGAAGTCGTTAAGGGAGCGTGTGTGGTTAATCGGCACACTAACATGAACTTAACAAGGTAGGTAAAGGGTGACTTAATGTTTATCATAATATCGATGGAGCGTGTGTGGTTAATCGGCACATCGATTGAGGGGTAATACATTAAGGCTACCAAGTAATTTGCATGGTTACTTCACACCTCGTTGTGTGATCCTTGGCATCCCAGTCACAAAACTTGGAGGGCACACTTGAGATCGAAACATGCCTTTGAAAAGTTCATTGAATCTCAAAAGAATCTAGGAGTTTCTAAGAACCAAATTAATTATTTTTTAATATTTCATCTTTGGTGGAAATTGGTGAATCGTCATTCACCTACCTCTCAAATATGTTATTACTTAGATTACGACATACCTCTTCTAAGTATAATAATACTACATTTGGGTGCTTTATTAAGGACTATCTCTATTTCTAAACTAAACTTTTCTTCTTTTCAGATGTTTGAAAACACTATTGCTTCTGGCTCTAACCCTAATGGCTCCTTTACCCTTATGAACTTGTGTGGGAAAGTCACTTTTTATGGATCCAAATTTAATGAATGGATCAGAAATATCCGAATGTTTACCCGCTACGAGGACAAAGAATATGTCCTCGATAAGGAGCTTAAGGAGATTGATGAGACAGTTGCTACAACTCAAGAGATCGCTGACTTTAGGGCACATGAAAGGGATGCCACCTAGGTGGCATGCATCATGATGGCCACTATGATAGCTGACCTCAAAAAGTCCTACGAGGACTTCTACCCTTTTGAAATGCACCAAGATTTGATGGAAAGATACCATCAAAGTGCACGACAATAGAGGTATGAAATCATCTTCTCCATGATAACAACCCGAATGAAGGATGGTGAACCCATCACGGGCCACATGCATAAAATGCAAAGATTTATGGACCGTTTGCTGAAGCTTAATGTGAACTTCCATGAGGAGCTTGCACTAGATATTATTTTGCACTCCTTACCTTCATGTTATGATCAATTCCACATGACATACCACACAAACAATGAATAGGTCACTCTCATCAAACTTCAAGGAATCTTAAAGACCGCGGAAAGTGGTCTTAAGGGTAAGGCGGTTGTTACTACTCCTACTCCTACCAACTCCACCCCTGTCTTCGCAATCAGGAAAGGATGAGTGAAGAAGAGAAACAGTTCTTCGAAAGGTACCAAGGCTAGGACCCTTGAAGGCTCTTCTTCAAGTGGAACCAAGAAAGGTTTCATCACTCCTTCTTTTGACCCAAAAGAGGCTGAATGCTTCTATTGCCATGAAAAGGCACATTGGAAGCGGAACTTCCCAAAGTACTAGCAACATGTGAAGGATAGGAAAGTCAAGCCCAACCATGCAGGTATTTATACTATCTTATCTAATAACTCACCCCATTCTAACTCATGGGTCCTTTATAGCGGTTGTGGTATTCATATTTGTTCTGATTTGCAGAGACTAAGAACAAGTGAGAATGTGGAGCAAGGAAGAATAAACTTGATCATGGGAAACAGGAAAGTTTCACCCGTCACCAAGATTGGAGTTTATATTTTATTGCTAAGTAGTGGGTTTAGTTTAGATTTGAATAAATGTTGGTATTCGCCAAAAATGGAAAGAAATATTATTTCCTTTCATGCATTGTATAAACAAGGTTTTACCTTTTAATTTGATAATGAAGTTGGTTCGATTAATGCTTTCTTTAATAATATTCTTTATTTTAAAGAATTACCTTGTGATGGTGTGTATGAAACTGTATCTGTGGCTGATAACTTAGGAAATAATGGTTTGTGTATTGATTCTCTTAATAATAATAACTTGGATAAAGCATCATTATGGCATTGTCGTCTTGGACATATAAGCAAGAAACGCATTGGCCAACCCCAAAAGGATGGAGTCTTGGAGTCATTTGACCTAAAGTCAAATCATAGTTGCGAATCATGCTTACTTGGAAAAATAACAAAGTCACCCTTCATAGGTTCCTGTGAGAGGGGTGAAGGTTTGTTGGATCTTATACACACGGATGTGTGTGGAACATTCAAACATGCCAGAAGGGATGCTAATCGTTATTATTTGACTTTTACTGATGAGTACAGTAGATATGGATATGTCTACTTAATCAAGCATAAGTCAGATACTTTCAAAAGGCTTAAGGAATTTAAACAGGAAGTCGAGAATCAATTGGGCAGGAACATTAAGATGCTTCGATCCGATCGAGGTGGTGAGTATCTTAGTTAAGAGTTCCTCGACTATCTTAGTGAATGTGGGATTGTCTCACAATTGACACCTCCGAGGACACCGCAATTGAATGGTGTGGCTGAGAGGCGTAATCGAACCTTGTTGGATATGGTTCGTTCCATGATGAGTCGAGCTTCGCTACCAATCTCATTATGCGGGTATGCCTTAGCGAATGCCGCCCATATCCTTATTCTAGTCCCTACAAAGAAAGTTGCCAAAACTCCTCACGAGGTGTGGACTGGTAAAGTACCCAAACTAGACCACATCAAGATTTGGGGTTGTGAGGCTTTTATGAGGCGCGAGTCTCATGATAAGCTAGAACCCCAAAGCGCGAAGTGTATTTTCATCGGCTACCCACAAATATCCTTTGGTTACCTCTTCTACAGACCTAGTGATAATGTGGTCTTTGTAGCAAGAAGAGGAGTCTTAAGAGAGAGAAAGAGAGTTTATAAGCCAAGGAGACAGTGGGAGGCAAATTGACCTCGAAGAACTTCAAGAGTCAAGTGGTGAAGGAACTTCAAACCCTAGCCCTCAACTTGAGGAGGAAACTCCTGTTGAGCCAATTGACGAGTATGTACCTATGAGGCGTTCCACGAGAGTTAGGAATGCACCTGAGCATTACTATGGTTTCCATATTACTGCAGAAGGTGAGACACTTATTAGTGATGAGACACTAGTAGGTCTGGATGAACCTAACAGCTACGCGGAAGCCATGGGAGGCCCTGTGTCTGATAAATGGAAAGAGGATATGGATAGCGAGATACAATCCATGTATGACAATCATGTTTGGAACTTGGTTGAGAATGTACCAGGTCATAAGATTGTAGGGTGCAAATCGATCTTCAAGAAGAAGACCGACATGGAAGGTAATTTACACACTTATAAGGATCGACTGGTTGCAAAGGGCTTCTCTCTGGAGTCGATTATGATGAGACTTTTTCTCCAGTAGCCAAGATTAAGTCTATTAGGGTTGTGTTAGCCATAGCTTCATTTCATGACTATGAAATATGGTAAATGGATGTCAAAACCGCTTTCCTTAATGGAAAGTTGACTGAAGATGTTTACATGAGTCAACCAGAAGGTTTTGTCAGTAATGAGTACCCTAATAGAGTGTGTAAGCTTGAGAAATCCATTTATGGATTAAATCAAGCACCTCGCAGACGGAATCTTTGCATTGATGAGAAAGTCAAGGAATTTGGCTTTTCTAGGAGTGAACATGAATCTTGTGTGTATATCAAGGCTAGTGGGAGTATAGTTAGCTTTTTGGTATTGTATGTGGATGACATACTACTCATAGGAAATGACATCCCAACTCTGCAGGAAGTTAAGTCCTGGCTTGGGAAGTGTTTCTCTATGAAGGACCTAGGAGAAGTTGTCTATATTCTAGGGATAAGGATTTTGAGAGACCGGAGTAAAAGACTAATTGGACTTAGTCAAAGTACCTACTTGGACAAGGTGTTGAAGAGATTCAGCATGCAGAACTCCAGGAAAGGAGAGTTACCCATCCAGAGTAATGCCAGATTGAGTAAGACATAAAGCCCTAGTACTGAGGTTGAGATAGCAGAAATGAGTCGACTACCTTATGCTTCGGTAGTAGGCTCGATCATGTATGCTATGATTAGTACTCGAACTGATGTATCCTTTGCCTTGAGCATGGTTAGCAGGTATCAGGGGAACCCTGGCAAGGCTTACTGGACTGCTGTAAAGAATATTCTCAAGTACCTGCGGAGGACTAAGGATTGGATCCTTACCCTCGGTGGGAGTGATGACTTGAGAGTTATAGGGTATTGTGATGTTAGCTTCCAGACTGATAGGGATAATTTCCGCTCTCAGTCGGGCTGGGTCTTCACCCTAAATGGAGGAGCAATCACTTGGAATATTTCCAAGCAGGAGACGGTCGCTTATTCCACTTGTGAATCAGAGTATATAGCAACGAGCAAGGCAACAAAGGAGGCTATATGGCTGAAGAACTTCATAGGAGACCTTGGAGTAGTACCCGCTATAAAGGAGCCCATGGAAATTTTCTGTGATAGTGAAAGTGTTGTTGCCTTAGCCAAGGAACCAAGGGATCACGTGAGATCTAGACACATCGACAGAAAATATCATTTTATCAGACATCACATAGAAGAAGGAATCCTTGTGGCAAATATGGTATCATCGGATGAGAACCCAGCTAATCCACTCACGAAGGGACTGAGTAAGGTTAAGCATCTCCAGCATGCTCGGAGCATAGGGCTGAAGGATGATATAAGTTTTAGTAGTTAGATAAATTATGAAACTTGTAAAGTGTAATTGACATTTGATGATGAATAAAAGTTGTGTTTATTTATGAGTAAAGTGCTACTATGTTTTGTCAATCGTTTACTATAATTTCATTTGCATGTTTTGACTTCCAAAATAGTATGTTGTGGTTTCACATATTATTCAAATTTTTCCACAGTCAGTCATATGTTGGGAGTAGATATGATGTAAGACTGTCATGAAGTTAGTTGTAGCTGTCAGGATATAAGACAAGACTTCTTGAGTGGTCATAAGTTCTGAGTATTGGAATCCACCCACACTCACTGGAGTCACTTCATGGAATTTTATCTCGAGTGATCGTCAGACGGTAATATTATATAATTCTTCAAACCTAGAGATATGATTTGTTGCCTATGAATTTATTATGCATTGATTCTACGAAAATGCATTGGTAACTCGATGTTATAAAACATGCTTTTGTGTATAATTCAACTAGTAGTAGAACAAACATATGAGTCAAAGTTTATCTATTCCTTCTTGGATTAGAAGCTGATATCTGGGCCCCTCGATGATTTTGTTTTGACCTATGTACCGGGCCCGGTTAGAACTAAGTTGATGTGTTCAATTAAGTTCTTTGTTAAATAAATTGGGAATCGTGAAACAAACTGTTGGACAATAAGTAAGACATTGTTCCATGTAATTGTCCGGCTAATATCTAGAACAGAGGATTATATGATCACTTATCTTAAATGGCGTATCAACATCTTCTCAGTTCCGAGAGACCTTGAAAGAGCTATGATTGCCGGTCGGTTCCTGAAGTATTGTAGTTATAGTTATTAGACTTATCCAAGTAGGAGACTGTTGATAAGGTGTCTAAGTCCATAAATATTTCTGGTAAGTACTTGACCCGACCCGGCATGGTCCATTTGGGTTGCATGGCACCATGCAATTGGATAAACTAAATGAGAGAAATAACACATATGGTTTATTCCTATATTATAAGTTCTAATATATTAATAATATTATTTAATTAGTTTTGATCAAGAATTAATTTAGAATTAATTAAGTGATCAGAAGATAACTAATTAGATATATGGGTAGATTAAATAAATCTTCCATATCTTATATAGTGGACTAAGATGCTCCATGGATTATCAAGTTGGGTTCCACCCATAACATGCTCCATGGATGCTCCATGGAGTTAACCCATTTATCAAGAAATGAAGAGTCATGGAACATTAGGGTTTAGCTAATGCAACACACTATATAAGCAATGTAACTCTCCCCAAAATCGGCTACACTAAGAAATAAGAGGGTTTGGCCAATTTTGCATGTGTTAGAGTAATCTCTCAAGTTTATTCTTTGCATTTGGTGTTGTGGGAAGCATTTGAGGCATCACACTTGAGGTGCTAGGCTCACAAGGTTTCAAGGAACACTTTCAACAACAAGGTATGTAGTTCTATCTTTTATACAAAGAAAATTGTACCCCATGTATGCTAGATAGGTTCATAACCTTGGAAAACAACTTTGCATGAGTATTAGACAAACATAGATCCAAGGTTATTAGGGTTGTATGTACACTTAGGAAGTGTTACAATGCTTAAATCCCATCAGTTTTAAGAATCAAAGAAAAGTGAATAAACTTAAAGAAAGAATATGTTGAATCTGATCGCGTAGATGGATTTCTATCGCATAGTTTGAAGATCGGATTCTTGAGCTACTTCTTAGGAGTTATGATATTTTTCTTAGGAATAGATAACAACAAGTTTTCATATGGATTTTAAGCATAGTTTTTCCGAAAAGTTTTAAAAATAAAATTAAAAAAATTTGATTTTATTTATTTTAAAATATCCTTACAACGGCATTTGTGAAAAATTGTTGCTTCTATCATTTCATTAATAACAAGAGTGGAAATATGAAATTGATTCTTTATTTGTGTTAATGTCTAAATTTACCAAATAAGGAAAGACCCTCATCACCCAAGTTTCAATTGGACCGGAACTTGGAATCATGCAAGTTGTATAGCATGATGAATGAGAAATTTTCATCTTTGCAAAATTAAGACTAACTAGTTGTTCACATGGATGTGTGAGTCAGGTAAAGGATTAAGGTTCCAGTACACATTCTTGTGCACTGGTTAAGTCCACCACAAAATATCAATAAGACTGTTTGTCATAAGTTACTATAGCTCAGTAAATATGGTTATACTTACAAGCTTAATTGTAATTCTAAGACTTTGGAAAAGGTTCCAATGTATGACAGAGCGAATAAGAAGAAGCAACTTAGGCAGAAAGATAAAAAGTTTCTCAAATCTGAAAAGATGGGAGAGTACTTTAGTATCGTGTTTTAGACCATCTTAATGATTTTGAGACCTTATCACAATTCATCCTCTAAGTGCATTCTGATAGTTAAGAAGAGGAGTTATGAATTGTTGAAAAGGTTAAATCAACAAGATGAGTCATACTTCGTTCCAATGCAAGTCTTAGAGTCATACTACAAGATTGTAACTTGAGTGACATGTCTTAAAGAAGGTTTAAAACACTTGTCAAATGTAACAGTAAAAATTTTCTACTCTTGTACATTTGAAATTGGTAAGTTGTGATGTTTTGGATAAAACAAAGACCAACTTTGGCCAATTGTGTGAAGTGTTTTTCTTGATTAGAATCCACAATGTCTCTTGAATATTTGACAAGAGAGTCATATATGTCAAGAGGACAGTAGGAGTCTTAAAAGGTCTTGAAAGTATCAAGAACTAATCAAGAATAAAACCTGAAGTTACTCACTAGCACATGACTTGAGGCTTATAACCTATCGTGTTGACATATTCTGTGCCCATTCCAGTTAAAGTTGGCTTTGCATATGAGTTCTTAGAGTTCTTAATTGGTTGCACAACAACTTGGAAGCAATGGCAGGCCCTTGAGCTGCCAGGTGGAAAGAAATTAAGATCGAGTTCAGTCCATATGAGTTTGGATTTGTCATTACCCTTGTCTTGTGACTATGGTTTTGACAATTCACATGGATAAGAACACATACACCATTAAATCTAAGTGTCATAAGGTTTCTCTCTGATTCATGAAAATGATGATGAGGAAACACTTCCACTAAGTAGATTTTAGCTAGATATCAATTGTGATATTTGCATTCTCAAAGTCGTTAGTGGAGCGTGTGTGGTTTACCGACACACTAACATGGACTGGTGAGAAGTGGAAAAGGTCTAAACAATCAAGACTATGATTACGGCATCCATTTTCATTGTTCTTAAAAATTTTTAGACACACCTGTAAGCTATCTAAGATAAGGTGTATGATTATGATAAAGTTTTATCAAAACAATCTAGTATCAGAAATCTGAACTTTGGTAAGAAAGTCAATAAAGTATTGTTTTTTCTAGAAGTCCAGCTAATTTCTGAGTACATGTCAAAGCTAGTGGGAGCATAAGTGTCATGCTAATAATCATCATGTCAGTGGGAGCATGATAATTATGATAATGGTTGCAAGTTAGCAATGTTAATTATAGAAAACAAAGTTTCAATTGGGAAAAAGTTGTTTTGCTATAATTAAAGGTGAGGAAAATATACTTCACTTTACATCACTTCAGTTCTAAAAACTTTGATTGAAGTTTTTAATCGTATTTAGTCAAGGATATATATATATATATATATATATATATATATATATATATATATATATATATGTATATATATATATATATATATATATATATATATATATATATATGAATTTCATGTTGGAACGGCTAAACATAAGGAAATTCAATATATGGGTCCATTATTTTCATTCTAAAATTCAATTATGATTACGGCATCCCTTTTCATAATCTGAATTAGAGAACATGGCAAATAGAAATGGATATGTTATAGCAAAAGACTGGTTTAGTCTTTATGTGAGACATCATGAATCGTGTCCCATATGCTTCGGATATAGGATCGATTATATGTGCTATATTCATCCGTTCTAAAATTTTCCAAATGCCTGGGGCATTAAGAAGGGAAAAGGTCTAGAATTGGATATTACTAAAATGATTAAGCAATTTTTGAGGACAATCTAAGGTTTACCAAAGATTGGTTGCTCAAGGACAGTTGGAAGTATAGTCATAGTTCTGGAAGGACCATATTGACATAATCTGTAAGGAGGCAACTCTTGTTCAGAAGCGATAGTCAAAATGGAATCTAGAAATGTTTCAAAGTTAGAAATTATTCAATCTGTTTAAGATTAGGAAACTTAATGCAAGAAGGATGTTTGCAAGGAGATGATCTCCTTTGGAATGCTTAGTAATGGTTGTTGTCATGTCTTTTTGACTTTGTGCATAATCATTACAAGAGGATCAATGCATATAAGTTTAGAATCTAACAGATTTCAGTAAATGGCATGAATTTCGAATTCTTGCATTTGCAGTAAGGATTTGGGACTGTGAAAAGAGGATCATTGGAGTTATGTTCAATTGAGCTATTTCCCAAAGTAAGGATCATAGACAAACATAGTATGCATACATGGTGTATGGCATGACTAGTGTTTAGAAAACATAGTGTACATGCTTGGAGCATGGGACAACTATTGTTTTAAATTCAAGAATAAAGTTGATAGCTGAAACAGTATACAATGAATAATGTGTAATCATATGGTGATAAATAAAAGGTGTTTTATTTATGTTCATAGGTTTTGATACCATATTGGATTCCATTATTATTGTGTTTCACTTTGCATGTTTTAATTTCTAGAATAACTAGGTCATTGTTCTGGATGACTAAGTTATTCAAACCATCCACAGTCGGTCATATGTTGGAAGTAGATATGAATTAAGGCTATCTCGGGTTGGCTTGTAGAGGTCTAAGATGTTGGACAAAGGGCTACAACACTCATGAGTGCTCATAAGTTTTGAGTATTGGATTCAACCCACGCTCATTGGAATCACTTCATGGATTTTATCACGAGTGATCATGAGATGATAATATCTTATATTCTTCAAACCTAGAGATATGATTTGTTACTATGAGTTGGTTGTACATTGATTGCACAAAAATACATTCGATAACTCGGTGTTATAAAACGTGCTTTTATGTATGATTCAACAAGTAGTAGAACAAGCCATATGAGTCGAAGTTTATCCATTCCTTTTACCTTCGGGATAAAATCAATATATGTGGGCCCCTTGATGATTTGATAATGAAAAATAGAAGTGCTCAGCCGGGCCAAGACTGATCTGATTTGTTCAATCAGTCAGTCTTCATAAATCGGAAATCAGGAAACAACAAATGGACAGAGAGAATGATTATAATCCATGTCTCAGTCCATATGATATCTAGAATGGAGGAAAATATGATCCCTTATCTAAAGGAAAATTCATTAACAAAGGTCAAAGTTCATCTACAAGGTCAGAGCTCAGCAGAGTTCATCATGAATTGTACCCAAGGATCATGGAAATGAAAGGCCATGTCAATTAGGGTTTACATAATGTAACCTTAACTATATATGCATCTTATTCTTGACCAAAATCAGCACTAATATCACGCTAGAGAAGGGCTAGCCGATTTCATGGAGTGTTCAAGTTTCTCTCAAGTTATTCCAAGTGTATTTGGTGTTGTGTGAAACATTTGAGGTGTCACACTTGGGGCACTAGATACTCAAGCTTCATGAAGACTTTCTACATCAAAGAGGTATGTATTCTATCTTGTTATATTCATTGTTTTGTATGCTAGATTAGGATAATACCTTGGAAAGTTCATATTTGCATGTATAATAGAGAAAACATAGATCTAAGGTATTTAGGGTTGCATGTACACTTAGGAGTGTTAGAATGCTTAAAACCCATCAGAAACTCACTTTAATATCGTGATTTGACAGTATCTAGCTGAAAACGGTCAACGGTCCGCGGTCGTTAGGCTCGGGATGCAATATGGCTTCAGCAAACGAGAGAAAGGGAAGAAGTTCAGGTGTAAGAACAGCTGAGGTCAAACTTCTTGTTTATAGGAAGTTTTTTGTCCTCTCACGTCGTGAGAGCTATACTCTCATATCGTGAGCCATGGTTGGTTATCTCGTAGACTTTCCGTTTGCGTCCCTAGCTTCGGAAGGTGTCCATATGACTCCTCACGTCGTGAGAAATCCTTGCTCACGTTGTGAGCCTATAACTTATCCTTTCGTTGGCTCATCATGTGTAATCTAGGTTCGAAAGGTGGATCTTTGACTCCTCACGTCGTGAGCCTTGGCGGATTAGGGTTTCTGCCACGTGTCATGCTCTAAGACAACTGTAACTTCGGAAGGTCATAAATTTTGCACACGAACTCCGTTTTTGACATTCTCTATATCCACGCGTAGATATTTACGAGTACTAAAAGTATTTTTTACACTCCAATAGCTAATTATTAGTATATATTAAATTCCTCTTGTTACAAGGATCTATAACTTTAGAATTTATCATAACTGCTGCACGCGAAGTCAGATTTACACGTTCTCTATATTTTTGGAATCGTATAGACGTCTACTATAAAATATGCTTGAAAGTTCATACTTGTATTAGAATTACTATGAAATACATAGTGAGTTTAATACATTACTTGTTTTACAAAATCACATTACTTCATTGACATAATCACATGTGATTGTTGTTGAACTATTTTGATGGGCATTACTGTTATGTTGCAATCCTATGTGTTTCTTTTGTGGCAGTGATAGTAGATATTCATGGTGGAATCACAGAGGGAACATAGGAGAAATATGGTGCACCCTATTAGAGTAGGACTTCATTTTTTTTCGTTGTATATTCCTATAATAAAAAGGTTAGTAGCACACAACGTGTGTTCAAATAGTTTTAGTTTATTCAAACATAAATATGCTTATGTTGCTAAACTCATAGTTTTGACTATTTATTTGGACTATTTTTGAGTAAAAACCCAGTATATATATATATATATATATATATATATATATATATATATATATATATATATATATATATATATATATCATTACCAAATATTTGAATTAATTTAAACCTTCAAATCTTTATGTAATATTTTTTATTTAATTAATTCTATAAGCATTCTTAATTTTATTATTATCTAGATAAATAATTTCACTTAAAAAATATAACATTTCTATCCCTAAATGTAAGTATTATAATTTATAAGCATCATTTTACCGAAATGGTCACTTTATCGATTTACCGAAATTACAACTTCATTTGTTTACCCAAAGAAAAAGGGGCTTGATGGACTTCACCATGATCTTTTTAGGTAATCCATATTATTGGCTATGATATCTTGGAAGCTTACGAAATCGTCCATAGATTTAGAGGTGTGTAAGGATTGATGGACTCAAATAATTGATATTCTTACTTCACATATATTCAAATCAACATTCGTAACTTTTGAATATTCAACCTTCAATAGTGAACTTGAAAAGGGGAACAAAATGAACCTCATATAACAACTACATGTCATGGCATCAATATCAAAATCATCAAGGTCAATTAAAGAGGTGTGTTTAATTTTGTACCTTGAAAGAAAAGAAATTAGTATAGAAAAGACCATTTGTGAATTCATATATAGGTTCAGAGGTGGGTTTATTTGATTCACTTGTCATGTCTATCTACATAAGACTTGTATTCCCACATGAGGAGATGGAGAAGAGTGGGAACATGCAGGTCCAATTCCATTCCGGAGGAAATGGAGAACTCTGGTGGCTAAGGGATGGTCTAATAAAGATGACGATATGTGTATGCCATTTGATTTTATTATTTAATTAAAATAAATTATAATTAAAAAAATTAATATATAGAATTCAATTTATATTAAAAAGAAGTTCAAAACTAAGAGTTATTTTATATTAAAAAGATTTTAAAATGTAAGCTTATACCAAAAAGCCTTTGACCTGGGCTTATGGTGAAATGTCATTACTCAATAACGTCAATTGAATTTTTTTTACTCAAAGGTAATATATTTATTAAGTTTTTCTATATAAATCAGGCACGACAAACGTTTATGAGGTTTAAATGTGCATTTTTTTTCTTCATTCCTTTGTAAGTATAGCCTTTTGATGATTGTCTTTTATAAAAACTGTATTCATAATATATTTTCGCCACGTTTCAATTTGTTCACTACTAGAAAACAATCCTTTAATGACGTGCAAACAATGACACTCACCGATAGAGTGCGCGCATTTGTGGGTGCCCTAAAAAATAGTGTCAGTTTTGCAAAATTTGAAGGATCGAAGACACGCATTTGTGCATGCCCTAAAATTAGTGTTAGAAAAGAAAAAAAAAGGAAATGTGGAGGGTGCCTTTTATAAAATGTGTGTCATCTAAGTATGTCGCTTTATAAATTTTTAATGAAACATGCCTTTTAGGCGGGAAATGATCGATCGACAAAAATCCCCAAATTTTTGGAGAACCCGCTCATTCATTCCTCTCCACTTGCCAATGACCTTCATTTTCTCCCCTCCTTCTCACTGTAAAACCTAGCAGCCGCCACCACCAGAAACATAGTTTTATGTTGGCTTCGTTCTGTGTTGTAAGAACAAGAGTCTGATCCTTCATTAATAGCTAAAGGGGGGAAATCCCCCAAAATTTTGAAGTACCCCGCTCACTCCTCTTCACCTCTACCCTACTCCATCAACAACGACTCCCCACGTTTACAAACCCTATAATTCAAAACGATTTTTCATTCCTCATGAGTGTTTTCCAGTCAACGACCTAATCAACCTCATCGGCAACCTCTGTCTCACCTCACCTCATCAGCGAGCTGCGGCTCACCTCTACACACATGCGACTACAACTCTTCAAATCACCCTAAGTCCTACCCTTTCTCTCTATTCAGGAGCCAGTAATGGCGGCAAAGAAGATCAACAATGAATACCAACTGGTTCGATTTCTCCCTAAAAATGGTGCTTCTCCTAAATCCGAGTTGACTCTTCATTCTCTGAGTTTGTTTTCTCCGTAATTGATACATCCACCTTCTCATCTCGCTCCCTCTACCAGGTTTTCTCTCATCTCTCTCCTCTATAGATGAATTTTGTCAGAGATGTGAAGGGAGTAACCGAAGGAAACCCTAAAACTGGTACAAATCCAACTTCACTCTTCACTCTCTGATTTTTTTTCATTCCATTACCTTTATGATACTATCTTTCATTTCATTTCAATATGTTTATTCCTTCTTTAGAATCTATGATTGTTCTTTGTTTGAAGATACCTTCCTTTTTCTTAGATCTTTTGATTTGCTTGTTTGCAATTTCAGTCAATTGTTTCAATCTCTAAATGCTAACTTTCTAAAAAATATATTTTCTTGAAGTAATGATGTAAAAGCTAAGCAGAACAGTATAGTCGAAAGTTCTGAAAACATATTTAAAATGATATGATGACCTTTTATTTTGAAGGTACCTAAGTTCTTTCATGCATACACTTCACAACTTGTTTTTATACAGGAACCTTGATTTTATAAGAAATAGTATCTTTATTAGAGTTAATCGCAAGTGGGTTTGGGGGGGGGGGGGGGGGCACAAACAAAAGGTCCCATACTAGCTCTGATTAAGAGGAGGGAACTCGAGACCCAAATGTTACTCCCACTGATTTTACTAGTCGGGAAACTAAGGTCTGGGAGGCAAAATCTAAAACTACTGACCACTTTTAATGTTGTTGCACAAAATTACAGGAATACCCTCCTGAATTAAAATGGACATGGCCATGACCAGAAAGATTGTGTAGAGTGAGGGTCTTAAGGTAAAGTTCACTTTGGTGATGATTTTTTACAAGAAATGCCCCTAGACATGATCAAGCTTTCCTTTAAACCTTCCTTCTATATATCCATAAAAAAATCATTTAACATGATGAATACTGTAGAACTTGTGAAATATAAGTTATTAATTAATCATGAATCACTGCTAACACCAACTTTAATATCAGTTTCAATTCCTATGATTAAAATGAGATACATTTTATTTATACTTCAGTTTCTCATGATTAACATTCGATTACATTTGATCACAGATATTCTTTTAAGATTCAAGGATAGTCATGGTGGCTTCATGTGGTGTGCTGGTGTTGGCAGAATCAACAGGTGAAGGTACATTTAGTGTGTTATAAGTCTTTTTTTTAATTTCTTTTATTTATGTTTGAAACTTAGAAGCAATTTTGTTTGAATATTCATGTTAGCTTTTACAAATATGTTGATGAGGCAAATTTTATTTTTTAAACCCTTATATTAACCATCACAATCATTGTTGTAATATGCTTATCATGTGTTTTGGATTTTGGATTATCTTATAGGCAGCATATGAGCGTATAAAGGCTAGCGTGGAGCCAAATCTTAAACAATATAAACTAATGGTGTTGTCTTATTAGCTTCTTAGCCATTTCTCTGTTTTTTTAATTTAATTTAACATTTTAATTCTAGGTTGTGAAGGTGGCAGATTTTGGGGTTGCCCGGTTTCTAAGTCAAGGGGGACTTATGACAGCAAAGACTGGAACATACAATATTTGAAGATATTTCCTTTTTCACTGATAAACCCTAACTAATTTGTGAATCATCCTCTAAACTCTAAATTTACCATGATGAATGGAGCTACTTATGTATGTTCGTGGTTTACAGGTTATAAATCATCAACAATATGATGAAAAGGCGGATGTTTTCAGTTTTACGATTGTTATATGGGAGCTTGTGACAGCCAAGGCAATAATTAAATACACAGTTTTACTTATTATCATACATATAGAGTTAAGAATGATCTGAAT
This sequence comes from Lactuca saligna, assembly GCF_052625555.1. Taxonomy (NCBI): domain Eukaryota; kingdom Viridiplantae; phylum Streptophyta; class Magnoliopsida; order Asterales; family Asteraceae; genus Lactuca; species Lactuca saligna. The sequence goes on along the minus strand of NC_136424.1, from coordinate 186,660,823 downwards.
ATGAGGTTGTAGGTTCCTTATGAGAAGATGACACCATTGTAAGCAGCCTTGGGAGTAAGACAGGTTAGCATTTCCATTTGATTAGCATTTGGATTTGGATATATCATATATGAGAGAGAATGCAAAACATGATAATGTGCATGAATATAAATATTGCAGGGCTCCATTAGAAGAGGATGCTGAGATGCTCTTCTCACCATCGTTCATCTCCAAAAATGGAGTTAGGAGTGATAGAGACAAAGAAAGGGGTACCCGTGAAATAAGAGACAAAGATAGGGATAAAGATAGGAGCAGGGAGGATAGAAATGGAAAGGGTAGAGATGAAGATAGAGAAAGAGAAAGAGAAAGAGACATAGACAGAGGTGGTGATAGTGATAGGGAGAGGGACAGAGTGAGGGTAAAAAGGGAATATGGACGTAAACCTGAGAAAGAAAGTGAAGATAGAGATCAAGAGAAAGAGAAAGAACATGAAAGACCACATTGAAGTGGAAGCAAGATCAGAAAGACATGGGAGTGTAAGGGACAGGGAAAAGAGCCATGATAGAGTGGTTAAAGATAAAGAAAGAGAAAGAAAAAGAAAAATAAAAAGAAAGGGAAATTAGAGAACCTGATCGTGATTGTGAAAGCAGGTATTTTTTTATGTTCTTGTTCTCTCTTTACTTTCTGCTTGTATTGATAGTATGTGATTTATGCTTTGTGGCAAGTATCTCTCTTTACTTTGACATGAATAATTATTAATACACCAATAACTTGTTTAAACAAACAGAAGAG